>NC_139242.1:42453253-42907253 GCF_977018435.1 Lepisma saccharinum | reverse complement strand
TGGTAAAAAATAAACTCAAAATTAAGTTAAATAGCACACAGTAACATACATTTACTACCTAAATCAATAATCAAAGGGTCCTAGGTTCGTTACCCCGTGATAAAAGCAAATGGTGAAAACTGTAGGCCCCGTCCCTAATAGCTCTCCCTTCTTCATAGTACAGATAAAAAAAACCTGCGCTAAAGCGTCCTGTGCCTTGAAGGCAAACCTGAACGGAATATTAATTGGCGGCGGAAACCGATTCTACAAGCGACGCATAGCTTCAGAGATTTGACCATTGCTGTGCATTCCAGACATCCTTTGTTGTCTGGTTGAATCCCTCCCCTGCCTTACTACAGTATTGCATAGCTTTCCCCTGTTCTTGCGTACTGGTTAACCTTGAAAAAACCGGTTCTGAAAATCTACCGACGCGTTCTCTGATTGGTCAATCAGATTCTTCCTTTGTTCTGACGTTCTGACGTCATTTGACCTTGACCGCTCTTCCCCCAAATTCCTTTCTCCTCTACCTGCGCGGAGTTCAGATTCTGAGACAGTATTCTGTCTAGCGTGTTGCACCATCGTGTTTCATAACATAATAACATACATTATTACATAGTGCTAATTAATAATATTACATATCTCGGGTTCGAGTACCGGGACCGTCTTCTTTCGTATCATTACCACCTTTCATAGCGGTTCATAAACCATAAACTCTTATTTTCAATACTATAAACATTAATATTAACATTTTATACATTACATACTTTGCAGTAATGAATATAAAAACATATGCATAGCGTTTAGTACCTCTAATTACCTTCTATATACATATTTTTCATAAAATAAATAATTATATATTCATAAAAAGTTATAAACATGCAAATACATAAATGTAAAGTATTCTAAGTACATGCAAATGAATTCTAAATACGTGCAAATTAATTAAAACCCGTGCAAATTAATTAACACCCGTGCAAATGAATTGCGAATATTAAACGCCCGAGGGCACAAACATCCACTATCGTATTTCTATACTACTATCATTCATTCATACTTTATTGGTTTTAGCTGTTATACCAGCTCTACACCAAGTGTCCTAAAAATATGTCATGCATGACACTGTTACACAAATTACAAATTTTGAATATATACAGTTTTCTTATACATAATTTATCTACATCATTATCATACAAATTTAAAATTGATAATAAATACAATTGTTATATCTGGTGACTATATCAAGTTACACATTTTGAATATTTACAATTTTCATATGTCTATATTAATATCATGAAAAAATCTACAAATGATAAATACAATTGTTACATCTGGTGACGATATTAAACAGGATAAAGAAGTTGGAAGAGGTATTCCTTTCTTTATTAGATTCTTGAATAACATCTCCCTTTGAGTGGTATAAAGTGGACATTGAAATATAACATGATGAGCATCTTCCTGATCTAGATTGCACTTGCACATAGGTGAATTTACTAAATTAATTTTATATAAATGTTGATTTAAACGTATGTGACCTGATCTCAATCTTAGTATTAAAACTAAAAACTTTCTGGGTATATTAAATGTATAAAACCACGGAGTCTTATTGTTTAAATTTAGTACATTTTTATATGAATGACCCATATATGTAAATTTTTGTTTGACCCATATCTCCCAATCTTGTTGAATTTTGTTTTTAACTCTTGGTAACATATCTGTATATGATAATAATATATTCGTTCTGTGATCCATAAGTCTTGCTTCTTTAGCATTTTTATCTGCCAGTTCATTATAATGAAACCCTGAATGTGCTGGTATATATGCAAAATGAATTGTCCTTCCCTCTGTAGTTAACTTAACATACAATCTTATTATGTAAAGTACCAATGCTGATGCCTTATATAACTTTTTATATGAAGATTGCACACTGTACAAAACACTTTTAGCATCTGTTAATATTAATATCCTTTTATCTGGAATATTATTAATGTACATCAATGCACGATATATTCCATATGCTTCTGCCGAGAAAATAGAACACTCTCCAGGTAGTCTAAACTTTTTAATATTTCCATTTGAAGAGTCAATAAAAGCACATCCTACTTCTTCTTTATTTTTTGATGCATCTGTGTATATGAATCTATAATTCTCCCAATTTTGTAAATATAATTGAATATTTTCATAACTTGTTAATGAAATATTCCTTACCGGTATTTGATCATATGAAATTTCATAAATTGGATGTTTGCTATGCGTTATTATTGTAGAAAATAAATCTTGAAATTCTATTTTACATTGTAGGAAAGTTGAATATTGTCCCTTTATTTTGTTCTCTTGATATAAAATCCATTGGTCTTGCATAAGTTTATTTACTGGATGTTCTTGTGTTTCCCAGCACTTGAAAACGAATCTATTTGTAATCCATTTGCATCTATACTTAAAAGGTTTTTCTATGGATTCTAAATAAACTCCTACATTGGGAGCTGAATTCATGAGACCCAATGATCTCCTCAAGACTTTTCTTTCTAAACTATCTATCTTAGATAGAATTCTTTCTGTAGCATTTCCATATATACTGCATCCGTATTCGAGCTTAGGCCTAAAAAAGTTTTTGTAAAATAAAAGCATTATTCTTGGGTGAGCACCCCAATTAGTATTTCCTAAAATTTTAAGCATGTTGAAAATTTTTTCACCTTTAGCTTGTAAATACCTTATATGATCCATCCACATTAATTTTCTATCAAAATTAATTCCTAAATATTTTATTTTATTTTGAAATGGAATACCAGCAATTTGTGTCAACGTATTTGGATATTTATGTTCACTTTTGTTATTAAAACATACAGCTGCTGACTTGTTCTGTGATATGATAAAGTTCATTCTCTCCAGCCAACATTTCACTTTATAAAAATTATTTTCTATTTTCTGAATACCTTCATATGGATTACAAAATGATCCTAATATACACAAGTCGTCTGCATACTGAATTATTTTTATTGTAGAATTATGAAATTGAAATATTCCTCTCATATATATATTAAATAATAATGGACTCAGTGGACTTCCCTGAGGTAATCCTTGTGAAGTGGTACGGGGCTCACTAGGTGTGTCCTGAAACCAAAATAATATTTTCCTATTTATCATCAAGTTCCATATTATCTTCATAATTATTTTCGGAGTATTTGTCTGATTTAACATATCAATTAATATATGAGGATCAACGCTATCATATGCACCTTGTATATCTATAAAGTGAGCAAATGTATATTGTTTCTTATACATTGCATTTTGAACATGCAATGTTAATGTTGATAATGCATCAATACAACCCTTGTTTAGCCTAAAACCGAACTGATAGGGATAAAAATATTGTTCTTTCTCAAAATACCACTCTAATCTTTTTAATAATAATCTTTCAAATATCTTCTCAATTGTAGGAGCCAACGTAATAGGTCGATATGATTCAGCTTCTTTCGGATCTTTAGTTGATTTAAGTATAGGTAGTATCAGATGTGTTTTCCAGTTTTGTGGCACATTTCCACTTCTCAGAATATTATTATAAATATTTACAAGTACTTTTAATGCATTGTCCGATTGATGTCCTATCATTTCATACGTTATTCCGTCGTATCCTGGAGCAGTTGATTTTATATTACTTAGAGTTTCTCTTAATTCTTGCAATGTTATTTTTGAATAAATTTCATCACTGGAACTTATATTATTTATAATCTCGGGTATTTTATTTCTTACATAACTAGGTGTAAACTTTTTTTCAAAATGTTCTTGCCAAATTGTTGTTATAGGTGAAACTTTAATTTTATGTCCTTTTTTAAGAAAATTTATTTTTTTCCAAATTGTGTTTGTTTTAACATATGGTGATAATGATTCACAGAATTCTTCCCATGCTTGCCTTTTTGCTTTGTTAAAGATACGTTTTACTTTAGCAATTACTTGTTTTAAATTTATCCAATTATTTGGCAAAGGTTGTTCAGCAAATATTTCAGACAATCTTATTCTTTCTTCTTTTTCATCTTGACACTCATCATTCCACCAATTTATAGTAGGAAAGTTGTTTTTATTATTAATTTTCTTCCGTTTAGCTACAATATCCATTGCATATGTTATTAATTGTAAATAACGTTGACACGTTATGTTTTGTTCCTGTTTAATATCTTCCATTGAGATATAAGAGTCCAAAATTATAGAATATAATTCCCAATCGATGTTTTTAACCTGCCACCTTCTAATTGGTAATGAATATATTTTAGGTACTGAGTGTGCATCATTTAACAGTGTAATGAAAATTGGCAAATGATCACTACCCCTATTCACAAAATCTACTTCCCAAAACAATTTATTTATTATATTATTTGACACAATAGTTAAATCTATGGCTGTTGGTGATTTACCATTCCATGGATAATGAGTAGCTGACCCATCGTTCATGAAATGTAATGATCGATCACTAATCCAGTCCAAAATACTACATCCTAATGCATCTCTATAATTACAACCCCATGCTTCATGATGAGCATTCATATCACCTGTGATAATGACATTGTCATGGACATAATATAATAATTCATTAAAGTGTGTGACTTTAATATGTTGAGATTTATAACTCGATGGAATATAAATTGAAACTATTGTACACTCTGATGTGTTCATCTTAATTTTCACTGCTATTAATTCTACATTAAATAATTTTATCAACCCTAATGATTCTGGTAATGTTACTCTTTTAAATTTTATACTTTCATGTGTATATATAAACCTACACCTCTTGTATCTTTAGTATGTAAATTAGATATTAACTCGTAATGAGGTATTTGATAATATTGATGCTGTCTACCACGAAATTCGGACAAACTCAATATACCTGGATGATGCTCATCTATAATTTGTAATACTTCTAATCTTCTAGCTGTAAATGAATTTATATTCCATTGCACTATAAAAGACATACCTATTGATCCTCTTCTACAAGTTTAACTTTCTGATAATATTGCAATTATCTTTCCTATAATTTGTTGCATTGAAATTAAAATCTTCTGTTTCTTCCTGGAATCATTTAAATCACGAACTGATTCAATCATGTCTGGTAAAAGGTCCAACAATGACTGATATATTTCCTTTTGTCTACAAGAAACTGATTTACGATCCGAATATCTTCTGCAATTTATATTGTCCATATCTTGTTCTTGCTTACTATAAGGGGATTCTCTCAAATATACTGGATATTTGTATTTTATTTGTTCTTTTTCTGTGTCTGATGAGGATGAAGAATCCACGTTCACTTCCTTTTTGTTTTCCCGTGGGAGTTGTACAATACGTCTTGTAGCCGTTTTCATAATCTTCTTTGGAGGTGATGTAACAACTTTGCTGTATTGCACTCTCATTTTTTGACCACTATTCTCTTTTGCTATTTTCTTTTGTTCCGCCATTTGAGTTACAAAACTCGCACAATAACTCTCTCTGCCCTCCTTGCAACTATCACTTGTTGGTGCATTCTTCTCATTCACATAACTCTTTTTGATGGGAGGGAATTCCAATCCACTTCTTCGAACAGTTTCATGTTGAAATTGATCCCTAAATAATTTAATTTTTTGTTCACATGATATATTTTTTGAATTATTTCCCGTCACAATACCTTTTGCTTCATAGTATGAGATGTTTTTCTCGGCCATAATAATTTGAATTTGCTTTTCATCCTGATATTTTGAGCACATTTTGTTGCAAGCATTATGATCTCCTTTGCAATTTATACATGTTTCACTCATTTCGCAGTTTCCTTCGTGATAATCTTGGCCACATTTATAACACAATTTTTTACCCTTGCACTGTTGACCTGTGTGAGCAAATCTGAAACATCTATTACATTGCAACACTGGTTTCACACGTGGCACTACCTCAGCTATTTGTTTTCCAACTGCTATGTATTGTGGTAAAACTGTCCCCTTAAAAGTTACACATAAGACTTGAGTAGGTTCAAGCTTAAATGACCCATCATTCCGCCATATTTTCTTCTTCATTCTTTCCATCTTAGTCACTAGCACTGGGCTTTCTATAATGCTTTCCAAATACTGCATTTCAAATTCTGTGGGTATCCCAAACACAAGGCCTTCCTTCTCCACTAAAGATTTAGGAATTCTGGCATTTACTCCTAACTTGTCTAATAACACTTTATTTTTCACAAAGTTATTAGCTTCTTGTGACGTGTTGAATAATGCTCGAACTCTATTTCGTCCACTTTGATCTACATACTTTACTTTCACATTATTATCCATCAACATATATCCAACTTTAACTGGATGCAAATTTCCTAACTGTTGGTTTCTACTTTCTATTATCACTAAATAGGGTTCGTTGGCACCTATGTCATACTGGTATATTTTTTCTTCATGATTGGTAGTGTGTTCCATCCTAGAACTTTTGTTACCCATTTCATTTTGTATTGTATTGTTCTTTCTTTTATTCGGCCCATTTACTTTGTGTGAAATGTCCATGACATCATTTACATCATTTTCTTCATGTTTTGAATCAGATGATATTATATCAATATTATCACTGGTTATAGTATTATTGCATATAGCACTATGTCCGTCCTCAACAATATTGCTTCCCTTTTGATCCATTATGATAAATAAACGAGACAGTTAAAGCACATCTCTAATACAATCCAAAGGGATATTGAACGTCTTAAATTGTAATAGATTTGATTATTATCAATCAACTTTTGTCCTTTTCTATCACAATAGATAATACACCTCAGAAAAGCTTTACTGTCTTTTGTTGAAACATTGATCTATTAAATAAGTTTAGGAAAGTTGGAGAAAAATATTACGTTGAATGAAATTAATAAAATTTTCTTTCAACTTCATTAACTTTGTCATTGTAAATCGAAACGAATTACCAGAGCGCTTGAAACAAAAACTGTGGTCCAATGAACACTTACGAGTATATGATTAGAAACAGCCATTACGGTTACGAGGCTTTTTGTGGGACGCACAAAATTATGCGAAGTATAATGAAGATTAGATCAGGATTTTGGGGGAGGGGCGTGAGGGCTGAGCTCCGCACCTGCACTGGGGTAAAAATGCTTTGAAAAATGCAACATAATGAAAAAATAGATACTTGGAATGTGGTAAAAATACAGAAATATAACTAACTATCTGACATAACATAACCAAAAAGTTCTAATTGAAACTGTGTAGAGGGGTGGGAGTTCTTGATGACAGTTCCGGACCTACACATATATAAATTCCGACCTGGATATGAAAGTAATCTATAAACAAACAAATAAAACCATCTTCTTCACGTTGCTTCCTCCAGCATCACACAAATCATTTCGTCTTTTTAATAAGGTCTACATTGAAATACCAGAAGAGACATGGGCAATTTGATGTGTCCATTTCCTTATTTCATCGCAATTTTTATGTACTTGTCATCTTCAAATAGCCATATGGTATCCAAAATAACATATTTTTTTTCATTATACTAATAAGAAGCAATCACAATAATCACTACAATACCGATGTAAATACATTTATATATAACAGTTCTGTAGGTTTGAAAAGAAGCTACATAATTATTGAGTTGATGAGAACCTCTATCCACATATCAGTTTTGCCTGTCAGTTATGCAAGTATGTGACTAACTTACATAGAATTAAAAAGAGGAAAGGGATGGAAGGAAAACTTTGATTCGAGGGCATCAGAGACTTAAAATTGGACTGGTTAAAGTTACAGTGGTGTAAGTCACTTTTAAGAAAAAGAGACTTAGACACAGAAACCAGATCGAGATCAGTCAATCTGTTAACAGAAAACGTGAAGTAAGTCAGAGATTCATTCAACTGTAAACAGACGACAGTTTAAGGTCTAGTGATAAAGGAAACAGCTGTTGTGTTGATCAGCAAAGTGCTGTGAGTCAGACTCTTTTTTTCTAAAAAAAAAAAAAGGGACTTACACCACTGTAACTTTAACCCGTCCAATTATAATCAGGCACAAAAATAATGATTTAAACTTCGGAAGCATCAACGATTCAACCGAATCTGTAGATAAAGCTGAATTAAAGAAAATAAGTGGTCACAAAATATCCGGAAAACGTTTTTGTTTGTTTGTAAGCCCACTTTTATACTAAGATATAGGCTAATTGGCACTAGACCTACAGTTCAAAGTGTGGTAAGATCTAGTATGTAGTGTTCTTCCACCGGGAGGTTCAAACCAAGGAGCCTTTAATTTCAAGGCGACAGTGTTATGCCCTTGGAGAAAAAAATACAAAAAGAGCTCACACCAAACGTGTCGTTTTATCAAAACAGAAGGTGCGTCCATTTAAGAGACGTATTGCCTGAGAATTAAAATATATCTTCCACTTACACACAGAACTTATTTGAAAGTTGCGGAAAACAGCGTCATTGTTCACGGAGTTAGCTGCCATGATCCAAAAATGAAACATTGTGGAATTTAAACCACTAACTCAGCTTTCGAAGTGCTAAGAACTAATAAATCTCCATTTGTGGAAGAGTATGCTGTGGCTGATTCGACTGAGTGTTTTATTTTAAGCCACTTTTCTGTTAGTTGTAGCTAATAACGACGAGAGGTTGAATGATGATTAGATAAAAGTGATGAAGGGGCGAACGCAAACACACATAGGCAGTGGCGTCGCGTGCGGTTCACATACGGGTGTTCACAATAAAATTTTTATACTGAATGAAGATTTATTCCTCTCCCCTTGTAACTTCATATTCAATTGAAAAAGTAAGAATAACAGTTCAACTATTTTCAACAATTTCCCCCAAAAATCACGCTATATTTATAGTAATACAAGATTTTTTATTCAATGAACTCTCTTTTAATTCGTAATTTACAATTAGTAATGGCTAGTGCAAACTAATTTGTATAACATGCAATCTCAGGTATGTACAATGCAAGACTACCATACTTCGCAATCTATTTTCTATTTCACCGACCATATGTTAACCAACGACATTCATGCAGCATTGGAAGCACGTGCATCGTAAGCGGGACAGAGGGGAGGACGCGTCCAGTCCAGAAAAAAAATATTTTGTGTATGTAAGATATTTGGGTATTATACAGAATGCCCTCGCCACGCCCACAATAACTCGGTTGGGATGCTTATGATTGAAGTTTGGGAGTACTTACCTCTTGTACAATGCAGAGGTCCGGCTGGTGAGGGCCCATCCTTTTTACTTCCGTTCGTTCTGCTTCGCTCATTCGCGAAAATGAAGTTTCTTTCAAACTCCTAACAGTATTCAAAACAACACTACACTACACACACACACACACACACACACACACACACACACACACACACGGCACAAAACACACACACATATACGCACGTCTGAAAGCCAATGCACATAAATTCACCCAACCGCTTGCCAATAGATATCGCGCTCTCAACAGTCGACACCACTCTAACTGCGTTTTGCCGGTTGCCGCCAAAGAGCACAGGCTTTTTTATTGCCCCGCAAAACGAACGGGATTTGACCTTTCCAAAAATAACGTGTCCTCTTTGCAGTCCTCCCACAGCAACAGTGTTGCCAACAATTAAAAGGCAGAAGTTGCTAAATCTTCAACATGCGCTAAAAGTTGCTGAATCAAATTTACAGGTGAAAAATGCAAAATATATTTATAAAAAGTGCAGTAAAGAACAACTTACATCAGGTTTATTCCAAACAATAAATTAAATTTCAATGTTTGTGCGTTTATATGTAGATTAAAAACTAACTTAATTTCAAATGAGATAATTTTATGCACATTTCATTTTAACTTTCTAACTTCAAAGAAGAAAATATTATCTGTAGCAAAAATGCATCTCTAGTATTCTGAAAGTTATATTTTGTTCTTCACAGTAAGCATATTCTAATAACGTAGAGAATAGTAGAACTAATTTACTAACATCAATTCATAACTGTTTTCGGTAACAGCTATTTTGGCCTAGGACTCCATACTATTCTGAGTAGTATAGTTACCAGAAAAATGCGCGTTCAATTGATGTAAATATAGTCCATACTTTCCTTTGCAATTTAAGTTGGTGAGAGTTCTCTTTTTTTGCATTAAAAACGTCGATTACTAAAAAAAGTTGCATAGTCTGAATGGCCCTTAGACGTACATGCACAAATCAGATAAACCTTGAAAGATATGTAGCTCCTGCAGACTAGTTTCTAAAGAAAAGTCGCACGTCACTATTCCGTGAACTTTAGCGCACACTGGAATTTAAAATCCGCCAGGTTTAGCGATTTCTCACTAAAGTTAGCAACTATGTAGCGCAGACCGTCTCGAGCACAGAGTCCCCATAGACATGCCTTGTATATGCTGCACTCTGGTGCCGAATGCAAGAAGTATTGCCGCTTGAATCAGGGCTTCCAGCACCATATGTTCGCACAGCCCAGTGAACATTTTCGCGGTATAGTGGCCAACAGTCCCTTAGCTGTCAGTTTGTTGCGACACGCACACCAATTGTGTTCAACGCAATCCGTGGAACACCGTGGGAGTCAGTGTTACCAACTCTCTAAAAAGTTATCATACGTGAAAGACGTCAACTCCGAGTAAATTGTGTGTATATATTTGAACATCAAAGAAGTATTTTTTCGAATAAATAAATATATATATATATATATATATATATATATATATACATATATATATATATATATGTGTGTGTGTGTGTGTGTGTGTGTGTGTGTGCGTTGGTATACCCGTCATTAGGAGGAACAAGATCAGAAAAATTACCAGCATTAAGAGGGACTTTTTCATTGCGAGGTAATTTTGGTGGTTCCTCGGAACGAGAGAACACATTATTTAATATTATGGCCGAACGGGCAAAGGAAAATTTAATGTCGTGGAATTAATCGACGAAGGGGACCAAGATCTATATTTTGATAAAAGATAGAACAATGTCCGACAATTGTACTCGGAGTTAAGCTACAAAACAGTGCATTTTTCTGGTTCCTCTTTTCGGGGCATTGTGCCTGTACGTGTGTATCAGGTGTTTATCGGTTCCTCTCAACGGGGCTCTGTGCTTATCACCTACACACAACGTGTGTGTCGTTTGTGCGACGCCAGAGACATCTGCAGTGTGTGAAAAATTGCGGAACTACATCAGCGGTGACGTCAAGGCGGAGCGAGGAAGATCGTAGGGGGTGGGGCCTGCGGTTGCAGAGAACAGCGTTGTCGGATCTCCCCCTCAACTTACATGACTCAGCATTTTTCACTGACGGCTCTGAACGTTGCATTGTTCGCAGTGCTGCATAAGTTGCAACGCTGGAGAATGCAGCGTTGCTACATCATTGCCTACATGAGAAATGTTAACGGCACTTCACGATTGCGTTCTGAGAGGGTTCGTTGTGTGATAGTAGCCGTATTTAATATATCGGTTTGAGCTTGGGCAATTATGTCTCGTATTTCTCGGAAAAGATATATATCAACGAAGAATTGTAGGAATCTGCCGGAGGGCGCGTGTGAGCGAGCAAAGAATATTGTAGGAAATGCTTGTGTATTTCCTCATCAAGAAAGCAAACTAGTAGGATTTCTTCTTGTATTAATTAACAAAATATTCAACCAGAGTTCCTATGCTAGAATACTGGAAATGATTAATCTGACTAAAACACAAAAGCCAGATACAGGACAATATAGTACAAAAACCACATACATTTTTACGTTCTTAATTATGGTCTAACTATTCGTTTTCTCCGTCTACTCCACTCGTTAAAAATTTGCTCCTCCTCTGTGGTGACAGTGGCGTATTTAAGAGTACGACTTTAATCTCCTTCCCGAAATACCTTCCACCCTTAAAATGTTTCTTTCGTCACTAGAATGCAGATGCATATGTTCAAAAATGGCAAAATACGTAGTTAAACATTAATAAGAATAGAGCCCGACCCTGTGGCCGAGTGGTTAGCACATCGCGCTGCGGCGCCAAGGGTCCCGGGTTCGAATCCCGGTCGGGTATGTTTGTTTGTGAATGTCCATTTTCATCCATTTCATCATTTCATCACTCATCCCCATCTTCGCAAATTAGCCAAGAGGCACAAAACGCGAAGTAAAATAAACTAAATCAATCAATCAATCAATAATAAGAATAGGTTCTTCACTAACATTTCAATATTTTTCGTAATACATGTCTCTAAACTAAGGTAGAATTCACACCGAACTTACAGGCGACACGTGTTGCTTGAGGATTTCACCAATCCAACGCAAGTTTCTGAGCCCTATTATGCCTGCCGCTACGTTATGAAACGTTGCTGTGTATTGACGCGTTTCCAATCGACATATGTCATTTGCACTTGCTGTTTGGAGTGAAATCCACGTGTTGCTTGACGTTTCGGTCTGAAAGTTACAGGCGACAAACAACACGGAGATGCCAAGCAGCTTTCAGACCAAAGCGACACACAACACATGTCGCTTCGGAACTAGTCAATCAATATCAACGTTTCACACCTTAGCGGTAGCCCCAGAAGACTGAGTTCGACTGGTGAGATTCTCAAGCACCACATGTCTCTTCAATGTGAAATCTCTCAATGAGAGAAGAGCCCAGTTCGAGAGACATGTAAAAGCTCACTAAAGCAACACATACACCGCGCACAAGTGAACAGACCAAGTCAATTTGATGCACGGCCCGAGCGACATGGTGATTTCACACCCAAGCGACAAGCGACACGAGACCCTTCAATCTAATGCAAAAGATTCATTGCGTATGCGGGAACAACAGAAACAGGTGACACGATGCACCGTATTGAGAACATAGTCCAGTCCAAGCTACAAATGCAGCTTGTGTCGCTTCAGTTCAAAATTTTTGTTTTCAAGAAGCACGTTACAGGGGGATTTCACACTGAAACGACACGACACACATGATTTTGTGCGAGCAATAAAGGTTTCGATTTCCTGTGGGGCATAGCACCTTGCACTGGCGTACGCAGGGGGGAGCTGATGGGGCTACTGCCCTCCAGAAATTTTAAGAAAATCCAAATTTTTAGATGAAAATTTGTTAAGAACTCAAAGAAAGGAAAGATGTAAACGCAAACCTCCCTTAAAGTTAAAATGTCACCCGATAACCATTTCTGTCTTCGAGTACAATTTTAAGAGTGAAAAGTTCAAAATGTACGATAGCCTATATATTTTATTCGGTATCCCACAATTCTAGAACAAAGCTATATACTATACACCTTTACAATTTCAGACCCTCCAGAACAAAAATCCTGCTTACGCCAGTGGCACCGTGAGAACAATTGGAGCAGACTATGATATCGAAAACCAGAAAACTACGGCGACTCAATTGTATTTAACTTAGTATATGGCACATGTTTTCCCTCTTCTCGAGTGGCAGCAACGAATCGTCCCCTACGTATGGTCAGTGCATCGCCCACTGGCATATACATGAGTGAGGGATGAAAGACAGGCCTGTGGCAAGGAGTAGCAAGTCTCCATTTTGACTTTACAGCCTAACAAAGAAAACTAAAGGAGGCCAGGAGGGGAAATTTCCTTTGGGCTCAGGATCGTGGTGTGTGTTGCAAGGCGTGCTGTCGACAGTGGCGGCGATTGGGTTCCAAAACTGGGTTGGGCAAAGGAACTTTACTTTTCCTTTATAGATAAGCTTTAGCATAGTATCGGATCAAAAGTGGCTAAAAGTGGGGGGGGGGGGCAACTGCCGCCCTACGCTCCCTCAGTCAGTAATGATTATTCGACTGTGAAATCAGTTGAAATATTGGAATCAGATTCTTTTCTCATTCATCCATACACATTCTATTTCATTTCGCTTTGTAATAAAAATAAGCACTTGATAAATTTTAAAAAATATATATTTTTAAAATTGTTTTTAAAATCAACGAAATTAGACAGAAATATGACTGACACATTTTAAGAAAGAAGTTACAGTCCGTGAATTACTTTTTCACAGTGTTCAATAATTTTATTAGGAAGCGCTTTTCTGCCATTTTATTTAACCGCAACGGTGCGGATGTGTGGTGTTTAGAAGAAATTTAGGAAGGGACACGTCATGCCCAGGCCGGGATTCAAACCCGGAAACCCTGGCGTCGTATTACACTGAACTAACCTCTCCCCCAGATTTTGGGGGACAGAAAGTAAGTTATTAATATAATATACAAGATGTAATATATTATATATTACATATTATATAATATAATATTCGAACCAGTGTATAGGGCCTCCCCGATGGCGCAGTCGTTGCCTTATAATCAAGGGGTCCCGGGTTCGATACCCGGTGGAGGCACTTAGTGGTTCGGATCCCACTTTAAACTGTAGGTCCAGTCCCGATTAGCCTTACTGTGCATAAAGTGGACTTAAAACACCAAATCAAACCAAACCAGTGTATAGTGCACCTCCACTGCATATCGCCAGTTTACAAGGCGATTCTCATATTCTCTATACCCTGTACTATTCACAGTTACAATACAAGTGTTAACCCATTGAGAAACCTAGGTTTGCCATTTTGGAATCTCTCTCTCCAGGAAGTAGTGTAATCAAGGGGTCCAGAGTTCGTTACCCGGTTGAGGCAATTGCATGGACGTCCGCAGGATTTTTTCCAGGGAGGGGCAAGGAAGGTATTTTTTTTCCAGGGGGGCAAACGAAGGCAAATTTTCCCCAAAAATTGTGTTGTTCCCTAAAAAACATTGCTTTAATTTGAATTTATGGTGTTCATACAATAATTAACACATATTATTGCGGCTAAAATGAAATTATATGTGTGAAATACATATTTTTAGTTGACTTTCATTTTCCTTGGGGGGGGGGGCCACGGCCCCCCCTTGCCCCCCCTTCCGGACGCCCATGGGCAATTGTGGTTCCGATCCCACTTTAAACTGTAGGTTCAATCCCGATTACCCTTTCTAGGCATAAAGTGTACTTAAAAACAATCTTACATTGAACTTGATTGAAATTACATTTTTGCTTGCAAGTTTGAATATGTATATTAATATTAATAATATTAACAATAATTACTTTAATTAATAGAGTACGTAATGAAGTACGAAAACATTGAGATCTGATCAAATTGTCCTTTGCTTATAGAGATGTTACTGACGCAAGTATTGATGGAATGAACTGCAATGAGTTATTTGCTACCCTTGAAAAAAAAAACGAACCAAACGAAAACGCCGCCCGCCTCCCCCTCCCTGTCCTGTTTAAGGGGAGAGAGTGGTCAGGCGTTCAGACCAGACGCTTGGCAACTCTGAACTACCCTTTCTTTGTCAGTGCCGGGGATGGGGGTGCGAAGAAGTGTTTGCGCACCTTTTAATTTTCTTCCGCACACATTTTTCAACCAATAACACCAACTCTTAAGAGTGCCATCTCCGGTGGAGGCACACTTTAAACTGTAGCTCCAGTCCCGATTAGCGTTACTGTGCATAAAGTGGACTTAAAATACCAACTCAACAAGAACAACTCTTAGAGTGCCATGCTATCTCATGTCATATTCACCGCCGAATGTTACGTTCTAAAGTGAGACCGCTGTTATTGTTTACAACAGGTAAACACCGATCGCCGATTTCTTTCCTGTACTGTCGGCAGTTTATATAAAGGCAAGCCGCCATTTTCTTTCTTTTGTCAGCATTGTTGTTAAGAATTGTTTCTTCTTATGTTTCACGTAGTCTGTGTTTGTCGATAAGTGCCTATAGCTCAGTGTCAGGTGCTTTGTGTTATCCTTTGCGTTGTTGATACACCGTTTTTGTTGTCTGCCTACTGTCGGGTCAAAAATTATGTATACTCGAGTTTTGGACTCCAATTAAAAATTAATCAGTAGACCTACATAAAAACGAGTTACATCAAAATTTGACTGTTTCAATTCTGTATTAAGCTATAGTAACCAATTCTTTTTCGAGTATGATTCGATTTTTAGTCGTCTTGAGAATAAAAAAAAGTGCCGTTTTTTGCGTTTTCCAAACAAGAAATCCAAAAAATTTAAAAAATCGTCCGATCGTGATCGAATTTAAATATGCAGGTAGAAAGGTTGTAAATAGAATTCTTAATTTTCAATTTTTTTTATTGGGTAAAAAGTCAAATGTGTCTTATCAATTTTCTGAAACATATTCCCTCCCATCCCGTGGGAAAATACCTTGCTTGCATTTCCTTGGAAAAAATCTTCCAATTTTTCATGTATGTCATTGGCCTCCCTTCAACAAGCTGTTCTTTTCAAATTTTTGGCCTCTCCGATGGCGCAGTGGTAGCATCGTCGCCTTGTAATGAAGGGGTTCCGGGTTCGATTCCCGGTGGAGGCATATAGTGGTTTGAATCCCACTTTAAACTGTAGATTCAGTCCCGATTAGCCTCACTGTGCACAAAGTGTACTTAAACACCAACTCAATCAATCAATCAATCAAATTTCTAAACATGTCTTGTACTAAAACCGAGCAAGAGTGAAGCAGTTGGAGTTTTAAAATCCACATTATGCACAGTAAGTCTGGACCTATAGTTTAAAGTGGGATCCGAACCATTGTGTGCCTCCATTGGGTATCGAACCCGGGACACCTTTCGCTAGTTTTATCCACTTTCATTGGCATATTATTGGAATTTCAATTAGTGGCTAAAACATGCATGCATGTTTCATGTTTTCTTTATTTTCAACACCGCGCCCCTTAAATTTCATTCCACACCCTCTCAGCACTTCTACAGAGCATTCATTCCCCGACATTCGCTACGAGACTCGGCGGCTAGCGGCCCGGCGTCAGCGCTTGTCTTTCCCAGTGAACGGGTCCGCGACAGTCGCACGCTAGTCTGTTTTTTTTGCTCTCCCTGCCTTCGCTCTCTTTCCCTTTCTGTTGACGTTGCAGACTGACGCCAGTATAATCCTCCCTCGGAAGTTGTGTTGTGTCGTGTCCGTGTGTTGAAGATTGTGGCTTAATATGGCACAACAAAAGTTTACATTGCAACAAAGAATTTACGTTGTCGAGTATTACTTCGGAAAGAGGAATTGTGGAGAAGTGCGACGACGTTTTGCAACGAAATTTCCTGGTGTTCCCGTTCCACATAGAACCACTATATTAAACCTCGTAAAAAAGTTTAGAGTAACAGGGTCAGTTCTGAATAAAAGTGGAAAGAAAAATGGGGAAATCTAAAAAATAAAGTATACAAAGACAATCCGCACACCATCAGTGAGTTAAAAGAGAGTATTGTACGAGAAATCGGGACAATTACAGTAGACGAACTTGCACGTGTAAATGCCAATTACCTTCGGAGATGCCAGGAATGTGTTGCAGCAGAGGGACATCATTTTCAACACCTTCTGTACTCAAGGTTAGTACACAATATGAAAACTGTAATTTTAATAGCCGATTCTAGCGACTGTCGCGGACCCCGTTCACAGGGAAAGACGAGCGCTGCTACCGGGCCGCTTGCCGCCGAGTCTCGTAGCGAATGTAAGGGAATGCTCTGTATATAATTAATTCTGGCAACGCACCAAGATTTACGGTTGTGGTTTTCTCTCCGTTGGGGACAACGAGGACGTTTATGTAAGCAAATAAATAAAATAATAATAATAAACAGTTGTGTTTATATACGTACGTATACGTATATAATTTGTATCCCCTCCTCCACATTCACCTGAAAGTGGCAACAGTTGTGATTCGTGGGACCGTCTGCTCAGTTGATATCTATGTTTTGGCTTTTTGAGTGTGTGCAGTATTCCCCAAGGCCCTCTTCTCTTGTTTTTGCTGTGCAGAAACACAATAATCCTGAAATCGCTTGTATAGCTAGGAATTAAGTACAATGTAAGTGACAGCGTTGAAGATATTAGAGGGAAGAAATGGTATAGCAATGAGCGAAGTTGCCAAACGAAGAATGTGTGTATGAGAAATTACTATTGTTTTTGCATGCTTAGTTCGTCATTAATTTCTTTCCTTTTGTTGCAACATATGATTTTTACTTCGAGACTTATAATAGGTCTGTGTGGGCCTCCCTGATGGTGCAGTGGCAGCGTCGTCACCTTGTAATCGGGGGTCCATGGTTCGATACCCTGTGAAAACACATAGTTGTTCGGATTCCACTTTAAAATGTAGTTCCAGTCCCGATTAGTCTTTCTGTGCATAAAGTCGACTTAAAACAACAATTCAATTCAATTATAATGAATGCTTTCATTATACTTTAATAATCCTAATTATTATGCATTGAAATATATATTGATACAATCAACTCCATAAAATGCTGAAAATTGATATTGGAAATATTAATAGATTGAAGAAACAGGTGTATATAACTTTACTCTTCTTGTTTAAAGTAATCGAATTTTGAAGGAAAATGTAACTCACTTCCCCTTTTGTTATTTAGTGTCTAGTGGAGTGACCTACTAATTCTGACAGCAAATTCAATGAGTCATGATATTCATCCTGGTCAGGCAGGGTGTGGCTGCCTTTAGATTGTGTTTCATTTATCACATATTTAATAGTTCATCCTCATGCCGCAATTAACCTGGATACATATAATTTTGACCATAAATAGCAAAATGCAAGTAAAAACTTCTTGAAATTTACGATTTTCTTCGCATCAAAATTGTGGACATACGCCTAGTAGGCTCCTGTTGTCTGCAAGAAAAAATCTGGAATTTTATGAAATTTCTCGCCGCGTCTCATCGGGCTTGAAATGTATTACTTCACAAGAAAATTTTGAACAACTGTACTATCTTGCATTACGAGTTATAAAAGTAAGTAAATTCATCAAAAACTTTCACAAATCGTGTTTTAATACTGTCATAAACAGAATAGTGAAATGAAAGTGTCTGGGTATGGTTTGTGGAGGAGGTTTGTGTCTTTTTAAAGGTATCATTATCGTAAAATCTGATAATAGTCATTTAAATGTTTTTAGTGAAAGAATAGCCTCACAGTTTCCATACGTCTGAATTACTGGCTCTACAATGGCTTTTGTGATAGTTCAACGGTTTGAGAGCTTTGATAAGTATTGATTGTGCCAAGCTCGCACTGCCGTACCCATGTAGTTGATGGGAGTTATGGCCCCGTATTTGACCCAGGTTAAAACAAAATAGAAGTCGAATAAATGAGAAGATGGCAAAATTTTAGACTGTGTGCTAAGAAGAATAAGCCATAACCAGTGGCGTAAATAACACCCCCGCAAACCCATCGTGCGGGGGAAGGGGGCCGAGCTTCGGGGGTGCATTAATTTTTGTTGATTTGGAGTTTCTTTTAAGTCCACTTTATGCACAGTAAGGCTAATCGGGACTGGACCTACAGTTTAAAGTGGAATCCGAACCACTATGTGCCTCCACCGGGTATCGAACCCCGAACCCCTTGATTACAAGGTGACGACGCTACCACTGCGCCATCGGGAAGGCCCTGGGGGCGCATTACGAATGACTGATAGTTCACAAGTTTTCTTTTTGGCGTTAAAATATATTGAATGAATGAAGTACACACAGCAGAACCTTTAGTTCCAGAACCTAACTTGACTGAAGTTAAAGATGCTATTAAAAGGCTTAAGAATAACAAAGCACCTGGCATTGATTTAATACCAGCTGAGTTAATTAAATATGGTGGAAATTCATTAATATGTCAAATTCATAAATTAATTTGTTTAATATGGAATAAAGAAGAAATCCCTCAACAGTGGAAAGAATCCATAATTGTTCCTGTGTTTAAAAAAGGTGATAAAATGAACTGCAATAATTACCGTGGAATTTCTCTACTCTCAACAACATACAAAATATTGTCTAACATTCTTTTAACAAGACTAACCCCATATGCTAATGAAATTATAGGTGATTATCAATGTGGATTTAAACGTAACAGATCAACTACAGATCAAATTTTTCACATCAGACAGACACTTGAAAAAAAGTGGGAATATAATCAAAATGTCCATCAGCTATTCATTGATTTCAAAAAAGCATATGATTCGGTCAAAAGAGATAAATTATATAATATATTAGTAGAGTTTGGAATACCTAAGAAGCTTGTTAGTATGATAAAAATATGCACCAGTGAAACAGAAAGTAAAATTCGTGTGGGTAATAATATGTCTGACAAATTTATAATTCATGATGGGTTAAAACAAGGAGATGCATTATCTCCATTGCTCTTTAATTTTGCCTTAGAATATGCTGTTCGGAAGGTAAAAGAAACTAAAGAAGGACTAAAATTAAATGGTGTGACTCAGTTGTTAGCATATGCAGATGATGTAGACTTACTGGGGGATGATATAAATACGATTAAGAATAATGCTAAAATATTTTTCAAAACTGCTAAAGAGATAGGTTTGGAAGTTAACAAAGAGAAAACTAAATATATGCTTACAGGCCGAAACCAAGTGTTAGGTAATAATCAAAATCTAATTATTGATAACAACTCGTTTGAACCAGTTTCCAAATTCAAATACTTAGGAGTAATATTAACAAATGAAAATTATATTAAAGAGGAAATAAAAAGTAGGCTTAATTCAGGAAATGCATGTTACTTCTCTCTTCATAAACTTTTGTCTTCTCGTTTAATATCTAAGAAACTAAAAGTTAAAATATACAAAACAGTAATTTTGCCTGTAGTATTATACGGGTGTGAAACTTGGTCCCTTACATTAAAAGAGGAACATAAATTGAGAGTATTTGAAAATAAGATTCTTAGGAAAATATTTGGACCTAAAAGGGATGAGGAGACAGGTGAGTGGAGAAGGTTACATAATTTAGAACTACATAATTTGTATTCATGTCCAGATATTATTAGAATAATTAAATCAAGAAGACTTAGGTGGGCAGGCCATGTGGCACGAATGGGAGAGGAAAGAGGAGTTTACAGGATTCTTGTTGGGAAACCAGATGGTAAGAGACCTGTAGCAAGGCCAAGACGAAGATGGAGGGACAACGTTGAGATGGACCTAAAGGAAATCGGTAGGGATGGAAAAGAGTATATAGATCTTGCTCAAGATAGGGACAGATGGAAGGCCTGTGTTGCTGCAGCCATGAACCTTCGGGTTTAAGAAGGCTAGAGAGTTAGTTAGTTAGTTAGTTAAAATATATTTTCAACCAAACATGTATTTTTATGCACCTGCAACTGCAAACATAAAATGTTAATCACTAGAAAAGTAGAAAGCGAATTACCAGATTAGAAGAAAACCCTTCATTAGCTGTATATTTCAACCTCCGATTATTATACCCTAGTACTTAAACCGGACAGAAACGTCGTCGCCTTGTAATCAAGGGGTTCCGGGTTCGATACCCGGTGGAGGCACATAGTGGTTCGGATCCCACTTTAAACTGTAGGTCCAGTCCCGATTAGCCTTACTGTGCATAATGTGGACTTAACACACCAAATCAATGAATTAAACCGGACAGAAAAGAGAGATTTTGGTTATGCTACTCCTCTATTTTAGACGCTGTTTATTGTGTTGGTTGGTTTCTTGTGTTTATTAGTTGTTTGCCAATAGGTTCGATAAACACTTTAATGGTGCATGGTGTAAATGTAAAATTAATGATTGGATAGGTTTAAGTAAAAAAAGAAATCAAAGAACACCAAACCGATATCACATGATATATTTGATGTTGCGATATTTTTGCAACTATTAGTTACAAGTACGAAATTTGGTGATTTGAATTAACTGTGAATTATCAAGTTGATACAATATGATATGCCTATTCTAGATCAGCCTGTCTGTTTGCCTGTTTTACTCGGCCCAACAATCGAACCCAATCTGAACGTAGCTGTCACGATCTACGTAACTCAGTTCTGCGTAATTCGGTTTTATACGTAAATTACTGTAGGTCTCGGGAAAATATAATTTTAAAACGTGTTAATTAACCTTCACTTGTACGTAATGCATTTATAGGTAATTCTGTGTTATACCTATAACATCCACTTTAAACTGTAGGTCCAGTCCCGGTTAGCCTTACTGTGCATAAAGTGGACTTTAAACAACAAATCAATCAATCAATCAACCTATAACATAAAATACAGTTGATTTGTACGTAACCAAGCTACAACAATGTCACACAAAAACACAAATACGCAACAGGATAGGTGGATATGGCGGCGGTCGGTCTGGAATTGCGAGAAAGGGTAGTGCGGCGCGGCGGTGTCACAGAGAAGACAACAAACAGAGGCGGCACGCGGCATGAAATCAGAGGAGATTTGACGCAGTTGTTGAGAACAAGATACGAATTTTTTTTGTACGTACACTAGGTTGGCCACGTTTTCTTAACAGAAAATTAGGACATTCATGGATGCTAACAAGGGGGGGGGGGTTGTAGCTATAACTAAAAGAGCACAGGGTCCAGTACACCCCGCCCCCCTCTTTGGCAAAGAAAAAGTCATGCTGCTTATGTGTTTCCTGAAACATTACATAATTCTCTTTAATCTATTTTCCTCTTGATTTTATTTGATTTTTGTTATTTAACACGTCTTATTGTCACTTTTGGCTAATTGCAACAATGAATATGAGTTTAAATTCATGAGAGAGGAAAAGTTACCTGCTTGGTCAGAAAGTAAATTGTATACGGGAAGTCAACGCTAATCCACATAAAACTATTCAAGTGACAAATGTAATGCACTTAAGAATTAAACTTTTAACTTGTAAATTCGTTAATTTAGCACTTTATTACAGAAATGACCTGTATTATACTGTATGTTGTAACTCAAAATAGATGCAGTTATTTTAATAATGGCGTGTTAAGTAAATCTGATTTCTAAGTAATTCTCAGTTACACGTATTATTTTCTCTTCACCTTGACATACGTATAACTCAGGTTCAACTGCATAGCCATTGTGTTTTTCAACTCCCGTCAATAGTAGCATCATGTATCTGTTGGGATCAGATTCAATGGTAAACCATATTGCTCGAGGAGTGATGCCCAAAATAATCTGTGAGGCAAAGGGTCATAAGATGGAGGGGGGCGCTTTGTCGTGGTGGATTCATTCTTGTGTAATATTCGCTTATTTCCAATTTCCAAAAAGTAACCTCAAGAAAGGTACCAAACTGGAATGTGTGATCTCACGTTTGGAAAGATGGCATTTCTTGCTTACAATTTAACTGTTCATTTTATTATAATTTTTACACTATAAGGCAGAAGTGTTTGAAATTTGCAACGGGAAGGTGAAGATTAGACTATGTACTTAAGTAAATAGTGGAGGTGGGTCAGTGCTTCGAAGTAATTCGTTACTTATAATGCCGCCGTTTGCAACTAATACTTAAATTCATCGAGTACCTAACTGTAACGCAGTTACCTTCCAAAGGGAATAACTGCAACTCTGTTACTTTTTAGGTAAATGTAACAGGTTTTTTTAGTTACTTCTAAAGTTACTTTTCCCGGTAATTATATGCTAACTTTACGAACAATAGGACGTAAGAGAAAACATGACAACTCTCTTTATGATTGCTTGTGTCTCCGGGAATCTGGAGTAACCAGATATCGACGAAAATACGATACAGTCAGTACCTTTTCATTTCTATGCTCAATTTAGAAGCATGACGTACGAGTATCGTAAGTAGTAATGTAGTATAAAGATAATACAACGAAAATTGTGAAATGCTTAATTATCTACATCTGAATCTAGAACTGTAGATTCGGATCTTGTATGAAAATAAAAATCGGGTATCCGGAACCGAAAATCAGAACCGGATATCAGGATCCAGTATCACCCGAGTTCCAGATCTAGCCATCCCAAACGCTAGTTCCTTTCCTTGCGATAGATCCGGCCTCAGGGTTGGCTGCGCCCTGTTCGAGGAAACAAGCTGGCGCCCACCTCTTCATTTTCAAGGATTATCTTGTGAATTACATGGGAGTACATTTTCGCTAAATTCATTCCTCTGATTCAATGTCACGAAATCTGTTTTTGTGTCTTGAGAATATAAAGAAAAATGCATGTCTCATTTCAAAAACATGTAAGTTCATTTTGTAGGAATATTCATTCCTTTTTGAGGAAACCTAAACTTGAAGGAAAGTCTTAGCTAAATATATCTACATCCCGGCAGGGATGCCCATTCCCCAAGGCCTTTGACGCACTCCTTCCCCCATAAAGATATAATATTTCCCCCACCCCCATCTCTATGCCGAATTATTTACTGAAATTATTTTGGTCACAAAAAATTTGCGGAACAATACAATATAAACAAATGTAAGCACTACATGTTTACTTTAGGTATTGTTTTCAATATATACATTTATATGTTTATTATATGTTACTTTGACATTGATTGGGGGTCCCGGGTTCGAATCCTGGCCTGGGAATGGATGTTTGTTAGTGTTCATTCATCAATTTCATCATGATCCCATCTTCACAAATTAGCCAAAAGTGGCACAAAATGCGAAGTAAGATAAAGCAAATCAATCAATCTATTTGACGTTGAGTGAAATAACAATTAGATAAATTATAATAACTTCTGACGTTACAAAGTTGTTGCAGCAAAACTATCGATAATTTCCTCATTTTGTACCACTTTGAAATATCGGACACACAGGATGGAATTATGGTAGACTTTAACCACTCATCAGCAATTCACGAACGTAGTCTGCTTTTAATGATTCTTATGACACTCCTTGTGCATTTTGCAGAGCAACTTGTCACTGGTATGGTGATCAGAATTTTATACAATACCTGCACATTTGGAAAGGTCGAAAACTGGACAACAACAACAACGTATGGTCTAAAAAAGCGATTCTTAAGGGTTAATGCATTTCTGCTGATCGTACATAATCTTCAGAACCCTTCATGTCGCCTGTGCCTGAACTGAACTTTCACTCTCTTTTAAGGAGTTGTGCATAGAGACAATGTTTGCCACTGGTCGAGATGCCAGCAATCGAAAGGCGCATGGCATTCGAAAACTTTCATTGCAGTTGAAATTAAAAGACACAAGATAGAAAAGGCACGGCTCACTTTCATGTTTGCTAACATAAAACGTACAAAACTGCTGAGTCTCACTGCCATTGTTAGTGTACTGAACCTTATTATTATCAGTTTGTTTGCTTGACTAACCTTGTATTAATGAGAACAGCATGTCCCCCACCCATCCAAACCGATTCTAAAGGCATGAGAGGGGGTGTTTCATTTCTATCCCATCGCCGTGATCAACCACAGGTAGGTAGATAAACTGTACATAATAACAATCATAACTAAAAATCAATAACAAGTGAATCAAACGAAACGATCCCCACATTTTTGTGTGAAGATATGTATAATTGGTAGCTAAACTATAAACTGTTGTCCCCCCTAAATATTCCCATGACTCAGGCACGCCATGAATCCCCCTTGTGAGCACTCCTGGGTCCCGATCAAGAAAAGAATTCGGCGCCACACATCAATTTTAGGAAGAAAAATCTTTTAGTTCTGTCGGAATTAGTTTTAAGAGAAGAAACATTTGATTGATTTATTGAGTTGGTGTTTTAAGTCCACTTTATGCCAATATGGCTAATCGGTACTGGACCTACAGCTTAAAGTGGGATTCGGGCCATTTTGCGCCTCCACCGCGTATCAAACACGAGACCCAAGGCAGAAACATTTGATGATGCCTAAAATGTTTTAGAGTGCGAGCAAGATTTTTTTTTGGCAAATATGTTTATTTGCAAACCAAAAACAACATTAGTTTGATAATGCACCAATATTTTTAAAGTAATAGGCCTAAGTATAAACTTGGTATGACCCTTTTCAAAACATTTGTATTGCGAGTGTAGTGAGCAAAAAAAAAAAAAAAAAAAAAAATATGATCTCTCAAACATTTCACACATTTTTATTTTTCGTTCATGGATTTGGGGATGCTGTAATCCCATCAGCCCCTTGCATCTGTCTCTTACAAATATGACATGCGAAATTAGGAAGTATTCCGTCATATCGCGAAATATATCAGAAAGGGTGGTTTTAGTGCAGAGGCAACACAACAATCAAATTAATCTTAACTGACGCGCCACCACAGCTATAGCGCCTTGATGCGGTGGCACCGTTTGCATCGCCCTAAAGCCGGCCCTGCCTTGCGATCTAGCTCAAATCGTATATCATAAGGAGAAAAAGTGTGCGAAGTTCAGCAGTCTGCCAGTGACGTAACCGATAATATGGCCCATTGATTTAGTTCGTTAGTTAGCAGGATCTTAGAAACTGCCTGGATAAATTTAACCCAACGCGTGCTCACACGTTTCAGTTTGGTGTTTCAACATGTTATTTTTTTCTCGTTTTTATCAATTGTGTGATTCCATTCAAATGTTCGAAATTAATTAAATTAAATTAATCAATAAAGGTATTACTAAGTACAAGCTTTAAAACAATTAAAATTACACAGCGTGCGTCCTGCCGGGTTAACAATTGCAAGAAAACAACTTGCAAGCAGAACAAATACGTCTCGATTCTCCGTAGAGGCACACAGTGATTGGGATAGCACTTTAAACTGTAACCCCATCTCGAATAACCTATTTGAGCATATAGCGGACTCAAATATTGACGTGGAGATCGCCCACCTTGCAAATCAAATCCGTGTTCGCCGCGTGGCAGCGTAACACACTCCCGATAGATCCACCACGGGTACATAAGATTAAGCTATGATTTAAATAAGCAATCATTATTTTTCCATAATTCACTCGTTTCATAACATGCAAATCGCATATAAATGGTACTGCGAATTTATTTTTATGAAGACACGTCAACTTTTCCAATAGTAGATTTACCGCTTCTGGTGGAGAAGTATTTTCAGTAATCAACTCACGACCTATTACACAGGAGTCTAGTACTAATTCCGGCATGCCTCATCATAAATTCCATCCAATCATCGCTATTAAACTAAAAAAGGGAAAATAGCAACTCAGAAGAATACAAATTACAACAATCAAGCATAAACCACCCAGCAATATACGTGTTTCTGTCTGAATATAAATAACTTCACTTTGGAATCGGATGTACATGTATCTCGATAACCCCCCCCCCCCAATTTTCTTTAAAGCAATTCACGGGTTTGCTTGTCCAAATTTTTCTGTACCCCATACAGTGGTATGTCAAGGATTTTCATAAGGGAGGCTGATGCCTTCACTTTAAAGGAATGCTGTGGCAAAGGGATGAGGGGTATGGCCCAACCAACACCTGCCCTGGCACTCTACTGACACTAGAAGATTAAAAGCATGCTTTCTTGTAGATGGGATTGGAAATAATATGTAAATGAGAAGATGAAGAGCATTGATCCGTGCAGTGCTTTTGTAAGGGGTCTGTGAGAGAAGCTACCTCTGGATAGGTGACCCCAGTGTCTTTGAAGTAACTACCCGTTAAATATGATATGAAATGATAGATGAAAAAAAAAGTTTTTATATTTTCCAGGACTTTTTACTACATTACCATGAATTTTGAGTAGCTGATTTTATTTCCTTTGAACGTTCGTGTATGAAAATTCGTTTTGTACTGGAGTGTTCCACGTACATAAGAACATGAAATAGGTGAAAAATCTTCAACGGAATTGCCCAGGTACGATTTATCTCAGTGGCGCCAACTGTGGAGCTCAAGACCATTCAGCAATTTGTCTCTTATTGTTATTATATTTTAGAAATAAAGTCCCAGCATTTAACAAAACAAAAATTTTCATAATTACAGCATACCCTTAAAGAATTCTCACAACTTAATTACTGCTCATAATCATCCGTTAGATTTTGAGTTTGATACTTGTCAGTGTTCTATATTATTAACACTGTTCGTGGTCATATCGTCATCATGCAAATAAGGGAGAACAAGAGCTTAGGGCATGTATTATGTGTAGGGCCCAGGACTTTATGTCCTATAAAACTGTAAAATATGTGTGTTATTATGTCATAAAAGTTGAAAAATATGTCACACGAAATTAGAAATATGTCATAAAAAATGTAAAATGTCAGAAAATGCAGAAATATTCCCTGTAAAACTAAATATATGCACAACAGTACTTTCAAATTTCTCATTATTCGGGGAAGATGGATTAAGGTGGGGTATTAAATAAAGACAGAATTCCTTTAACCGAAGAATGTGGTGGGAAAATATAGGAAATGTCGTGAGGTTCACTGCAATTATTCTAAGGAGGGACAGAGTATACACACTGGCTCCAACGACAAGATATCTTGAAACTCCTGTACTCGATTGCCGATAGAGTAGGGGCTGTAATGTACAGAATGCTATTTTTGCTTTTGACTGATTATTGTGAGAAGCGAAAAAGGTAAACAAACGAGAACAGTTGACACTTGTTTACTGTGAGTCTTGTGCATGCACAACAATGACAGAGTACATTCTTTCCTCAATAATGTTCGCACAGCTATCAACTGTTGCGGGATAAAAAAAATCGGGGGTGATATTATTGTTCTGCATTAGTTGGTAAGAAAAGACGGCATCTTCTTTTAATTTCTTTGTCCTTAATTTAATTATACTGCCATCGATAATATAAACTATCCGTTGCGTTAAAGGTACGAAGAATAAATTATAAAATAGTGATGGGTCGTTCGTGAACGAACCGTTCCTTGTTCCAGGAGTCGTGAGCTTTGCGTGTATGTTCTCTGGTTTTCTTGTGGGAAGTCGAGTAGTAGTAAGCGCAGTTCCCTCTCCCCTAATCCTTTTCACTCAAGCTAACTCCAGAAAGTCCTCCCCCACCCCCTTACTTCAGCTGCACGAAACCAACATCGGGAGGAGTTGGTCCTTCGTTCCTTTGAATGGCTGCTTGAGTGAGCGAGCTCCGGTGAAGTGCTTCCCGAAAAGGAACTGCCATGACCCGTGGTAGTTCCTCAGAAGTCGTGAGCTTTGCTTGTATGTTGCCAACGCTCCTATTGGATGACTCACTCCTACGAACCTGAGAGAGAGAGAGAGAGAGAGCGAGGTCCATTCTTTTGTTGCTGATTGTTGATAGTGGCGGTTTTCCGCGTAGCTATGCGTTCAACTCTGTTTACAGTAATGCTGCAGAAGCTCAACAATGAGGGAGGGATGGGCAACTAATTCACCTTTAATCCTTTTTGTGGCATGTTTTCGCAAGTCGCATTGCAAGGAACTTGATAGATATAAGATCATCATATCAAATGTTCCGTTTCCGTGCTCTTCCATTTTCTCAAAGTAAAAGTGGGGCCGGGAGGCGGAGAGAGCTTGAAAAATACGAATGCATTCTTCGTAGTCAAAGATTTAGCGTCCTCTCTTCCATTCTCTTACGGGTGTTTGTTTGACCGTGTATTCATTTAATTGCATGAAAGTCTGAAATGGTGGGGAGGGGCGACGGCCACCCTAGAAAATAAATTTCAACCTACAATTTGTACATTTTACACATACGTATAATTTCATTTCAATCTCAATTTGTTAATTATTAGAAGGGCGTTACAGGTTCATGCTAACTTCAAACTGAACTCTTTTTTTAGGAGATTATACTATTTTGGAAGAAAATATGCCTCGTTTGACACCTTGGAAAAATACATTGTTTGCCCTTCCCTGGAGAAAATACAGCGGACGTCCATGTTTAAAATATTTACAATTATTTTTCCTAATCTATCACCAGGCGATGTAATGCACTGCGACAACAAGGGGTAGGAATTCATTTTTGGAAAGGAAGAGAACTTGTCCAACTTTTCCTTTCCGATGAGGACTTTTTGTCTGCTAAAGTTCAATTATCCATTAAAATGTATTTTCATTCACCCCCACCCTGAAAGCAGCTCCCGAACCTCGGTCGGTCAGTCGATACATTGTTTCCTATAGCTGTTTAATATGTGCACGAAGACGGATTCCTCCCCTCTAATTCTTTTCACCCACTCCAGAAGCAGTCTCCCACATCCCCTCCTCCGCCCACGAAATCAACTTCGAGCTGTGTTGGTATGGCTGTGAACGACTCCTTCAACGAGCAAGTTCCAGTGAACTGCCTATCTAAAAGGAACTGCCTCGTCCGAGAGCATGCTCCGTGGCTTCGTAGTTCCTTTGAATGACTTCCGGTGAACGCTTCCTTTCGGTGAGCGAGCTCCGGTGAACTGCTTCCCGAAATGGAACTGCCATGACCCATCACTATCATAAAATAACCGATTATGTGCAAGACAATTACGAAATTATACAGAAATATGTCTTATTATGAGAACATTGAAGAAATACGTTGTATAGACGCGAAATTGGTAAAAAAGTGTTAAAATATGCCTTGTCAAGTTTGTCTATTTCGGCTGATTTTCATCAGATAAGTGTAGATAAGTATTCGATTCGATGCCAAATGAATATGTTATAACAATAAAGGCCCTGGCCGTAGTTACGTGTTGTATAAATTTGTAAAACAAATCTCAAGAGTACAGCCCACCATAGGCGTGGGTAAGGGGGGCAGTTGCCCCTTAATACTGCCGATTAGAAATTTAGTGTAGAGGAATATTATCGACAATATTATACTACTAAAGAAAAATGAAATATCTTCATGTCAATGAGAGTTCCAAGCAATTACGTAGGGGATACATTATTTACTATGTAATTGGACTTTCCCACTTTATACTCTAACAAATTTATTGTCATTAACATTCCAGAAAATTTCTTGTTTTTAGCACTCCCTCATACTTAGGTGGTTGAATGATTCTGATACTACGTCAAATGCGACATGTACATTTTTTTCTAAAATTCTGTCCACCTTAAATTACATGTATTTCACACAATTTCATTCAGACACACTAATTTTTGTTAATTATTATTAGGGCATTGAAGGAACATGATAATTTCAGACCAGGGGCGCCGACTTGTCAAAATTATTGGAGGGGGCTCTGATCACTGAAATAAATTAATGAATGACTCGCTCTCCCTTTTTTAAGTTTTGGCTTCATTGTTCGGAATCTCATAAAAGCCCATGAATTTCTAATAAATGTCAAAATTTTTATTCACAGTTCGAATGCAGAATATTAATTGTCCACGGATGTATATGGCACAAGTTTCGTCAACCATAATAGCAAAATATTCCCGACTTTTAATATCTGCTACCACGGAGCGCAAAACAGATCTCTCTAATATATCAATGATCTCGTTCTGAATGTCATGTGAGAGCCATTTGTAGCCCGAACTACCCTAGTTCATGCATATCGTCTTTTGAAACTCTTTTTAGTAAAAAAAAAATAACAATACTCATAATTACATACTTAGTATATAGTAATAAGTCATGTGTTTTGCTGTCTCTGGTCATAGCCCCCTCAAAGTTGATGATTTTGCGGTCTCAGCCCCCCCCCCCCAAGTTGATGGTCTATAACATTTCAAATGTGTATTTAAAGTTCAGTTCATGTGGCACAATTCAGATTAAACTTTACAAGAGAAGCAAAATAATACATTAGATCCTCTTAAGCAAAATTATTTGGAGGGCTCTGCCCCACATCTTTAACATTGGGGGGCTCGAGCCCCCCCAAGCCCCATGGAGTCGGCGCCTATGTTTCAGACTGAAGCAGTGTTTTTGAGGGGTATCACTATTTTGGGGAAATATATGCGTCCTTTGCCCCCCCGCTGGAAAAATTACCTTGCTCCTCCCTGCGGACGTCCATGACCGCCACTGCTGAAGATACTTTGTTTTTCCTGTGACAAAGTTGTTCGTGTGAATGGGTGTTCTCTAAGATGGTGCAATATCAGATACCCGTTTAAACAGCTTAAATTATCTGTTGTTGCCTTATGTTAAGCAACATTTTGTCGCACAGGATTGTGTCAGTGACATTGGAGGCGTTTGAAACTTCTACCAACTGTAAGAAGACTAACGTTGTAGTATAAGATATTCTCCTAAGACGGCAAAAGTTCATTCTAATCTTGGACGATCAGTGTTTACGTTATCCAATATTTGTAAATATATATGTAAAAATATGAGCCTTTAATTTGCAAACGTGTGCGTAGTGAAAGGTTTAGTTAAAGAAGGGTCGGGAATTTTGTTCAGATTCGGCCAGTCGTCTCCATCAGTGTCCCGACTTTCATTTTAACTGCAATGGTGCTGCGAAAATGCAAAAATGTTCTATTGGTTAACTCAGAAATAGACATTTTTTTACTAGAAGAATCATTGCTAATGCGCATCATTTAATTTATAAATATATTATTATCTAAACCTAGAATTATCATGGTTGTTCAATGGTGCTGGTGTAAGAAAATTAATGGAAAATTGAAAACACAATTTGCGGAGGAAAGTACTATTAGAATACTTCTGAGAATTGAGTGCAAAAATAATCACTCAGTTGTACGCTGTGTGACAGACTTTGTATGTGAGCGACTGTGCTGTTTATTGCCAGGTTTATTGTTTATTTTTCTCGTTACTTTGGACCATAATTTCAACTCTACAATTATATATCTCCTTGCAATACCACCATAGCATTGATGGTGACATCTAATACTCCAACAGCATTTCATCTACAACCGTGGCAGAGTGGCTAGCGTATCACGCTCTGACGCCAGGTTGGAATCTCGGTCTGGACATGGGTGTTCTTGTAAGTGTTTTTCATCAATTTCATCATATCATCACTCATCCGCATCGTCACGATTAGCCAAAAGTGACAGAAAAGTGACGTAAAGTAATTTAACTCAACTAATCCAACTGCATTTTCGGCCCTTCTCTTTGTTCCACATTTTAGGATCTCCCCCGCCCTAAAAAAATCTGGGTATGCGCCTTTGATATGGAATGAGGTTTTAATTTTCCGACTGGATTTTCATCAAGGCTTTTGCCCCCTCCCCCTAATCAGAGTGTCTGCGCACTCCTATGCAGCCCACAGACGAAGTACTCGTAACGAAAAACAAACACCGCTTCAAATGCCCTGGCTGTAGCTTGAGCAGATAAAAGAAGGGAGGGAGACTTTCAGGCGTCAAGGCTTTGATGAAAGGTGAGAAGCCGCGATGGAAACAACCAGCCAAACTCTCCAATAACACTAAAGGTGGGAGGTTATGTTACGATTGTTGTGTGGCAGCTAATGTCTCCGAGAAATTTAGTTACAAAGGAAGCCCGCCGATATACTTTGTCAGTAATCCATAAATCATTGTCACTGTAGTGCGGTGCATATGTTTGCGTCTTTCATTTCATTCAATATCTCAAAATCCAGAGTATTTGAGTAGTGCAAAATGTGTGACGAAGTTTAGCATTAATATGGCGGTTAATTAATTAACGAGAGGACGTGTCACGTAAAATGGCCTTGCGACGCCAAGGAGTTCACATTTAAGCTGATTTTATTCATCTGTTGGGAAGGGGGGGGGGGGCGGCTACTGCTGCATTCATAACTCTTACGAGTTTCACTCCATGAGTACATATAATTTGTTCACTTAATTTTCCTTCGATATTGTTTCTTTGTTTAAGTTTGATTTTAAGCCCACTTTATACACCGAAGCCCAGTAAAAACTATTGAATGATCAAGAAATTGATGTATCTTCACCAAAAGTGATTCTGATATTCACAAATTACTTATGTGCATTATTGTATATTTATTTTATTTTAAAAGAACACTGATTTTTGTCAATCACACAATTTAAATCAAACTGATTTAAACAACCTCGAAATTCTGTAAGCATATCATGCAATTTGTCATGTAAAGGCTTGCTCAAAATTGTAAATGACTATTTACGTTAATGGTTTTTATATTTTTCTTCACGAGTAGCTTGGAGAGAGAAAAGGAAACATTGGGAACTTCTCTGTACTTACATTTAAATTTCGCACATAGGCATGAACATGAAAACTTGAAAGAGAGAATGTTTTCTTTACCAAGGAATCTTTCGATTTTTAAGCCAAGACCTCTCCCCGATGGCGCAGTGGTAATGTCATCGCCTTGTAATCAAGGGGTTCTGAGTTCGATACATGGTGTTTCGGATACCACTTTAAACTGTAAGACTAGACCTGATTAGACTTTCTGTGCATAAAGTGGACTCAAAACAAAAACTCAAACTCATTTTCAGCTGATAACCGCGATAATGGGAACACGAGCACTCAGATTTCATTGTTCCATTATTAATCACGGAACTCCGTAAATTGTTACTTAGAAAACAAACAACTGTTGCAAAAAGTGGAAAGTATAATTTTCCTTTGCATTATGAAAAATTTCCATTAATCCAAGGAAAAACTAAAACACGATCACAAAACTTTATCAAGAAAATACGGTTTTACCAAGTAAGAAGTTTGAAATATGTAATTATGAAAAACGGATAATTCATGCCTCCATCCAGCTTGATTTTAATATGCAACGACTGTATCTTCAAATATCTCTGCAGTTTCGATCTCTTTTCACCAACGGCGGCGCCAGAATTATTCATCTACGGGTGCTGAGGGGTTGCGGAAAGAAAGTTAGGGGGTGCGATATGTATTACAAGAAAGTGGTCATTCCATGCAGTGTAAACATTCAGATACACGTTGCAGTCTTATTGAACTATGTAGTGAAATACAAAATAAAACCATCCTGCCCTTAAAAAGACAATTTTTGAACCTTCTCAATGTAACCAATGAAGGCACCGTCTGCCACAAGACAAAACGCGAAGAGTACAGGAACTGTGTCATCTTTAAAATCCCATCTGCCGCATTATCCCCAACAACGAACTGTAAAATTTCTTCGTGAACATTGGGCATCTTCCTAACAGTCTTGGAAAAAGTTTGAAATGGTACGTTTACTGGACATTAAACGTGGAACAAATATATAGAACGTATTAAGAAGAACAGTACCCTTCATGTTACAACTCGCATTAAATAATTTCCAGAGCACGACCTGATGAGGTGATACCTTAAAAGTACCTGAATTTTTTTGCTCCAGTGTAAGGAAGAACAAGTAGACGGAAAACAAACCGTTTATGAACAATGCAAGAAAGAAAAAAAACATAACTCACAGTAATCTATAGCCAATTATCAAAAACCACGAACAGACCACTTGAAGAAACAAAAGAAGAAAAAATTGATAACGACAATGCTGACGAAAGAAGAAAAACGGCCGCTGATCTTTACAGAGGCTGCCGCAAGTACAGAAAAGTATTGGTACCTCTTTCAGTGCTTGCCTGTTGCATACAATAATAACCTATCATTCGACCCTCAATATGACATGACATAATATTACATATTAATGTTTTCAGTTGAACGTAGGGTGTGCTGAAGGGATGCGGAAGAAAATTAAAGGGCGCGCAAGCACTCACTCACGCACCCCTGGCGCCGCCACTGCTTTTCGCCTAAAATTTTGTCTCAATTCTCCTGCCCTGAGGGAAGTTTACCTTCGCATAGCAACACTAAACTGCAACCATGATTTATACCAGTAGGATGGGTGAAAAAAAACTAACATTGCTTGCCTGCTCATCTCTTTCCTGGCGACAGGAACGTACGTTTAAACGTGAAAGCTTAAACCCCCTCGCCGCACTGTAATGGACGAATCCTGAAAGGCTGGCCTTCGTGGTGGATGGTTAGCACAGCACGCTACGTCGCCAGGGGTCTTGGCGTTCGAATCCCGCGGCCTCGTCATGGGTGTGTGAGGAGTGTTCCTTCATCAATTTCATTGTATCGCCACTCATCCTCATCTTCGCGATTAGCCAAAAGTGGCACAAGAGCGAAGGGAAATAAACAATATCACGAATCCTGAAAGTTCGAATTGCTTTGTAATTTTTGTGTGCATACTTCTTTCCAACGGTAAGGGACTCAGGGTATAAAATATATAGGATCACAGTTAATCCAGTGGCTAGTGAGAAAACTCTAGGAAGGAATCTCTTCACGACGACAACAGCAGTTCCAGCATATCATGACAGGTCGGACAACCCTAAGCCTGCGTTCGATTGGTTTTATATTTACAAAACAAGTGTTTTCAATGTGCAATGCATATTTTACAAGTAAGGAAAAAAAACAATTTAATCAGCGATCAGCAAAAACAAGGTAATGCACACAATTAACAGTATTGGTCTTTTTAGGTTGCACCGCGTCCTCAACGATTGTATAGGTCGAAACTTCTCGACACTCACTCTCTTTTTCTTCAGTTATTTTCGTTGTTTTTTATCTCTTGCGGTGACGATGAGAATGCATTTACGAGTGTACAATGGGACAAACACAACTATACACTCTCATGTCTCGCACAAAATAAAAAATAAAATTAAAAGGGATTCTTCTTTCGCGCCTTGATAGCTTTGTAACGACTGGGGCAGCCAAAGAGACTAACTTTCCATTTAAACTTACAGACCGTCAATTTAGGTTTTAATCTTGCAAAAATTGTGTGAATCTGAAAATTTGCACATCTGTTCTATTTGATGTCAAAACAACATATCAACAGCCCTTTCCGCATCCTGAAATTCCAGGCGGTGGTAAACTTTGAATGCTGAATGCTGGAGAAGTGCAAGTTATCACTGGAATGAATGTTACGTGCAAGCAGCTAAACCCACGGATTTGAAATAGGGCTCCACCGAAAGAGGAGTAAGCGGGCTTTAACTATGACTACACATATTGTCTTCCAGGACCGCACAAAAGGAACAAAAACTACCAAAGTCGATTTTTTTTTCTATTTATCATTCTTGACGCTTCCTTTAAACTTTCCGTTGACATCTTTGTAGACCATGTGCAGAACTGTTACGCCACGGAATTTATTAAGCTCGTGTATTATTCTGAAAAAAAAAAAGTCATGAGGCTTCTTCTCTGATATAGCCTAAGCAGCAACAAAGCTAGTGAAATAAAAATCAAGTGCAGAGAAACAAGAGAGAATATTCTTTTCTGGATATTACGTCGCATTAAAACAGTGAAATTCATTTAATTAACATTTTTGTCGTGCCGATTTATGGCGAAGAGTTTTTGACAGCAAGGGATCTAAATTGTGAACACTTTTCATGCAAAATACAAATGGATTGTCAATAATTCAGACATTTATATACATCGATAATACAGCCTGTAAGTGTAATTCTTGTTTACAAAGAAAGTTACTTCATCATTCTTTGAACAATTAATTTTTAAGGTATTCATGAATTCTAAATTAATGATATTACACTTTACTAAAGCTGACGCCAAGCAGTGTTTTCAACTCTAGCGAGAAGTCGCTAAATCTGGCGGATCTGGCTAGCTGGCGACAAAAGACGTGAAAAAGTGACGAGCGACTTTTCTGGCTACTTCGTGTGCTCTTTAGCGACTAATTTGGAGAATTCACAAAATATCTGCGTAGGTACGTCTAAATGCTTAAAAATGTCCGTTTTATAGTTATTAAATAAGGAAATACCCTCGTAATTCACTTCCGATGCACAAAGAGAAACTGAAGCAAAGCGTACCCCCTTTTCCAGTATGGTTTGTGATGTTTGTAAACATCACTGTTCACAGCTCATTGTTATCAGACACTCCTCCTGGCGCCATTGCGGCTGCCTTATTATAAAACAGAACGTTTGACTTCGCGGTCGCGTCGTGCGTGGGTTCAGATTGGAGTTTTTTGGGTAGTGTGTGGTGACAAAGGAAGTGCTAGTGTAAATTATAAAGTTCGTGTGTGTTTGCGCGCAGGTCAGCCCAGGGCAGGGCAGTGTCCAGTGTGGGGAAAACCGCAATACAAGAAACATTATCGGAAGGAGTGGGAAAACTACAAATGGTTAACCCCTGTCGATAGTGACACGGCGAAAGCGTATTGTAAGTACTGCAAGGTAGAACTATCTGTATGCCCAAACTACCGATCTGAAAAAAACTTTCGAAACACAGAAACATAAAGTCAGATCTGGTTACTTCTGTTCTGCAAAACAGAAGAAAAACAGTTCAAACCGGAAAATTTAAATACTTCTAGTGCTGAAGCTATTTTAGCTTTATTCATTGCCGAACACTGTTCTTTGCTAACCGTGAATCACTTGTCCGAATTATGTATGAAAAGGTTTGGTGACTGACAGCTGCAGTGCACCATGCATTCGCCTGCATAAAACCAAGTGCACAGCAATAATAAACAACGTTCTTGCAGTGCATTTTCTCGATGATTTAGTATCTGACATCGGTAATCAGTGTGAAGTGCAGTGTTCAGAGGAAGAGGAAAGAAACGAGGAAATATTGTTTTTATAGGCAAGTACTAGATTTTTTCACCTTTTTGCTATTTTTTAGAAGTACATTTCATTTTGCGACTTTTTCTAGAGCCTTTACATTTCATTTAGCGACATTCTAGCGGATTTTCTAAGGACTTTTAACGACTTTTACGTTCAAGTTATTGGCAAAACTGACGCCAAGAATACTCCAGTCAAGGTCACTCGCTTTCGGAGTATCCCCTTGCCTCCTCCACACCCCTGGCCCTCTAGGGTTGCCTCGCTTGTTCTAAGCTGTTAAGTTAACACTTTGCACGTTGTACAGTCAGGGACACTTCTGGATTATAACAATACCATTGACTTTCAATTAAATCATTACAACCGACAAGTGTCCGCGACCGTACGTTTGCGGTTGATTTAGTTTTCGATGTTGTTTTGTGAAAGGGCTATTTGGTTACGATTAGGAAGGAGGCGAGGGGGGGCATTTGCCTCCACTTCTCGCCACTTTTGCCCTCACACTATGCTAAATCTTATCTACAAAGGGAAATATACTGTCTTTGCCCCCCCACCCAGATTTGGTACCTTGACCCCTAGTTTTGGAACCCAATCGCCACCACTGAGTATTGAGGATTGAGGAGCAGCGTCCTACGTGTGGAACATTTGCCGATGAAAGTGAAGCGAGTGCCTCCCGAAAGGACACTAGAAAGCAAAATTTATTTTACTTCGCTTCTTGTGCCACTTTTGGCTAATTTGCGAAGATGGGGATGAGTGATGATATGATGAAATTGATGAATAGACATCACAAACGTTCATGCCCAAGCCAGGATTCGAACCCGGGACCCCTGGCGTTGCAGCGCGATGTGCTAACCACTCCGCAACGGGGGCCGACCATCTTCTAGTTCAAAAGTGATGGTACACATATTTTATGTTAAATAAATAAATATAAGTAAATATCAACATGACTTAACGGCGTTCTAATGGAAGTTAAGAAAAAACAGTTTTATCTAGACATCCCAACTGACAATACTAACAGCGATCAGCCTCCAACGCATCACAATATCCATCGAAATAATATTATCTGATGCCATGCAATGGTGGTAGTAGATGCACATTGCACGGTGGTTTGGTTTCCACTTTAAACTGTAGGTCCAGTCCCGATTAGCTTTTCTGTTCATGAAGCGGTGTTAAGAACTAACCCAAACAAGTAACAATTTCATGTGATGAAAATTCAAATATATTCTTTTTATAAGAATAATTTTTCATTCTACCACAATTTAGTCTATCTCCCTAAGATACATCTCCCCATTTATGTCCTTTCACCTTACGTCGACTAATTGCGCGAGGTAGAAAATGGCCACCGTACGTACGTTCCTCGCCTGTCGTACCGCTTGCACCGTTACTAAGCCATCCGAAACCAGCTTGTTCCACCCCTTTTGGCGCGGAGACGCTCTCGCACATTGTTGCAACATTTATTCCCATATGATTTGGTATGGAGGGCGGTGCTTGGGTTGCCGCGTGATCGACGGCAGATTGCTGACAGGTAGCGCAGCCAATGGGGGCCGAGTTAGGAACGTCAAACACCAGCGCGCGCTTCGAATCACCCGTCACTCATCATAACGTGACACGTAGTTCCTCTCTATTCACGTTTTACGGACACTATTGTGTTTAGTTGGTTCCTCGCTTCGGGGTTTGGTGCTTGTGGCTTCCTCTTACATAACGTTTCGTCAACGCAGTGTGTGACCTAAGAAATAACAAATGAATAACGATTCCTCGCAATACTCTTAAGTTTGCACCTTCCTCTCTTGGGGGTGCTGTGCTTGTCCGCCCATTCATTGTCAATATCTCAACTTCCATGGAGTGTATAGCAGCCACACCCAGATTCCCGCTATCCTCGGGAGTACCTCTATTACATATAAAAATCTCAGTCCAATCAGAGCACTTTTAAAACTTCCTCGCTTTGGCGTGAAAAGTCCAGCTTCCTCTTAATGGAGGGTGGGAAAACAGGGGTGTGTGTGTGTGTGTGCATTTAATATGTACGTAATTTAAAACATTTACATGAGTGTTCACGTGCTCATGCGAACATTATCACGCGACGCGCCTGCACATAGGCACACAAAGCAAAACCCACAAACGGAGCCAACTCGTTGTTTTAGTGATAATGTCCCGAGTTCAATACATGTGGAGGAACGTAGTGGTTCGGATCCCATTTTAAACTGTAAGCCAGTCCCGATTAGCCTTTCTGTGCATAAAGTGGACTCATAAACACTCTTGCACAAATAGGCCGCGTTACCCAGGCCTGAAATAGATCTAAAAAAAACTTCTCATGTGCAGGACAAGGTGTGGAAATGTGTATTAAGTATAAAACATTTTCACAAAAAAATGTTAAAGGTATCGTAAGTCATTTTTTTATGAAGTCAAGGATAATGTTTTCAATTGAATTTGTAATGAAAACGCTCGAACAAAAACAAGAGCAACGAAGTGATTAATTCCGTCTGTCATCTGTCAGAGCCTGCCGATGGCTTAGTGGTAACTCTTGCATTCAAGGGATCCTGGGTTCGATACCTGGTGGAGGCAGGCACGTCTCCAGGAATACCTAGCGGGAGGAGGGGGGGCTGAACACCATTTTTTTAAGGGGTATAGATAGAATCTCACAATTGTATGTTTAAGGCCAGTGGTGGGTGGCAATTGGGTTCCAAAACGCAGGGGGGAGTGGGTGCAAGGAAAATTTTCTTTCTCTTGGTAGACAAGGCTTAGCGTTAAGAGGCCATATAGTGTGATAGTGTGGAGTCAAAAAATGGGGAGCAACTATCCCCTAAATCGTCGCCGCTGTTTAAGGCTGTCATTTTAATCAGAACGTGAAATCGGAACATTTTTTACCAGTCGACTCGTCGACTCCTCTGTTTCCATGCATTAACATTGTGTGCTGGCCTGGAACCATCTCAGTATGTGTGTTTGTTCATTTCTTCTCATCAGGCATCAAAACATCTATGTGCAAGAAGCGTTTATATGAAGCTGTTACACATGCACGGGATGGACAATCAACTCGACAACGCGAAATTCAAACTGTGGGCTGTAAACTGGACGCAGACAGTTCTCGAATATTGCTCTCTGATTCGAGCCTGAACACCACTAATGTGTCTTGTCCTCCCATGTTTGCAGCTCTTATAAAAGCCGAAACCCATCAAATTGTTCATATTTATTCAGGCCTAAGCACTCGCAAGTGTTCAAAATTGTCTGTCACAGATTCCGCAGTCTTGTGATATATCGGCACGAAACAAAGGAAGTCTTCTAGAATACAGCTGGATCGCGAAACAATTAATGCACAGTGAAAACCCATCCGTTTTTTTCTACCAACACATCTAATATTTCGGCTCCCAATATGATCAAATGCTTACGCATTTATCTCCAGTGACGTGCCCAAGGGAGGGTCGCTGGGGTCATATCCTAATTTTACCAAGTATTCCTTTAAAAAAAGAACGTCAAAGACAGGGAAAGATGGCAAAATGAGAACTGACCACCAAAAATAGTATGAGTAACCCTTCTCCCTTCCAAAAATCCTGGGCACGCCACTTTTTATCTCGGACACATTTTTTAAATCAACTCACCAGAAGTTTTCATCATTTCGTATTGGAGACTGAAGTAAGATGCGTTCTTCCTGCAGGTTTGGATATTATCCTTTAGGGTGTTGTCGCCTTGCTTCGCACCTAACCTTAACAAAGCCATAATTTTCCATCATACTAGGCGGGCTCTGGGGCCTCGCACGTTTTGGAAGTTTCACTTCGTTTGAAGGTATTTTTGTACCCACATACTACATGTAGATTTTTAATGGAGGGTCCATAAATTGTCGCCTCGACATGCCCTCTATGCCGAGGAAGGCCTACCCCCAAAATTGAAGGATACTCAAGGACCAAGCCTAAATCCCCGAGGCCAAGTTCACGACTGCAACAACCCCTTCAGTCAACACTGACCCATCGGCACGTGCAACCAACAATACCTTGGGATAGGGGTTTTACATCGAGCTTGTCTCCTCTAGTAGGACCCGTAGTTACAGGGAGGTTAATGGAGATAAATGAAATGAAATGATGAAAGATGAAAAACCTCCCTACTAAGCCCCCTCGCAACGTCAAGGCAGACCAACATGGAGGGGGTGGTTATTTTGTGTCGCTTTTCTTTCTTCTGGGGCAATTTCGACGATGAGAATGAATGACGACCTGAATAAATAGCGATAAGGCAACCATGCCTAAGGTCCAAACCTCGAACCTCTGATCTTGTAGCGTGTTGTGCTCATTTGGCGGGAACGGAATACTTTGAAAGAGCTGTAAAAGTGGTCTAAAACTTACATAAACATCGGATAATTGATTGATTGATTTGTTTTATTTTACTTAGCTTTTTGTGTCACTTTTGGCTAATTTGCGAAGATGGGAATGAGTGATGATATGATGAAATTGATGAATGGACACTCACAAACATCTACGCCCAGGCCAGAATTCGAACCCGGGACCCCTGGCGTCGTAGCGCGTTGTGCTAACCACTCCGCCACGGGGGCCGGCAAACATCGGATAAAAATGTATATAAGTCCTCTAAAAATGAATAAATAAAATTAAAATTAGATTTCATGGCGCAACAGCTAATTGAGATGGTTTACCATTGGCTTTCGCGTGTACAGCACGTTGAGTCCTTTCTGGTTTCGAGACAAGAGTTCGCTATCATATCGATATCAAGTAAATCTCCAATCGCCCTCACAATGCTGGAGCAGCACAGAAATTTTTCAGCTCCCACCAGGGATCGAACCTGGGACCTCCAGCACGAAAGACGAGAGCGCAATCATTTCGTGGGAACTCTGCTATATTCAATACCATCAAATCGTCAGTGCTGTCTGTACACGCAAAGACTATTTCTACGAAAGTGTAGAATATCTTATCCAACGTCATCATTCTTCAAATGCATATTATTAGCTGCTACAAGAGACTCGGGGCTATCCGAAGCATAGTGGCTAACACGTTCACTTTGGAAAAAGGTGTTAATGTTATATTCCACATTACGTGACTAGCTTGTACTTCATTATGAACACTTTTCATTTTCGCGCGATTATCATATACCCCTCATATATATCTAAACCTAGTTCATCGAAGGCAACCAAGAGATCATCAGAAATATGTGTGTCAGCGGATGCAACATCCAAGAATAACCTTTATTTCTCAGACAAATTTACAGATATAAGAACTAATGAAATTATTTTCTTTGAGGCTAAAATCTGATACAACAGAAAAAATACACGAATATCTTAAGACATTACAGAATTTCTTTTGTTACTCTAGGCCATCGTTTCTCAACCTATGGGGAGCGACCCACTGCTGGGTCCCGAGTGGGCGTTTGGTCAGGCTCGAAAATGTATTTACTGCGTCTTACCTATTAGCAATTTAAATTAAACCCGTGTTGTAAACTCTACATTTACGTTATTCATCCTCTACCATTGCATATTAGTCACATTAGTCAGTAAAAAAATGTTTTCAATTTCTTCATGTATGTTTAGTTAGATGTTAAAACTCCCCTATAGCGCTACAGCCCAATAATGGGCTCTGGCTTACCTACCGACTGCTGGCCTCCCTCCCACGCGGGCCACCAAGGCGGCGTGGAGATCTGCAGCCAGACTAGAGGGACGGGTGGTCGGCCCGACCGACCCCCAGCCGTTGTAGGATTTCGCGACCGGATTACGCTCACTCACTCGGACCGCACGGCCACGGAGGAGGGCTTAGTTAGATGATAGACTAGAGTAAATTAGTCTTTTAAATTCAGTGATGGCGCCAGGATTAATCATCTTGGGGTGTTGAGGGGGTGCGGAATAAAATTTAGGGGTGCGATGTTGAAAATAAAGAAAACATAAAATATGTATGCATGCATGTTTTAGCAAAGGCGCAATCACGAATGTTTGTCTTGAAGGGGGTGGGGGCAAGTACCAAGATAAACGTGCCAATAATAATAATGATGATGACATTATTATTATTATTATTAGTAGTAGTAGTAGTAGTAGTAGTAGTAGGAGTAGTAGTATAGTAGTAGTATGAAAGACGTTATCCTCGTAAATCACGCAAAAGGGGAGAAGTTGGTGTTAAAGTATTTGTGCTGGACAATCGAGTTGAAATATTTTTCCAAACGTTCAATTTCACATTAGCTGATAATTGAAAACAAGCACACACACTGTTTTTTTGAGACAGAAAATGCATGACGAATATAATTATTTTTGTACATTAGACATGTATAACTTTCATGTACAACATATGTTTTACACATATGCATCACGGAGCGACGTAAAAAATAAGAACATGCATATGCAACATGTTAACACTGTATTCAAAGTTTACTTAATACACATTATGTAACATATTATTTAAATGCATTACATAATCAATTTATCCGCCTCGTAACAAACCAACAGCAAAAATGATATAAATCTCTCAAATGTGCGCGCTTCTTTTCATCCAAACAGACCAAACTGCTAGCAGTCTGACCCTGACCGCCTTTACCCCCCAGGGTTTCCCCCAGGTACCCATGTTATTCGACGCTGGGTAGGCGCCGGGGCCGCTTCCACCGTTAGAAAAGTTCCCGGATTTGAACCGGCCGGGGATCGAACCCGGGACCTTGAGCATGGTAGTCAGACGCATTACCGACTGAGCCACCGCGGCCACTATTATTATTACTAGACGTTGTGATGAAAATTATTAATATATCTGAAATATCGGGAGTTGACCTTGCAGTCTCTAAATGTACTTTTAGGGTTACGCAAAATCTTTACTAAAAATTGCTAGTGTAAATTTATAAGCTATTAAAATTTAAAACTTATTCCTGTTCGAAAAAAGAAACTTCCAAGTCAAATTAATATTTCGTATAAATACATATATTTTTCTTTCATGAGGCCAAGAGAGTATTTGGAGGTGACGGTGGCTTGGGAAGGCTAGAGCTCCGGATCTAGATCTGCAAAGGGCTTCAAGTGGGAAAACATCGTCCAGAAGATGGGGCGAAATGATTTTTTTTAAAATGGCTCAAGAATACAAAGATATAAGTGGACATTTGACAAGCTTAGTCTAAAACTTACAACTGAAATCGTACGTGTGTGTGTGGCGGGGGGGGGGGGGCCTGGCTGCGTGAGGTAACACAGTGGAATATGATTCACAATACTAAAATTAAAATAAATATGTGGGAACAATAGAAATCAAAATATGTTGCAGCTAGTGACGGCGCAATAGTAAAGATGGAGGGGTAAATCATATTTTCCCGGGGCAATCATGTTTATTATTCCGTTACATACGACACAAAAATGCATATTTTGGCTAAAAGAGCATTCATTCATTTATTTATTTTTGTCGTTTTACTGGGGGCAGATAAGAGAGAGGGAGAGAGAGAGAGAGAGAGAGAAATTGTCGAACGAGAATAGGGGGCGTACCTGCCCCCCCTGTAGTGTGGTCACTGCCTATAGCTATGCTGGACAAGAATGAACCAATTAATACGCTATTAAATAAAACAGATACTTTTAAAACTTTTAATCAAATTATTTGTGAACTATGATTTAAATTTAGAGAGAACACATACCTGTTTAATTTAATTTGGATGAGTTAACTTCTGAAGCCTGCCATTTCCGAGCCTTCTTCCGGTGTAACTGCACTGCCCTTTGAGCCCTAGCTGCTGCGTTCAGGTGGCGGAACGAGCAGAATACTAATTAAAACAAATATGTGACAAATATATACAGTATATATAAAAAACAACGTGTTGAAGCTATTGAAGGCGCCAAAGAAAAGACAGAAGAGAAAAATGGAGAGTGCAGTGATATTTTACGGGAAGCAGCAGGCACGTATCCAGGAATTCCTTTCCTATCTAGTGTACACAAAACAATTTCCTAAAGGAGGGGGGGGCTCGAACCCCTGATCCCCACCTTGGATACTTGCCATTAACAATAATAGGGTTATAGAACATTCTCCGTCTTGTCTCGATAATTATTCCTTTCCTTAAATTATCGTCACATTATTCAAGAAGCCAAAATCCTAATTTTATCAGTGTAAACTGAAAAATTTCCTTGGGGAGCGGGGAGGGCCTCGAGCCACCTTATCCCTACCTTGGTTGATTTGATTTGATTTGATTTAGTTTATTTTACTTCGCGTTTTGTACCTCTTGGCTAATTTGCGAAGATGGGGATGAGTGATGAAATGATGAAATTGATGAATGGACATTCACAAACAACCAAGCCCGACCGGGATTCGAACCCGGGACCCTTGCCGTCGCAGTGCGATGTGCTAACCACTTTTTTTTTTTTTTTAAAGGAAATACCCCCTACACGGAGGTATCCCCCACCATTCACACTTTTTTTCACATTTACACTTTTCAGTTCTTACAGTTTCTCAGTTTCTTATCATCTGGACAAATACAAATACCCATGCCTTACCCCGGACTCGAACCCGGAATACCTGGCGTTGTAGCGCGCTGTACTAACCACTCCGCCACAGAGGTCGACACCACTCGGCCACAGGGTCGGGCTATTCCTACCTTAGATACGCGCTATTAACAATAACAGGCTTATAGAACATTCTCCGTCTTGCCTAGATAATTATATCTCTCAAATTATCACCATATTATTCAAGAAGCCAAAAACCTAATTTTGTCTAGCGTAAACTGAACATTTTCTGAAGGGGGGCTTGAGCCCCCTGATTCCCACCTTGGATACGAGCTGTTACCAATAACAAGGTTATAGAATATTCTCCGTCTTGCCTCGATAATTATTTCTCCCCTTAAAATAACGTCTCATTATTTTATTTGACGCCACAAGAAACAAAAAAATCTCATTTTATCTAGTGTAAACTGAAAACTTTCGGGGGGCTCGAGCCCCCTAAGCCCCCCCCGGATACGTGCCTGGGAAGCAGTCACGTTTATTACACCCTTACATTTACATACAATATTAAAAAGTTCTGCTTTTAGATTTCGCACAATGCCTTTTTCACAAAAAAGGGCAATCCCACATTTTTATATCAATCAAGCTGTGATATTTTAGATTTCTTCCGTTAGTTTTCTGATAATAGTTTTCACAGCTTTCCATAGCATTTAGGCATGATTTCAGTTGACAAGAACAAAATAATCTTATTTCAAAACATACAGCAAAAAGAAATCCAAGGCGCTTAAGTTAAAACTCCCTTACATTGTAAGCCTGGAGGGAACAAAACAAGGGTTCCTTCGTAACACGATTTCTTGAAAACCATTTTACACATTTAAATCAACTTTGTGATAAATTGATTAGAAAGGATGAATCTTAACAGTAAAAATTGTAACTTTTCCCCTGCTACTATATTTTAGAAGATATTCGTTGTCAAATATCTCAATATTTGCATAAGGAACCAGCCTTTTCCTTGCCGAGCTTCTCGACGATGACGTCATGCATCCACGGACAACTGCGCATACGATCTGCGCCGCCGAACGAGCACCCCCTGGATTTGAGTGCTGATTCGGGGCTAAGCTGCTCGTCAAGTCAACCTTGCAGCAGGTTTTATGTATCAATCCGCGCGAGAACTGAGCTCAGAATCTTCCGTGCCAGTCTTTCCTCAACCGCCGAACTGCTTACATCGCAGACACTGAGAAAATCCACAGTATTGCCAACCGCACAACACATCAAAACCCGCATGCATGTCAAGTGGAATGTATTTTTGCTTCTCTTTGTCTCCTGAAACATAAAATTTTAAAAGTACTTTCTGCGCATAGATTATTTAATAAATGTGTCATTACTTAATATAAATGCGAAATATCTTCGAAACATGAGAGCGTGTGTGTATATTTCGAGCACGCAAAAATAAAAATGAACAAAGATAAAAGTAAACAACGATAGGCCCTCTTGAATTTAATGACATTTTTTTTTTTTTTTTGGTTTAGAAAGAAATACATTTATGAAAAACGTGGTTGCTTCGTCCGCAATACATCCGTTCCTGTAAGACACACGCAATTCAAGTTATACCACCAAAAAAGCATCATTTGTTATTGGTGATATATACAATCAGGTGCATTGTCTGTCGCTATTACTCTGGTTTCAATTTATGAATCACTTCAATAAACCAGGATTCAAATCTTGGTCTGTCCATTTCTTGCGGATAATCACCCTTCCCTTTCTTTGCGCGGAACAGTAAATATGCACCTTCAACAAAGCTTTCATTGCCGCCAGTGGGTGAAACAATAAGCCTCCCCCTTCCCCTCATCGTTGGTTTCTTCAGCCCTGGCGTGGTTTTGCATGCTGGTATCCTTCCATGTTTTATTCCCCCTTCCCCCACCCACCGAGTTGAAGGACGTCTCGTCCAAATAATAAACATGTTTCTTCTCACTGCGATATCTTTTAATACCGCGGAGATTCTTTTGTCGTCAAAAAACAAACAATCGTTTCCTCTTGCTAAACTCAAACAGCAAATCATTCAACACCCGTGATACAATTCGTGCGCACATTGACGGCAAATCACCTCACGCCCTGTTTTACTTTGATCTTGTTGCCGCAAGGAGGATTATGCATTCAAAACAACTTGCTTGTCTTTGAAGAAAATTTCCCTTCGGACGAAGTCCAAAATAACATTCGGGTAAAACCGCGCGCTGAACAGTAGATTCAGCCATTCTCGCCGCTCTACAATAAACATAGGGTTAAAATAGTGGGATGTGCAACACTGGTATCGCCGATTTCACGCGTTCTGCAACGCATTCAGTCTCGCTCGACTCGCTCTAAAGTTTCAGTGTCTCTTCAACGCACTACACATTGCAGTTGGCGAATCTACGGTTCCAAGTTCGTCTGCACAGTGATTGCAACCAATTAAGTCCATACCTGCTAATGGATGTACTATTTTGTCTGTATATTACAAATTAAATAACTGTTTTCTTGCAAGTATGCAGTTGTGTCGGAATAGAACCCGTCTCAGTGGAACTATGTTCTTGCGCGCACGTTTGGAACTACATATGCTAAAACCTGCTGCAAGGTTGACCTGACGCTTGGCTTAGTTCCGTTGCGTCGCGTTCGATCTCGCGTGTTGTTCTGTAGTGTTTTGGTGGCTTTCATTCGCTATGTTTGACTGAGTTTGGCAGGGTTGATGTTCGAACACAAATTGATGAAGGACATAGGCTGTCAATTACAAGACACAATGAATTTGTTCGGAAAAATAGGCATATATTAAATAGAATTATCGATTGCTTAAAATTCTGTGGTCGACATGAACTTGCTCTACGAGGACATAATGAAAGAGAACAATCTTTAAACAGAGGCATCTTCCCAGATTTATTATCCCTTCATCAGTGACGTGCGGTGACGTCGACACTTGGGGTAGCAATCAGTGACGTGCTCAAAAAGGGGGTGGGTTGGTGTGGCTTATGCCCCTCCCCCATTTAGAGCCCAGTATTTCTAAAAATAGAACGTCAATAACAGGAAAAGATTGCAAAATGATGAATGAGTACTAAAAAAAGTACACGTAACCCCCACCCCCATTTGAAAATAAAAAAGATTTGATTTGGCTACTAAGCCAGAGATCCTGGGTTCGAATCTCGGCTTGGCCATGGGTATTCTTTGAGTGTGTCCCTTCATCAATTGTATTGTATCATCTTCGCGATTAGCCAAAAGTGGCGGAAAAGCGAAGTATAATAAACCAAATCAAGCAACCAATCAATGATTTGTGTTTCTCACATTTGGTTAATTACGAAGATGATACGATAAATTAATGAAGGGACAAACAGAAAGAACACCCATGCCCAGGTCGGGGTTCAAACCCGGAACTCCTGGTGTCAGCCCCACGGTTGGCTGATTTGGTGTTTTAAGTCCACTTTATGCACAGAAACAAAACAGGTAACAAAACACACTTTTATGTGGTTTCTTCAATAATATTCATTTGGCTTCTTGAGTCCTGAGATATATTTTTCATTTCAAATTATTTCATTATTCACTGCAGAGTACAACACAGGAACAAGAATGCATGCTCATCACGGGTTCGAATTCCGGCCTGGATTGTTCGAGGTTCCTTCATTAATTTCATCACATCATCCTCATTTTCGCGATAACCAAATGTGGCAGAAAAGCGAAGTAAAATAAACCAAACCAACAACAATATGAATGTGCGATCTCTTGCCCAAATAAATACACCGGTTGGAGGCCAAGAGATTATTATATTTAAAAAAAAACACTACTGAAACGAGAGCGAGAGAGAGCCTGAGAAAATATTTGTAATTTAATCATTATTATATTCCATATTTGAAAATAAAACAAACAAAAAAATAAAGAAAGCATAACATTATTGTCTGCACATAACGCGTTCCCATTTCATAAATAATAATATTACATCCCATATTATACATACTACATATTGTACAACGTGTAAAAGGTTGTGTAAATACAAAGAACATAAGTACTGCAGAAAATTTTCCCTTAAGTTCTTAGAGGATTTACAATGAAATCGAATGGAAACCAATCCCCTATCTGTCCTATAGGAGATAGACTGGGTGACCTGAAAGCACGGGCTTTCAACCATTGCAGCGGGGGCGAGGGGGCAAGGGAGCTAGAGGCAGAAATCTTCCCTTTTCCTCCGTAAACCCGTTTCTACCTGGAACTGCTAAGGCGGAAGAAAAGCGAGCTAGGCCAGTTTTCCCCTCGGATCGCAACGCGCGTGAAAAAGAAAGTGTTGCATATGAACTGTGGCTTTAACAAGACAATAAATATTGTGATTTGAAAATAATTAAAGATGTGAGATTGATTAATCTATCTCTGCTAGATTAGCTACTCCTCAGTGCACGTCACTGCCCTTCATAGAAGAGGGAACTTCGTGTTCTTTATTGTAGTGAACAGTTGAAAAACATAAACTCTATCAGTAGATTGCATTCATTTTTTATTTAAAATTATTTAGAGGGTACCTTTTCAAAAACAGTAAAAATGACAAACATAGTTTTAATAACTCCAGTGGCAACAGCTGAATCTGAACGATGTTTCAGCACATTGAAGCGTATTAAAACCTGCTTAAGAAATGCAATGGGACAAGACAGACCAAATGCCTTGGCACTTGCTTACAATAGAGATAGAATACATTTCAAACTTAGAGGGCTTCAACGAAAAAGTAATAACAAAATTTGCTGAGCAGAAGAACAGGAGTCAACGTTCGTAGAAAGGTATGTTTCACAACAATACCTGTTTCTTTTGGAATCATGTGAATTGTCAATATATTTTAAATTCTTTAAAAAAAATAAGTCCAGTTTTGTAGTTTAGAAGATAAATACCCGTTTTTTTTGTAATTCATGTAATTTGTCATTACATTTTAAATTCTTTCAAAAAAGTAGGTCCAGTTTTCTAGTCTAGAAGAAAAAATACCTATTTTTTGTAATTCATGTGAATTATCATTATATTTTAAATTCTTTAAAAAATAAGCCCCGGCAAAATTTGAGGCCATGAGACGCCACTGATATTAATGTTAAGTTAGATATTTGTACCTGGCCCGTTCAGGGCTGTCTCTACCATCAATAGTAATAATCGGGAGGGGCAAGTTACATCCCTATTTAAGATCCCCGCGTTCATGTTGGAACGCTACACAGTAACAGTCTGAAGTACATAGTTAGTCTCACTTCTCTCTCTGGTAATTTACAATGCATTACAGAATAGAATGATGATATTGTCCGCTTTGCTCGCAAGAAAATTTCTAGATCCATATTATTACAAACTGAAAACAATATTAATTTAATATGCGCCGCATTCTCTCTTTTATAACGCTTTAATTTATATTGTTCGGCGCCCCTAGCTACGGCTCTGAACTTTTACGAAATTACGGAAAAAAAAAAAAATACTAAATATATTTTTATTTGCATAAAATTTGAAATCGAGGATGGCAATTGCCAGGGGGTGCTCGTTCGGCGGCGCAGATCGTATGCGCAGTTGTCCGTGGATACATGACGTCATCGTCGAGAAGCTCGGCACGGAGGAGGCTGGTTCCTTATGCAAATATTGAGATATTTGACAACGAATATCTTCTGAAATATAGTAGCAGGGGAAAAGTTACAAATTTTACTGTTAAGATTCATCCTTTCTAATCGATTTATCACAAAGTTGATTCAAATGTGTAAAATAGTTTTCAAGAAATCGTGTTACGAAGGAACCCCTGTTTTGTTCTCTCCAGGCTTCCAATGTAAGGGAGTTTTAACTTAACCGCGTTGGATTTATTTTTGCTGTATGTTTTAAAATAAGATTATTTTGTTCTTGTCAACTGAATTTATGCCTAAATGCTATGGAAAGCTGTGAAAACTATTATCAGAAAACTAACGGAAGAAATCTAAAATATCACAGCCTTTCCAGTCGGTAATTGCGTAAGTAAACGAAAAGACAAGATTGTTATAAAAAATGCGGGATTGCCCATTTTTGTGAAAAAGGCATTGTGCGAGATCTAAACGCAGAACATTTTAATATTATATGTAAATGTAAGGGTGTAATAAACGTGACTGCTTCCCGTAAAATATCACTGCACTCTCCACGTTTCTCTTCTGTCTTTTCTTTGGCGCCGTCAATAGCTTCAACACGTTGTTTTTTGTATATATATATATATATTTGTCACATATTTGTTTTAATTAGTATTCTGCTCGTTCCGCCACCTGAACGCAGCAGCAAGGGCTCAAAGGGCAGTGCAGTTACACCGGAAGAAGGCTCGGAAATGGCAGGCTTCAGAAGTTAACTCATCCAAATGAAATTAAACAGGTATGTGCTCTCTCTAAATTTAAATCATAGTTCACAAATAATTTGATTAAAAGTTTTAAAAGTATCTGTTTTATTTAATAAGTATTAATTGGTGCATTCTTCTCCAGCATAGCTATAGGCAGTGACCACACTACGGGGGGGGGGGGGGGCAGGACAATTTCTCTCTCTTTCTTATCTGCCCCCAGTATAACGACAAAAATAAATAAATGAATGGATGCTCTTTTAACCCAAATATGCATTTTTGTGTCTATGTAACGGAATAATAAACATGTTTGCCCCGGGAAAATATGATTTAACCCTCCATCTTTTCTATTGCGCCGTCACTAGCTACAACATATTTTGATTCCTATTGTTCCCACATATTTATTTTAATTTTAATATTGTGAATCATATTCCACTGTGTTACTCCATGTAGCCCCCCCGCCCCCCCCCCTACGCCCACACACACACATGTACGATTTCAGTTGTAAGTTTTAGATTAAGCTTGTCAAATGTCCACTTATATCTTTGTATTCTTGAGCCATTTAAAAATAATCATTTCGCCCCATCTTCTGGACGATGTTTTCCCACTGGAAGCCCCTTTGCAGATCGAGATCCGGGGCTATAGCCTTCCCAAGCCACCGTTCCCTCTAATTACTGTCCTGGCCTCATGAAATAAAAATATATGTATTTATACGAAATATTAATTTGACTTGGCAGTTTCTTTTTTCGAACAGGAATAAGTTTTAAATTTTAATTGCTTATAAATTTACACTAGCATTTTTGAGTAAAGGTTTTGCGTAACCCTAAATGTACATTTAGAGACTGCAAGGTCAGCTCTCGATATTTCAGATATATTAATAATTTTCATCACAACGTCTAGTAATAATTATTTGTTACTTCAATAACCTCCTCGCAAATGTTTCTCGCACATTAAAACATAGATGCCATATGATTGTCATTTTCTGTTTATTTCCTTGTAATGCTGACCTCCGAGGCGAAGTGGTTAGCACAACGCTTTACGATGCCAAGGGCCCCCAGGTTCGAATCCCCGCCCGGGCATGGGTCAACTTTCCTTTCATCAATTTCATCATATCATCACGCATCCTCATCTTTGCGATTAGCCATATGTGACATATGAGCGAAGTAAAATAAACTAAGTCTATTAATCAATTATTTTTTTAAACTCTTTAATTCTTCTTTAGCATGTCACGTTTTTGTTAAAATTATATTACGATTTGTAAAATGACGAAATTCTAAAGGAGAACACGCAACTTTCTTTGTAGCGCATCGGTCAGAAAGTTTCAGGAATATGGATTTTCAAAATACATTTTTTCACATGTACTTTGCCCCCTTTTAAAAGTAGCGCGTTTTCAATTATGTTACTAATCATTAAAAGGGTGCCTCAATACCATCTTGGAGGATGACAATTATTATTTTTCTCCTCCTAAAAGTAATAATATACTTTCGCTCTCTGAATCTCCCATATAAATGCTAGGGGCCGTCTGCTTCAGCCGAGCTCACTCCCTCTCTGGTGACGTCACGCGTTCGTGCAAGATCGGCAATCTTCGGATGGCTTTACCTAATCTCTATCTACCTTGGGCAATTGCCTCTCTGTGACCCCCTCCCCCTTTGCCTTGCTGTCCTCGTTCGTCTGGAAGAAAAAATAAATACATGAACAGTTGAACACGCATTCCATTTTCAACATCATTTTGTCGTGCTACTCTTAAATTCTGCTAGCCTTGCTTTTTTTTTACTTCAATTTTTGCCCCCTCGTGCCCCATAGAATTGATTTCGGACCAAGTTTGGGACCAAGCTTCAGCTTTGTTAAAATCCCCTTTGGCCGCACTATCGCCATCAACGAACTGTAACATTTCTTTGCGAACTTCGAGCTCCTCGGCAAAGTCTGAAATGGTACTTTACTAAACATGTTACGTGGAACATATAGAACGTATTAACAGGTAAACTACCCGTCACGATACAACTCGCGTTATAGTTTCCCGAACACGACCTGATGAGTGATGATATCTTGAAAGCATCTGATTTTTTTTTCCAGTGCGACTTGGCGAAAAGAGGAACAGCAAGTAGGCGGACAATAAAACCGTTTAACAAGAATGCCAAAAAAGAACTCACTGAGCTGTGTGCATATATAGAAAACACAAAGGCCGCTTAAAACAAAAGAAGAAACAAATCTTAACAACAATACTGACGAAAGAAAAGACAAAGGCCTCTGATCTTTATAGATTGCCGAAAATATATGCGGCTCCTCTTTCAATTCTTGCCTGTTGTATTACAATAACAGCAGTGGTCTCACTACAATACCGAACATTCACGAGCTCAATGTAACTACGACATATGACACTGCAAGAATTAATGTTTTCAACATAGATTTTTTATAGAGGGTGCTGAAGGGGATGCGGAAGAAATTTAGGGGGTACGCAAGCACCTCCTCGCCCCCCCCCCACCGCCTATGTTCAAATTACATATTTACTTTTCTAGAATGAAGTATGTGTAATTTGTTTAAGCAAGCGTAAAACACGGCCTCTTAAAGTATTCCTTGTTAGCAAAAACACGATTACAAATTGGGTGCACACCCCTACAAGTAATTCTGCCGGCGCCCATGCTTATAGGTCCCATGAAGTCTAATATCCTTCAAGGCGGCTCCCGGACTGGAAATGATTGAGAGCCACTGCTCTAGACGCTTATTAGGTTAGGAGTTCATTCTGCATTTAGATTCCCAAATAATTGTCGTCGATTTTCAGAGTCCCGTCTCAAATGTTCTTGTAAAACTGGGTCAAATTTTGCCATAACTTCTACCAAACCAAAATGAAAAAAAATAGTCTTACCCACACCTATACCAAGGTGCTAGTGTTGCCCACGACACGAGACGAGACGAGACTTTGGTCTGTCTCGTCCCGTCCCGTCTCGTCTCGTGTCTCGTCTCGAAAATATACATCTGGCTCGTCCCGTGTCTCGTCTCGAAGGGTTCTGCCCCGTCTCGTCTCGTAAAAGTAATGCAGGATATTATGCCAACAAAAGTTAAAACTGGAAAACATCACAAAATATTATTCCCGAAAGTGGGTAAAACCTTAAAGTATTTTGTTCACTGTATATTGAGAATAAATAAGGTTCGTTAACCATAAGGACATTCATAAATAAATAAATGGATGTATGTATGTGTGTGTGTGGGGGGGGGGGTGTTTGTTCCGGCATAACTCCCGAACGCCTGGAGCGATTTCAACCAAACTTGGTACGCGTATCACTTGCAATCTCGAAAGAAATACTGTGATAGTAAGACAGCCCTGGGGATGGGGGTGGGAAGGGGGTGACATGTAAAAATAATCGAAAACGACCGATATTAGTGTGGAATCCATAGTTTTCGGGGTCCCTAAGATGAATAGCGATACTCGTAATGCCGTTCAACTCCAAGTTCATCACCTATCGGGATGGGGGTTGAGAGGGGGTGAAAATTAAAATGTCAAAAATTACCAAGGTTAGTGTCGAATCCATAGTTTTTGGAGTCGCTAAGCTAAATGGTGACATTCACGATGACCAAACTTAGTACACATATGAACTACACTCTGGGAAGAAATACTGTGGGGGTAAGATACCCCTGGCACCCCTAGGGGTAGGAGTGGCAAGGGGTGACATGTAAAAATAATCGAAAACGTCCGATATTAGTGTGGAATCCATAGTTTTCGGGTCGCTAAGATGAATAGTGACACTCCCAATGCTGTTCAACTCCAAGACACCCCTGGCACCCATATAGGGGTGGGGTGGGAAGGGGGTGACATGTAAAAATAATAAAAAAACGACCGATATTAGTGTGGAATCCATAGTTTTCGGGGTCGCTATAATGAATAGTGACACTCCCAATGCCGTTCAACTCCAAGACACCTCAAGCACCCCTAGGGGTGGGGATGGGAAGGGGTGACATGTAAAACGACCGATATTAGTGTGGAATCCATAGTTTTCGGGGTTGCTAAGATGAATAGTGACACTCCCAATGCCGTTCAACTCCAAGTTAATTTTACACTATAGTTAGAATTCAATGTTTTCCTGTTTAATAGAAGATTGGGATAAATAAATACCCGAGCAACGACGGGCAATCAGCTAGTATTTAATATAATGTTTGTTAATTACCAATAGGTAGAGAATGAAATCTACTTTTTTTGTTTTTCTGCCTTCAATCAACTCTTTTATCCATCGTACACTAAGGGAGCTTTCAGACCGAAGCAACAAGCGACAGGCGACAAGCCGCATGGGGATTTGCACCGAAGTTACGATCAACACGAGCCCCTTCCGTATATAGGCAAATATTCACCCCATAGTATGCACTACCAACTAACAGACCGAGGCTACACTATGCACGACATTAAGTTTCAGCGATAAAGAACACGAACACCTTGTCGTGTTACTTCGGTTCGGGAAGTCACATTTACTGAGGGTTCGTTTCCATATGGTTGCTTGTCGCCTGTCGCGTGTCGCTTTGGTCTGCAAGCTCCCTTGAGGGAGCGTTCAGAACGAAGTAACAAGCGACATGGTAGTTCACACGTGACACAGGCAACTTCAGTTTATTAGCAAGCATTCACAGTCCGAGGCAACATGACGCACGGTATTCAGAAAACGGTCTAATCCGTTCAACACGCAAGCGACAATCGACCCCGAACAGTTTGTTGCGTCGCTTCGGTTGCAAAGTTTCATGTAAGGGAGAGTTCAAACCGAAGCGCCAAGCGACACATGCTGCTTGGGAACTAGCCCATCAACAGCAGTATTGCACACCGTGGCGGCATGAGACGCCGTGGAAGCCTGCGTTCGATCGGTGGAATCCCCAAGCGACACAAGGGTTTCGCACCGAAGTGACAAGCGACACAAGCTCCTTTAGTCTCGAAGCAGGTTTTCCCCACGCATGCGCTACCAACGGACAGCACTACATTAGAAAACTGTCAAGTCCGAGCCATACGAAAGCGACAAGCGACACGTCCCGCTCGCCATGTCGCTTCGGTTCCGAAGGTTATATTTATTACTGAGGGTTCATTTCCAAGTGGCAGGCCTCTTGCCTCTTGTCTTGCATGACGCTTTTTACCCCTTTGACTTCAGGCAATATAGATTCTTTACGTCAACGCAGAGTATCTAACTATATTGGCCTATTACCAGGTTTTTGGTGCGAAATCTTTAGAGTTTGCAAACAGTACTGAGGATGTAGCTGTTGATATTGAGAAGAGGGGTCGCAATGAATGAACTGTTTGTGCTGGCGAGAATTTTATGACGATTGTCCCCAATAAGGCTGGAAGAGAAGGAGAACCTACACTAAACAAGGCAGTGGCTACCTCCACATCGTTTGGCGCAAGGATGAATGGAGAGAAGCCCTTGGGGTAGCAGCTGTTGAAGAAATTTCAGGATTTTTCAAGTAAAGATACCTGCAACACGAGGGTATAGTCTGGGCAAATTCGTTACGGGCATCGTGTGGCGAATTACGTTTTGCGAGGGGGAATCTTACAGAAATAACTCGAAAGAGCTTGCTAGAGAATCGAAGAAATGTTGGAATCCAGAGAAATGAGATGTTGATATGGGCAGTGATAAAAAATACCATTTCTCAGCGACACGTGCAGCTGGTAGTGTTACTTAGGTTTGGAAATTGACATAGGTTGTTATTTTGGTCTGGTCACTTCTTACTTCGGTCTGACCTATGCGAAAAACAAGACAGGACAGGCGAAAAGCGAGAAGTGTCGCTTGCGAACGAACCAACAGTAATAAATGCAATTCTTCGTGCCGAAGCGCCGCGACAAGCAGGAGAGGATAACGATCACCCAGGGAAGTTATGCCACAAATTGATTACATTTCCTCACAGAATTCAGGTGTTTTCTTGCTCCAATTTTAGTTTCCATGTCTTTCCTTTTTGCTGAATCCCGTTTCGCCCAATTACCCAGAGGCGCATTATATCATATTTCCCATCCAAGTAAAAATTTCGGCGAAAGGGGAATTCCCATTTCGCCGATTATTTTGAAGGGAGGGAATTCTCCCTCTGCTGTGAAATTTCATGTTTAAATAGACAGAATGCTTAATAAAAAGTTAAAAAGTGAGAGATACCTAGAGAAAATTATTACTGACCGCGAGGAGGTTTGGATGGGGAAATATTACAATTAGCAAGGGAGGTTACATGTAAAAAATCACATCACTTCCTTCCATGAAAAGACTACAAAAAATGCTTTAGGTCCGTTCCTTAGATGGCACGATTTTATGTGGAATATTCCTTATTCCTTGTGCGGGAATAATCGTGTTGTGAAGATAACAACTATTGTATGTCTCACTTAACTGTTCAGTGCGGTATTTAAGAAATTTCCAGTGGGGGGAAATTCTACTGACTGTCTAGGGACAGCATGAGATAATGACTTTATGCCATATAACATTTCCCCCCATGGATAAAATTTATCAAGCAGAGGGGGGATACAAGTACCTAGAGTAGGGAAATCCCCCCATCCCCCTACAAATACCACCCTGCGCGTTATAGCAGTAGTTTTTACTTTAAAGGCGTTAAATATATTTAAGCTGTTTTAAGGATAAACAAATAATAAATTTCGTTACTATGGAAAAGCAAACAAAGCCCGCAATTTTCGTAATTTTCGTAAAGGTTTACAATATTTTTCATAAATTTTCCATTCAAAGAAATTATCGATAACACTTCTCTCTCACAATATTTTTAAACAGATAAATATCTGAATCGGTATTTTAGCAAAGTACTTCTATCTGGAGTACTATTACACCTTAAAATTACTAAGCTTGAATACATTGAAAAATGGAATTAATACTGGATTTCGGAAGAGTATAGAAACTAAATAAGATACCCTTTTTTATGTAATAGACGCTGATTTGGGTTTCCAAAGAATATCTTTTACTCCGAGTAAATAAATAATCGCAACTGATTAATTATTTTGTTTATTTTTTTCGAGACTTTCGAGACGAGACGAGACTTTTCACGAGCCGTCTCGTCCCGTCCCTCGTCTCGTTTTGGTGGTCAGTCTCGTCTCGAATTTTGAAACGCTTGTCCCGTCTCGTGGGCAACACTACAAGGTGCCGGTATGGAGAACAGTTGTATACCGCCAGAAAAAAGCACTGTGTATATGTATGCATGTGTGTGTGTGTGTATGTGTGGTGCCCTCAAACTGAGCAACCTTGCGACGTCCCTGTTTGTAAACCTAACCCCCAATTACAATATATTGTTATCATTTTTTAGGAAATGTGGCATAACAGTTTAATGAGAGTTATTTGTATGAAAGTTCTTTTTAATAAAAATAATGTATACAAAGTAAAAAAGAAATATAGAAGTTTATGTGCAGTACATAGATATGGTAAGAACTGCAAAGACCGGTAGTCCCCTAAAATAGTAAATAAATTAAGCAAGCGGGCCAGCCAGATAAATAAAATTAATTAGACTTGCATGACATTAATTGAAGGAAAAAATTCAAATACAAAATATGCTTAAATTTTTGTTACCAAAGCAATGGATTACCATGAATCTCCTCTTGTCGCTAAAGACAGATTTATATTGACTGCAACCGCCTTCAATATATCATGAAGAAGTGGAATTATATTTAAAATATGCAATGGATATCATTGCGAATGCTCGAACTTGCATTCTCTATTGTTGACAATAATAATGTTAGAATGCACAGATGCATTGTATATTGTCAAGATTTAAAATAAATATTAAACAGAGTACAAAACGAAAGAATACAAATGAATGGGAAAACTTTGGTAGTTAACGCAGAAGTGAAAATGTACTAATAGCATGATTATGAATTATATGTCAAAAAATGTTTGAAAATGTGGAAATTGTGTGTACAAGTAGTAAAATACATGACAAAATCTAGCAGGGTCTACATAAAAATATGGAAAATACAAATATAATTTTTCGGGCTACACACCACGATTCGCAAAGATATTACATGATTTTAGCATCATAAGATGAATATATGTATTTACATAAAAAGCCGTTCCCTAGAGTGAGTATGGAAGTTGAAACTCAATCATTGTGTATGATTACGTTGTATAAATGTACAAGTTGACTAAAGATCTATTTTTAGGCACATTTTTGCTGAAACATCCTGTTTGGGGCACTTTCCACAGATCGTTCAGGCACGTACGAGGACAATTGCTCAATTTATCAGATAGAAACTAGTTTAAGGTTGATGGAGCGACAGAAAAAATCGATGTTTTAAAATGTTGCAGGAAAAAATCCATCAAAACATTTGCAACTCTCAATTCCATTAAAAACACGGATGCTTAAATATGTCCGGTATTTTGTGAGATACAGGCGTGAAATTGTTTTTTTCTTCTCCTCAATTCACGTCATAACTTTTATCTACCACCGGATCAATTCTTTGATGCAGTTGCTTTGAAATCCTCCATATCATATTAAAAAGTATTAAAAAAAAGTAGGACTAAATTACCTCACCAAAATTTCACTATTATGAGACAGTTTCCTGCTTATTCAAAGAGCTGAGTATAAATTCTGGACCATTCTGGCAATTATTTATTGGTTTCCTCAGCCTTCGTAAAGATGTTCAAGAATTATTTCTCTCTCCTGGCTCTTTTCGTCATCCTCAGCGTTGCCGCTGCTGTAAGTAATGAATTCCGTAGAATTTTCACTTGAAACTGTATTCTTTTAAACAAGTGACATTTTTCAAATCTCAAATGTGTCATAATTTGCATACTATATTTTCATATATTTCTAATGTCTTTTTATCTCAAAATTGACAACTCGTTTTCATTATACAAAGCCAAAGTTTCGGATTTCTGGTCTGACTTTGCTTTCTTTGTCCTTTTCCTATCCTGTTCTTGTACTTCGTGCACTTATGTTAAGTAGCATGTTCAAAGAGTAAATAAACATTATACTTCCTTTTTGAAGAAGTGTCACTTAATCGAGTTTTCCCATCTGTTCCTTATTTTCGTCTTTTTAAACACTTTTGAAGAAAGCAACAAACCCGATACGTTTGTGTATCATGTTAGCCATATGAATTAAGCCGGCTGTTTCTTTTGTTTGACGCTTCGTTTCGACGCTACGAACACACGAAATATGGGACTTTATCCTGATTATTGCAATCATGCAGCATAGGCTCAAAAAGGCCACGTTCCCCCTCTTTTCTAAGGACCAGCATTCATAAACTGGGTGTTTCCAAAATTCCCGCTTTTTCCCCCACTTCAAGAAGGAGACGAGCGGGATTTGATTATAGAATTGAATCCATCCTCTCATATTATCATCATCTCAGCTATTGAAAGCTAATTATGGTAATGTAAAGACATTAGGGCTGAGCCGATACGGATACCGATGTATCGGTATCGGCAAGTATCGGTTGGATTTTCTTTGCCGATACCAATAATGTTGAGTGACTAGAAGAGCGGCCATGAGAAACAACTCATTTGTCAATGAAAAACTAAATATGCTGACCAAGGCAGTAATTTATTTTATTAAAAACATAAACTAAACGTAACGTTTCAACCTTCTAGCAAGGTCTTCATCAGACTCTGTATCAAGTACAAAAGTAACAAGATACACAAAAAGGGCATTATATATACACAAACATTACTCCCTCCAGACTATTAGAAAGTTGTCAGGAACTTTCTAGCAGGTGACTTTCACTTGGCAACTGTACTTTCACCTAAAAGGCTAAACATAATTACTTTCATATAGAATGTGGTTGGACTTTTTATCTCACGCTCTTTTTCCTTCATTTTCTCCCTTCTCCTCTCCTCTTTCTCTCTTGTCCTTTCCACTCTTTCTAACACCTTCTTCCATTCTTTGTTTAACTTCAGTCCTCCATTCCAGTTCATTATGTCTCCTTCACCTTTCTTCTCTATTTCCTTGGCTTCCTTCCATATTCTCACTAGCATTCTCTTCTACCTTCCTATCTGCTTAGCCTCATCCCACTCTATGCCATGTCCTGTTTCTCTCGTGTGTTTAAATATTGCATTTCTCTCTCTCTTAAGTCGTACATCATCCATATGTTGTTTCAACCTGTCATTCAGCCTTTTTTTCGTTTCTCCTATGTACACACTCTGACATTCTTTACATTTTACTTCGTAGATAATCCCTTCCTCTTCCTCTTCTCTGTTCTCCTTTTTCTTGCTCGCATTCTTCGCTATTCCTAAGATGCTTCTCCCTCCTTTCCTGTAAGCTTTAATTCCCGCTTTCCTAAGCACTTCGCATATCTTTTCTGTTGTCTTCCCCATACTCCTTATTCCAAACCTTCTCTCTTCTTTTTCTTTCTCTTCCAATTCTCCCCTGCCCGTTTTCTTACTTCTTCTGTTTATGTCCAGTCTATCCTGCTTCTCATAGCCATTCTATTCCAGCTGTTTCCATAGGCTATTTTTGCCTTCTTTTTCACATTCTTTCATGCATATTTTCTTGATTCTGTTTTGCATATTCTTTATAAAATTTATTTTTGTCACCTCACTTACATCACTTCTTTTGTGACAGAATACCCCTGCTGCACACTTCTTCTGATGCCAAACGGTTTCAATTTCTTGTCTTCTTCCTTTTCATCAATATATCTAGGTAGCTTAATTTTTCTTTTTCTTCTATTTCAAGTTCCAATAATATCCCTCTTTCTTCATCTTGTATTTCTTTAGCAAAAATGACGAGCTGCCTCTTCGTTCCCTTCCATATGCCAAAACAATCGTCCACATATCTGCAAAACAGAATTATTTTGTCACCTCCTTTTTCTATCACTTTCTTTTCCCATTCATTCATAACCAATTCAGCCAAAGCTGGGCTTAGGCTAGAACCTATATTTAGTCCTTCACTCATTAACATTATTTTATCTCCCATTATACTGTAACCGTTATTCCAAATGGTTTCTAGCGCCTTCACTATCCTTTCACTATCCCATTCTCCTATAATTTCTTGTCCCATTCTCTTTTTAATAATGTCCAAAACGTGTCCCCTCTTGATGCTCGGGAACATACTTTTCACGTCTAAGCTAAACATTGTTGTCGTCTTCATCTCATTTAACATAAGTCCTTTTATGAGGTCTACTACTTGTTCACTGTTCTTAACTGCTCTGCTTTCTTGCTGTGTTACTAACACTTCAATAACTTTCTTTAATTCTTTTCCAAGGGTTCCAAAATATTGTTTCTGCAGTTCATTACTGGTCTTAACTTTATCTCATCTTTTTGTATCTTTGGAAAGCCTTTCAAACTTGGTAGTCTTCCTGTCTCCTTTATGCATTTCTTGAATCCTCTCCTCCTACAGTCTTTTATGACCCTTTCTTTTATAGTTTGTTCTTCTCCTGTTCCACAAATCTCCTCATATCCGTTTTCTTTTAGGTCTTCAAACTTCCTCTCGTACCATTCTCTTTCCATCACCACAATTGCTCCTCCATTATCTGCCTGCTCTATCACCACATCATTTCTTGTCTTGATTTTCTTCATCCCTTCCCTTTCTTTTTGACTCAAATTATCTACTTTTCCTTGTCTTCCCATTTCTTTCTTCAGTATGGCTGCTGTTCTTCTTCTAATCTTGTCTCTTTCTGGTTCTTCTTTTATATGGAGCACTGCTTCTTCAATGTCATATATTTTCTAACTTTCTAATAGTCTGGAGGGAGTAATGTTTGTGTATATACTGGGTGTCCCACTTAAAAGTGGCACGCCTAACATTCATTCTGGCGTTCACAAATAAATGGGTGGAATCAGATTAATGTAGTTGCCTACACTGAAATATTGCATTACTTGAAGTCACACGTAATTGTTGAATATTTTTGAGTTGCGTTCGACAGTTTAAAAGTGATTGTTTGCGGAGATTGTTGTGCAAAAGTTTGCGGAGAAATGGTGCAGTTTGCAATTGAACACTGGATAGATATTGTTGAATTTTACATAAAGACAGGGTCCATTAAAGAGACTAAAGAAATGTTTGTGGCGAAATACGTCGGTATGAAGCCTCCCACAACCAATGCAATTCAAAAGATGTATAACAAATGGAGGACTACAGGATCCGTTAGTAATGTTTTGAAGAAGAAGCGTCCCACAGTGAAGACCCCGGTGGTAATGGACAGAATTCGCAGTAACATATTGAGAAGCCCCAAGAAATCGATACGAAGATTATCTCAACAAGTTGGTGTATCCCGCACAACATGCCATCGTGTACTAAAAGAGCTCCATTTCCGACCATTTCGTGTGACCGTAGTGCATGAATTGAAAGAACCAGACAAAGCTAAACGAGTTACTTATTGAACTGGATGTTATCTTCGATTGCTGATGGTTACTTGGATCCTATGCTCTTCTTCATGACACATGAAGCTTGGTTTCATCTTTCTGGTTACATCAACTCACAGAATTGTAGATTTTGGTCACAGGATAACCCACACGTCGTGCATGAGGAACCTCTTCACCCAGAGAAGATAGGCGTTTGGTGTGCTGTGTCGGGAACACGCATTATCGGACCAATTTTCTTTGAAGAGACTATCAACAGCGAAAGATATCTGCAGATATTTGAGTCGTTCTATGCACAGTTAACAGAAAATGAAAAAAAGACACGGCGTCTTTCAACAAGATGGTGCCACTGCCCACACCTCCAACCAGAGTATGACCCGTATAAGTGAAGTGTTTCCCGAAAACATACTTGTCAGCAAAAACCTTTGGCCTCCGCGATCGCCGGACTTAACATCTTGTGATTTTTATTTATGGGGAGCTCTGAAAGGAAAAGTGTACGCTAATAACCCTCATACGATAAACCAACTGAAAGAGAACATCACAAACGAGATAAATAACATCTCCCCTGAAGAATTACGACGTGTTTCTCAGAACATTGTACTGCGAGCGCAGCGATGCCTGGATGCTGGTGGATGGCACTTTCAGCATTTGTTATAAACCAGACAGTTTTACAGTTTTACACAGTAAGTGTACCTAACCTAACATAAGATGTGAAAATGTAATTATATGATGACACATGTCTTGAAACTCTGCAGTATTTACATATGAAAAAACAATTCAACTAGTATGAAAAGCAGTCAGTGAGTCGTACCACTTTTAAGTGGGACACCCGATATAATGCCCTTTTTGTGTATCTTGTTACTTTTGTACTTGATACAGAGTCTGATGAAGACCTTGCTAGAAGGTTGAAACGTTACGTTTAGTTTATGTTTTTAATAAAATAAATTACTGCCTTGGTCAGCATATTTAGTTTTCATAATCATGGAAACAAGGCTTAATGGTGTTATCATTTGTCAATATTTGTCCTTTTTAAAGGTTCGTTCGCCCTTCCTTGTGACTTGTGGGCCCAATATTTCTGCCGCACCCTGTAGTGCAGAAGGTTTTCAAAACAAACGTGTAGAGTGCCACACACGTAAATTTGCCGTTGCGTAGAAACGAATTTTCGTTTCGTCTCCCTCTCTCTTAGCATCATGTGTTCTACCCTGCTCGAAAACCTTCGCTATTGTTGCCATATTGTCATTCCATTCCTGGACACACTCGCGCAAACTTCATTGAAAACAATTGAATAGCGCTCCAGCTCGCGGTTCCCACCATTCGGTAGGGACGCTAATGTGGCAATATAGCACGGCGTAGTGCTTGCTTCTTTTATGCAGTGCATGTTCATTGGCTAGCTAGTAACTAGTGTTGCCAACTGTAATAATGAAGCACTATTTCTGTCACGGAAGGGGAAAAGGCAGGTAAAGTGGCGGTGAGTTTTGTTGGATTGGAAGCACCATATTTTTATTTTATATTAAGTATTTGACCGGTTTGACGTTGTATGCGTGTATTGCGTGTGTGTATGTAAAAGTGTGTGTTTGCTAATGAACGTTAAATTCCATAATGCCTCCAGTTCTGTCGAAGTTGAAATCAAAAACCTTGCATAGCCAAGCTCGGGAAATTCTAAGCAACGTGCACGAGTTCATGAAGGAGGAAGCCAGTCATGGTGTTAGCATCCCAATAAAGCATTTTGGCAAGAGAGCAGCGAACAGCAGCAACAAATTGTTCATATTTCATAATTTTGGAATTATTCAAAATAAATAAATTATGTGGCTCCAACATCATTTCAACTCTGGCTCCGGCACGTGTTCTTGTAGAAATTGCATAGACGAGGCTGTCATTTTTGCTGCTTAATGCGATACATATTGTTTTCTGTGTTAAAATTGCCATGCTTTGATGGGTGACCAAGTTCATAGCAGGGCCGGCGGAAGGGGAGGGCGAACCGTCCCATCGCCCAGAGCGGCAAAATTTGAAGAGAAGAAAAAAATAAGCCTATTGAAAACTGTGATCGAGCGAGATATTCTTTTGCGCTGAATAGTATTGAAAGTATAAGAAGTCTCATTATTTATTTTATATTTTGATGTTTTAGTTAGGAATATATTGATTTTCAATTTTCCGTTGCTGCGTAATGACCGGGGGGGGGGGGGGGTCGAATAGAGCCGCCACCTCCCAGGGAGGCAAAATGACTAGCGCCTTCCCTGGTTCATAACAAAAGAAAAAGCCGCGCAGCTTATCGTCTAGTGGCAGTATATGTACTTGTTATTGTTGTGGAAGCCGGCATCCTTTGTAAATGTACAACAAAGGCAACCGACTGTCGCCGATCTCAGAGAGGAAATAATAATACTGCTTGAGGAGGAGTGTTATGGTGCAATTGTAGCGGTTTAACACGTTGGCATGTTATTATCTGCCGTTGCAGTTCCATACCAGTGTATACGGGTTTTGGCAGTGAAAAGTTAGAACGCCACCAGTGCATTAATGCAATGAAAAATAATATATATATATATATATATATATATATATATATATATATATATATATATATATATATATATATATATATATATATATATATATATATATATATTTTGTTTGAAATCACTCAAATAAGGAATCGTATGAAGAAGTCTTCTTTGCAGCATTTTTGGTAATATTACTTATGTGTTAGTTCATATTTTGCGAATTTTTAGTCCATATGTATGTAGCAGTTTTTAAATTAACTGGGTCGTATGCTATTACGAAGCGTAAGGCAGAGAACAGGGAAAGCTGGAGATTGCAGTGAAAAACCTGCCATTAGGCAGAAAACAATGAATGAATGAATGAATGAATGTATGTAGCTACATACAAAGCCACTTGTTAGTACATACTAATCCTAGTCCTGGTATAATGCATGACGTTTAAAACTCAACGTTAAATAGACCTGAATTCTCTAATTTTCTTGTTGTACTAACAGCTGTGCCTCGGCGCACTGCAGCGATTTTTCTATCTGCTCCATTAGCAACACTGCTTCTTTAGTTGTTTCGCGCATCGCACGGCAGAATTATCTGCGCTGGACTCTAATGTAAAATGTATTCTTTTGCAGGATAAACAGCGGGAAAAACTTCAGGCATGTAGAGAAAAATATATGGTGGAAAATGGTAAGTCATTGTATATTACTTGGCACTTACTTTTGCATAAAATTTGAGTTTGACTGAAACAGGGGTGGCAAGCAGTGGCGTAAATAACACCCTGCAACCCATGCCGTGCGGGGGGAGGTGCATTAAGAATGATAGATTAAGAAAGGCCCATAGTTCACAAAGTTTTCTTTTCGGCGTTAAAATGTATTTTTAACCAAACATATATATTTATGCCCATACAACTGCAAACAGAAAATGTTAATCACCAGAAAAGTAGAAAGTGAATCACCAGATTAGAAGGAAACCTTCATTAGCTGAATAGTTCAACCAAACTTCCTCAAGCAGTACCCAGTCTCGCGCGAACCGAGGAAAGTGGATCGGTGCTCTCTCCCGTAGCGTCAGGGACGGCGACAGGGGTGAGCACGGGTGGGCAAGCGCCCACACAAAAATTCCTGTACCCACCCGATTGCCCACCCAATCAAATTCACTATAAGTACATATACTTATAGATATGTGAATGTTGCAATAAATAAGTTATTGTGGTGTTCATTACATGTATATTTTACTAATGAATATTATCTATAGCTACTAGAAATGTTCACATATCATCATCCCATAAAAAGCTGATTTAACTTTGTCATTAGAAAACAAAAGGAATTACTAGAGATCTTGAAACAAGAAAACTGTAACCAACTGAATACTTCTATGATTAGAAGGAGCTAGTGGGCTTAGGAGGCGCAAAATTATGCAGGGTATAGTCAAAATTAGATCAGGATTTAAGGTGAGCTTGAGGGCTGCAGCTCCGGGCCTTCACTGGGGGGAAAACTGCTTTGAAAAGTACCACATAATGAAAAAATTAGGTACTTCGGATGTGATGAAAAATGTAGAAATACGTATAACTAACCACCTCATGTAGCTTGGCGAAAAGTTATAACTGAAACTGTGGAGGGGATTGGGGTGAGGTCCTGGTGTTGTAAGCTCCGGGTCTTCACATATATAAATCCCGGCCTGCGTATGATTAAAATAATCTCTAAATAAACAAATAAAAACCGCAGCGTTGCTTCCTGCAGCAACACAATAAACTATTTCGACTTTTTAATTAGGTCTACACTGAAATTACAGAAGTATCTCTTTCTTCATTTCATTACAATTTTTATATTTATATTTTACATACCTGTCATTTTCAAATATGTATTCAAAATAACAACTTTGTATTCGTTCTAATAAATACTAATAAGAAGCAATCACAATAACCACTATAATAGCGAGGTATATTAATTTTGATGTAACAGTTATGTGGGTTTGGAAATGCAACAGAATTATTGAATTGGGGTGGCTAATTCTATTTAGAAATCTTAGTTCCACACATAAATTTTGCCTATCAGTTACGTAATCAGGCGATTTTTCTTGTGATTAACTTTTACGTAGAATTAAAAGAAGAAGGGGTTGGAAGGAAAGCCTTGTTTTGAGGGCGTCAAAGAACTAATCAATCACGATGAGAACGGTTTAAACTTTGGAAGCATCAGAGGTTTAGCCGAAAAGGTCAACAGAATCTGTAGATGCAGATGAAGTAAAGAAGAAAAGGTATGTCGCGAAGTATCCATAAGAACATTTTGTTTATTTGTTTTTTAAGTCGAATTTTATGCTCAGATAGGCTTATCGGGGCTAAACCTACAGTTTAAAGCGAGTCCGAACCAGAGTGCATTGTGCTTCCACCAGGGGAGGGGGCAGTAGAATCCAGAACCTCTTCATTATAAGCAGGCCCGTAGCTAGAGGGGGGCAGGGGGGCAACTGCCCCCCCCCCCGAGAAAATACAGAACACATTCCTACCTGGAATTCTCACTATTCTTTACAATTATATCATGTGTTACTCTAGCAACATTACAAAGACACTTATTGATTTTGTGATTTATTAGGGTGTATGGGATTCCGTATAATGTCGTATCAGGATTGGGGGGAAAAATTCCCTTCCAGATTAGACTTCGGGAAATGATTTCACAATTTTTAGTATCTAGAACAGTTGTGACATTTTGAGTAGTATTGTATTAAAGGTGCCTAATGTTTTTGGATGTTTTTCTTGGATGTGTTGCTATAAACTTTGAATTGCTTAAATTTCCCAAACGATCTATATGAAAAAAAATGTTAAAGAGAATGCCCCGTGAAATTATTGCACCCTATTAAAACAATTTATTTCTATGAAACGTAATATGAAATATTAATGATGACACTGTAATCCAAGAAGTCAATGGTCAATCAAGGGATTCCTATTTGTTTGTCAGGTGTCAAACACATGTATTTCAACTATAATATAATACAATTCACACAATATTTTGCAAAATGATTAACGTAACCAGTAGGCAAACGTTGTCTGTAGTGAAGCAAGAGTCTCTCCTTTGAAAGAAATAGAGTCCGTGGTGGACTAAGGGACCCATGTTTTAATGTTTTAGCAAGTACAAAAAAAGTGTATTAGCTACAAATTTTTACACAATTCATCAAAGTGTAGGTAATATGTAACCATTATTATTTAATTAATTCTATTTTTCTTGCATAACACAACACAATGGTGTTGTTGATTCTCGTTAGATTCCTTTGTGCGTAAAAATCTTGCATACTGGAAACTAGAGGGAATCATTATGAAGCATGATTTATAAAGGGCTCCCTTAATCAGTTCTGCAGAGAGCCCCAAAGTTGTTGGTGCATATTAATCATCTATTAACATTATCGAGCTGTAAATATCAAGTAGATACAGTCCCTATTAGCCTACCTAGGTATTTATGTTAAACTTCATATTCTTTGGCAATCTGGAAAGGTCATTATCGAAATGTTGCTATTTGATGTTGCTCGAAGTTATTTTGTTCGTTGCATTTTCAAAATATCATCCCTTTTCTGTTACTTATCTCTTTTGGGGGAGGGGGCAAGTGCCTCTGTGTACCCTGTTATATTTGCCAATGCGACACAATATATTAAAAATTTGCCCCCTCTAGGATTCACTTCGCCCCCCCCCCCCCCCACAAAGAATTCCTGGGTACGGGCCTGATTATAAGGCGACAACGTTATGCCATTGGAGAAAAAAATGTAGAGAAAGAACTCGCAGGGAACGTATCACGTATATTATCACCATAAAAGATGCGTTCATTTAAGAGGGTGTATTGCGAGAGACAAATATTTGAAACTTTCGGAAAACTAACGTCACGGAGTTAGCTGCCTTGATCCAACAATGAAACATTGTGAAATTGAAACTACCACCTCGACTATCGAAGTGGTATGAACTAATGAAACTCTACTTTTTGAAGAATAAGTTGTTGCTGATTCGATTTGTTGTTCTATGTGAAGTCACTTTTCTGCTAATTTTGGCTAATGGCGACAATGAGGTTCAATGGTGATGAGATGAAAGTGACGAAGGGGGGAAAACAAATGAACGCAGACATTGAAAATACAACCCACCACCAATTATTATTTTGACTGTGGTTCCAGGCGCCAGAGACACGTTCGTCTGCAAAATTAATGTTTCCAGTGTATACTGCGCAGGATAGAGGTTGACATTTGAGTGCTTTCGAAAAGGTCACGTCATACAACCCAAGTCGTCTGTGAAAAAGAGATTAATTACCGAGTGATCAATTTCGATGAATTCCTTGTGTCGAAAATCACATTCTACAAAATGTAAACTATTTGTTACCTCAGTGCATGTGTTCATCTAACCATACGTGTATCACCTCTCCCGCATGAGTAACGAAGACTTGCTTCACAAAACGAATAACAACTTAGCTCACAGATTTTTCAATTCTACTTGATTATTACTTTTGGGCGATATTTTGTGAAAATAGCCTTTCATAAGCCTGGGGATACTTTATGCAGAATGAACAAAGAATTGGTTTTTCCGTGGGTGGGTGTTTACATTCCCAATAAGACATTAATTTTAATCCAAATATCCAGTGGCGGCGATTAGGAGGAGAGTTCCCCCGTCACATTTTGCCACATGTTACACCCGCACTATGACATTTTAATGCTAAGACTTTTCTACCAAAAAAGTAAACTGTCCTTGCCTCCAAGTTTTGGCACCCGATAGCCGTTAGTACAAACATTCAGATACATTTGTCAGTTGTACTAATAACCTTGCAAGCCAAGAAAAGTGATCATTGTCCTCCGAGTTTCAGTCAAAAACTCATTAGATGAAAATAACATGATCAGGAACATGCATTTAAATTACCAAAAGTAATTTAATCCTTCACCATTGTCTACCATCACAATTTCTATCACTGTCGCCTAATACATAAATTGGAGCAGGTACGTGCCTTGTATGTTTGCACTTGAAGGACAAAATGTGATGCAACCAATTCACTTTTATTTCAAAAGAACGTGATTAGAATGTATGGCTGCGCGCAAACAGACACTTACCTTGAAATAATTGTGTCCATCGGAGACAAGGAAGTGGAACAAGACGGGAGAATAGATTAGAAATGAAAGAGGAAAGAAACCAAACACACACACACACACACAAACATACATGTGATGTGTTTGTGCATGGCAGTTAAGAATGGAAAGAGAGAAAATGAATGGGAGAAAGAGGTAAGAAGCTGAGAAAGAAAGCTATAAGAAGGCATTAGGGAGTAAAAAAGAGAAGATGAAAAGGAAATGGAAAGAAGTGAAGGGAAATCGGGAGTGTAAGAGAGAAGGGGATACATATGCATGTATGTCGTACATATATGTATATATAAATAATGGCCTTTCATTTATACCTTGTCACGGTATCTAGTGACGTGTGAAACGCAGTTCGATATAAATAATTTTTTGTTTATTGATTCATTTTTTGCACAAACATGAAAGTGTGAGGTTTGATTTATTTTGTGAATAAACTTGTATCCGAGCCAGACGTCGGGAGTTGGGGACGAGTTTTTCTTGAGTGACAGCGGAACTGCCTTTTTCGGCTTAGAACATGACATATTTGCACCAACGCGGAGATAAGGAAAGATTATTTTCGCCGCTACCGGGCTTGAGTCGCAGCAGGCGTTCGAACCCATGTTCACGGATGACCAGGAAAACCAGCTGGAGCTCAAGCCTGCAAGGATCCAGGACGCGTCGCTGACCGCGTTTCAAGACAATGGAGAGAGGTCATTTCCATCCCTCTGAAACAGAAGCCAAGCCACTAGAGCGTCCTTTTCAACGGAAGAATTCGAATCTCTTATATATAGGCAGTACTATGATTCCAGACACAGTTTTTACCCGGATTTCATAGAGAGAGCATCTCCGCGCTACGCTCTCGCGTGATTATCGTTTTGTGTCCGCGAACTTTGTTTCCTTACGTACCGTGAACGAATCGGAGATAGAGAGTTACCAGTGCGCGCCTTATTTTGGTGAAGATTACGCGGTGATTTGTTTTTGCCAAGCGTCGACTACATAAGGATGGAGGGCTAAAGAAGATAGAGAAGGAAGTCCGTCGACTCCCCTGACGCCTGCAACGACGCCGAAGCCAGTCAGACGACGCCAAAACCAAACACTGCCCAAAGCCCGAAGGACGCTTTCAGATCGACGTCCCAACCAAAGCCCGAAGGACGTTTCCAGAGAGAGATGATTGCAGATCGACGTCCAATTGATGCCCGACACTGGAGAGATTCCTGACCGGCGCGTGACCACGTACATCCGACGCTAGTGGCAAGAGGAACGCCCGAAGTACTAAGGAGGTGCAAGTACACCAGATCGTTGCAATTATTCTTCGTCGCGATCGACCTCGGAGGACAATTTCGCCACAAAGGAACCGTGTACAAGTCCCGCGTCCAGGAGAGATGAATGACCACGCCATGTAGCAGAGTCTGGTACAGTATACTTCAGAGGGTCTCATGTCCATGTAAACGTGCGTCGTTAGTATCAACACCGTACAGTTAACGCCGAAGTCTCACTTATTCGCAAAGTTACTCAGGAAACCCCGAACCTAACCTCCGCGTCTGATAATTTTTGGTATTGTTATAAAAAAGGGTAATTTCATATTCAGATGTTCTAATTTAATTGTCTGCATTCAGGGTTAGAAGCTCCATTTCATTTCTTTAATATTTAGTATAAATTGTCAAAGTGTGCTCCATGTCTTGTGTAACCGACCGCCCCGTCGCACCATTTAATTTGTCAATAGTTGACTGATGAGTCCTTTTTAATTGTGGAAAGCGTAGTTGTTTTTATTGCAAGGTCGTGTGCGTGAAATAGTATTGTTTGGTGCATAGTGGTTTTTAAGGTAATTTTTGCTCGCGCCGACGATTGATTAGTGTATTCCGGCAGCTGGAGCCAATTAAGTTTTTGCATCCCTATGTAATTGTGTAGTTGTTCTCATTGGACGAGAGAGGCTTATGTGTAATACCCCCGTCCGAGAAACTTGTATAATGTCGTGCTTACGACTCGATGCATACGTTCATTCGAACGAAAGATTTAACCACGCCGACCCAATTGTCTTAGTTAACCGCTTTCCGAGGGCTGGCACTTAAGTTAATTTAAAAGAGCACAGGAGCTGACAGACAGACAAATGCCCTAAATTCACATAAAGTTTTAAAAATTAAAAGGAATGATATGTTAATGAGATCCATGATTTGTATCCATACTTCACATGTAAAAATACCTCATGTGTGTGAACGAGAGATAGAGTGAATGTTGTGAGAGTGAGGAGGCTTTGTAAACAGTTGTTGATTGCAATATTTTTTTGTTGTTACAATATATATTCACTTTTTACCGTTCGTCAGTGTCGTTATTTGACGTTTTTCAGGTACCAGATATTATGCTATTAGTGTTTTATGATTGTTCGAATCTACATATCAAAGGTAAACAAAACAGTGTAACTTTTCAAGGTATTAAACTCCGCCTCGCAATAGTATGACAATAAACGACCGTCTCAGTACCGATCTTGATAACTGGACCGTGAGTCACGACCGGTTTCCCGTACACATAACGACGTTTGGCCCCGTGCCGGGGTATGATTGACACGTCATTTCGGGGACCGTGAGTGCACTCGTTACAACCTGCCCACCCTAATCTATCAATATACGGCTTCTGCCCACCCGGTCGAAAATTTCTGGCGCCGCCCCTGCGTAGTGTGTAATTGAGACAGCGCGCGTGTATTACGTAATCGTCCAGTCGAACAAAACAGAAGTCTTGAAAATGGCCATCAAGCGAGTGATCACGTTGAAATTGAACTTTAGAGAAGTGAGATATAAGCCAACGCCAAATGAACTACATCGCTGGATAAGTACGAAATTGAAACTGAAACCAGAACAGGTTGTAAGTATAGAAGTAGCCGATTATAGAAAATGTGTTTTTGTGAAAGTATTGTCTAAAGTAACGGGTGAACAGTTATTACGCGAGTCGAAAGGAGTGTATATGTATAATGACGATGACGGCGAACATGAAGAGATAATGGCGTGGGCAGATGAAAATCATGTGATAGTGCGGCTGCACGTCGTGCCGAGTGAAATGTCAGATGAAGCAATATATTCTGCACTAACTAACTACGAACAGGTGATCTTCCTTGATGACGAAACGTACTCAAAAGACTACATATACCCAGTGAGAACCGGAAGAAAATTAGTAAAGATGAACTTGTCCCTTGCGATACCTACATACGTTACGATCAGTGGAGGCCGTTATTGGATCACGTACAATGGTCAAGAACGTACGTGTTCCTACTGCGATGCGGTCGATCATTTCTATAACCAATGCCCTAGTCGCCAGAGGCCAACAGCACGCACAAATGATAACTCGTACACAGGGAGAGTGCGACCCGCCCCATTCAACCTCAACAGCGCTGAAGAAGCGATACACAATGATCAGACAGTACTTCCAGTTACAATAACCAAGACGCAAACTGAATCAACTGTAGACGTCAGTTCCGATACAATACAAGATGTTCCTTTAACGCCGACTGAAGAAAACAGCACCCTGCCTAGTGTTAGAAATTCTGTCGATCCCATGGAGGTTCCAGTATCTCCCAATGACGAGACTACAATCATGCCGCTAAGTATCCATACTACGCAGATGACTCTTTGGAAACCATCGAGAACTCACCACCAGTAGATGCAGTGTAGATGCAGTTTCTTTGCAGACGACAAACATGGACCTGACTCTTGAACCCCCAGCATTGCCGACTCCATCTTCACCCATACTGGGAAAGAAGATGAGGAAGAAGCCACGTAGCACAGACCAGAATCACACCCAGCCGGCGAAGAAAACGAACGAACAGCGTTCATCATCGCCAGTGAAGTATACCCTGACCCCAAGTGTGCCCAACCCTTTGGAAACACCACCAATCCGACGATGACGAACACTTTAAATACTGATTCTTTAGAAAACCTGTAAGTACATGCAATGTTTTGGTTGTTTATATCATTAGTGTGTTATATGACGGCTCCCGTGCATCATTTTGCCACACTAAATCTGAACAAACTATCCTCTACAGTCAAACACCATGCCTTAACTGATTATATAAAGCAAAGTGCTCTCGATCTTCTTTTCCTTCAAGAGGTCGGTACAGACGATTTTACATGTGGCCACGACTACAACGCCACAGGTACTGCCATTTTGGTACGACAAGGTATACCTGTTAACAAAACGCCCGTCAATAAATAAGGTTGAAATTCTGAAATTTTGAAAAATTTAATTATACAGGAAGTTTCAGTTTCTCAGATATTAATTACAGAAATATATAGTATGGAAAAAAAAATCTTATCTTCTACGTGAAATAATTTAAATCGAAAATGGTATTTTTCCAAACCATTGAAAAGAAAAATCGATATTACAATTTCTCTTTTATAACACCCCTTCTCTTTTCCGCCTCCATTTAGGTACTGATATTTAGTACTACTGAATAAAACATGTTAAAATCGCAATCAAATGATGTATTTCTTATGTATCTTCCCGAGTCGTTTGAAAGTGTGACTAAATAACGCGACTTAGAACAATAGTGAGCGAGAGAGAGAACTTATTTATGCAAGGCAACGATCGGAAGCTAAAATTGGTGGTAGAGAAGCAGTAGCGTACGCAGGATTTCATCAAGAGGGGGGGTTATATCGAAAAATTTCTACAAATTCACATTACCATTGTTTTATTATACTTTAATTAATTAATAATAATCATAATTAAGTAATTAATAATACTTATAATTAACTAATTAATGTAATTACTACTAATAGTACTACTAATGCAGCTGTTGTTACTACTTATATCACTACTATTATTAAGTAGTAGAGATCTACATAAATATATTTATGAAAGCAATAGAACAAAATTACATTTTTTTGTTTCTTTGTTACGAAATAATTGTCTAGTCAACGGTTATTTGTATATGATAGGTGAGACAAGTGTGAGAAAATCCATGAAAACAAGCAAATATATTAAATTTATTGAAATAATCAAAATATGAAACTCATTCACGGAGCCGCGCTGGTCTAGTCTGACAACCTCGTGGGAGATCCGGGTTCGATTCCCGGAATTGGTTGGAATTTTTCCAGCCTTGTCTCCGCACCCAGCCTCATATCAATGGGTACCTGAGAGCAACCCTTGGCGATAAAGGCTGTCGGAGCATGGTGCTGATCACATCCCCTGCAAAATGGCCGAGATCGAGAATGTGTGTGGCCCACCACACTACTACGTGTGCCTTCATGGCATGGTGCTATATGCACGGGGAAATTTACATTACCTTTACCTGCGACGAAGCAAGGAATGTTCACAATTCTCGCGAGAGTCACTGCGCGACTGTTTTGCAAAAAAAAATTGCAAAATTGACCTTTGCGGCCGCTTAGATTGTATTTGGAAAGTTGTGTTTTTCTCTATGCTGCATGGGAATAATAATTCAAATTATTATTATTGGTAGACTATTATCATTATTATTATTATTATTATTACTGTCGCAGATCTTTGACTATGAATAAATTAGCCACTTTTAATTTTTTTCTACAGCATTTTCCATAATATTTCAAAAGCTCAAGGGGGGGTTAAACCCGGTAACCCCCCTTGCATACGCCACTGTAGAGAAGTAGACTGAATCTCGCTAAATAAAAACTTTTCTATTCTATTCTATCATTTGCAATTTTCTAGCAAGTCTTTTCAGGGTTTGATATTCTTTCATGTTTATTTTATTTTTTCTCGAGTAGAAGGAAATACTATTTCCTTTTACTTTGTACGCACTGGAACCGCAGAGATTGTTTCGTGTCACCGTGTTAGCTCTGTTTACATATTGTGAATCGTATGTGCATTTATGAAATACGCGTTCCGGGTTCGAATTCCAGTCTGGACATGGATGTTCTTTGTGAGTGTCCCTTCACCAATTTCATCATATCATCATTTATTCTCATCGTTGCGAGTAGCCAAAAGTGGCGGAAAAGAGAAGTAAAATAAACCGAATCCATCAACCAACATGATCACTGATCACTTTTTGTCATCTTTTACACTTTAAGTACCGAGTTGCAGTACACAACGAAAATCATATGCATATTTTCAAAAGTGAATGATTGTCGGTTGTCGGACAAGAGAGCCTTCCGTACATGGAAAAACTTCTCTCGACTTCTGCCGACACAGGAGGAGCGTACTTGAAATGCACAATATTACTTGCTGTTAAGTCACTTTCAGTTCTATGGAGTGCAAATTGCTTCCCTCACAAAATGTCTGATACAGAGCACAAAACTTTTTACCCCTTGTTTTTTAACAATAATCCGTCTGGCGACAATGTATTTATTGATAGTGGAAAATCACATTATTTGAGCTGAATTGTTACACAACAGCTTGTATCAACAATATCTTTGTTTCTTCAAACACAGTCATTCAGAATTACGCTGAAGACAATGCGACGAGAGTCGGGAACCTCTCTCCTTCAAAGAGTTACATTTGCATGTAAAGTGCCCATTCTTTCACCAGAATGTAGAAAAGTGCATAATATGATTTCTAAAAGGCCGAAAAATGACTTAAACGGTTTAAAAAGTTTAAAAAATAACCTTTACTCCAAAAAGGGTGAAAAAGTTTTTTAAAAATGCCCTAACAAAGTCATCCCAATTTATTCACTTACGTGTAAAACACGTTCCTATCTACTTATGCAATGTTTCTGCTTTACCAAAAAAAAATATGCATTTGCATCAAAATCCTAGCCCTACTGAGCACCATGGAAGGATTGCCCTGCTGCCATATTCTATGAGTGGAAACAATGACATGAGAGATTGTATCAGAATGATAGATAGGAAAAACAAAAAGTTCTATCTCTAATACTGTTCATTATCAGTTTATCCGGTTTGTCGCTCTATCAAGGAAAGCTCCCATCGCGCAAGTGTATGGCAGTTGAGTAGAGTGGGAACTCCAGAAGGTAGTTTTCATACCACAGTCGGACGATACACTATACTGATCGCAGGCCCAACTGACGGCTGATCTACATAGCTTTGTCTACCCAACAATCGTCTTCGGGGGTGTGTGGCTCGATGGGTGTCAACAACCTCAGTTGCGAAGTAAAAGATGTAGGTGTAACATCGCTCTCCCGTTGAAACGTTGCCAAGTATAGGTCTATATTTGTCAGTTGTTTTTATTAGCTTGTTAAAACAGTGGTTGGGTGTTTTGTGTACTAATTTTCCGTGATTTGTGTACTATTGAATTGTAAAACTTTTATGCACTAACGGCGCTGATCAACTCTCTCTCTCTCAGTACGTTTGCCAACATACTTAAAACAATCATGGGGGAACCCCCGAATGTATCCTAACCTCCACCCGCATACATTCGAGGGTATGCGCATGTCCCAGTGCCTCTGATATAAACTGGGACGGCAGTTGCTCGTATTACGGTTCACCCATTATTGTTGCACACTACCTTTATTTAAATTATCCATTAATACAGTACACACACACACACACACATATATATATATATATATATATATATATATATAAAAAACAAATATAAGAAGAAGAAAAAACAGAAAAGGAAACATATAAGACTCATACATATTCATGATTCCCATTACAGTGATTTGATTATTATATGTAAATTACAAGTTACAAATTACACATTACAGTATTGTTAGTGGTCTTCACAGATATTAGCACATAGTTATATTTTAATATAATTGGGTCATTTTTATTTAGTTATGTTTATTTCATTTCTTTTCACATTCTTTTTCTTGTTTTATGTATGCACTGTGATCCGGATTCCATACTCCCGGAATCTATAGTGTGTTTGATCCATGCCGCAAGACGAACCGCCAGGGACAGATCGCAATAGGTTGAGGACCTTTTAATTATTTGAATTTATTGTTTGGAAGATTGCTCACCCCAGAGGCTAGGTGTTCTTATCCCTGTCGGTTCGTTCTACTCCTCCTATTTCAGTCCATGACTTATGTAGCTTGAGTTGCGTTTGAAATATTTTAAAGTTAATATTAATTGTACAAAAGAGTAAATAAAGTCTGACCACAATAAGATAAAACAATATAGAAAAGCTAAGTTGTCGATCAAAATGAATACTCTATGATCTTTATTATATAACATACAGTGAATTAAGTTTTTTGAGTGTTAGAATTTGAATAAAAAGAATTTAAATGAATAATAATATAGTGCTTGTTTAATTTGATGTTAATTAGTTTGGGGTTTAGATTAGACATTGGAATGCCAATCTCACCGGGTGCTGGAATACCAGCATACCATATTTTTTTATTTAATTACTATCTATTTAACCTGGATTCCGCCACTCTCAACAAATAATCTTTGTGCTTTACCCCGGTCATCCGAACAGGACGAATTCTTCTCCTTTCTGCGGCTTCCCGTTTCCAGTAGATACCACGTAGTGACTTCTTCTAGATACAGTTGGTGGTGCCTCATTGTTCTTCATCATTCTCTTCCTCCTGCTCGAGGGCCGGGGTGATCCTTTGGATTTGTATTCTCGTACTTCTCCTAGGTTCTTCTCTGCCGACAGTTCTAGTTTAGCGTCTCTGCACCAGTCTCCCAAGGCTTTTAAAGCGTTGTTTGCCTTGCGTTCCACCTTAGCTCTCGAGTCGTCAGCGCAGACCAGGACGATATCATCCGCGTAGGCTATAACTCTGATCACGTCCGGATTCTCACCCAGGTACGAGGACAAGGTTCTAAGTTAATATTCCACAGGTGAGGACCCAACACTGAGCCCTGTGGACATCCTTTCGTCGTGGTTTTTGTTAGTTTGTTATCGCCCATCCTCAGGGAGACCCTGCGATTTCTAAAATAGTCCTCCAAAATTTAAAACAGTGTGCCTGGACAATTTATGTTCTTTAAAGTCTGAAAGAGGTTAGGCCACCAGAGGTTGTCAAAGGCGCCGCTGATATCAGCGAAGATAGCTATAACTATTTTCTTGTTTGATCTAGTAACTTCTTCCTTCAAGGCGTTTATTGCATCTTCCGTCGATCGGCCCTTTGTGAAACCGAACTGGCTACCTGTGTTGCCACACATGGTTAGAAATTCTTGCCATCTTTTGTTTAACATTTTCTCGAATAATTTCCCTATAGTATTGAGGAGGCAGATGGGCCTATACGACTTCAAACTTTTTTCGTCCTTCTTGGTTTCCTTCTTAATTACGACAAGTTTTCCCTCTTTCCATGATGCAGGGATTTCCTTGCGAATCAAACACAAATTAAACAGGGCCGTTATGAAGTTAATTATTTCGGGGGCGGATAGTTTAAGAATTTCTGCAGGAATTCCGTCTGGCCCTGGTGCTTTACCATTTTTTATAGTTGCCAATTCTCCAATGACCTCCTCCGGCTCGAACGGTACAATGGGTATGGAATTTGGACATTGTCTGCAGCTTGTTCTAACCTCCTTGTTCTTTTCGTTATCGGTTTCCTCCTCGTCATCCGGCAGTAATCCATGTAGTAGCAGTTCTCCTGTCTCCTTCATGTCTCTTGTAAAAAAGCCATCTGGTTTTCTTAGTGTTGTAATACTTTCTTCTACTTTTATTTTATTTGTCATTATTTTGTAGGGTAATCCCCACTTGTCCCGTTCCAGGTTGTTTTTAACGAACTTGCACCAGTTTTTGTATTTAAAATCCTTCAGCTCCGCTGCGTAGCGGGCTTTATCCCTGCGATATGCCTCTAAATATACTGCTCTGTTGTGAATATTTGTTTTCTGGTATTGCTTTCTGGAGTTTCGCATGTTGGCTCTAAGCTTGGTGAGATTCGTAGACCAGGGTTTTTTCCGGTTATTGTTTAATCTTCTCGGTGTTGAAGCCGCTATTCCGACCTGAAGATTTTTTGTTAGAATTTTCGCCCATTCATCTGTACTCTTCCATGGTCCGGGATTTTTTGGTAAGTTGATGTTAGCGAGTAAGATCTCCTTATCGGTCTTATTCCAATTGTACGCCGGAGCTGGTTGGTCAATTTCTGCTTGTGGTGATTCCAATCTCACATTGAAGGATATCACATTATGATCACTGGTTGTGATCATATCATGCGCCATCCAATTTTCTATTAATTTCGACATTCTGTTATTTGTCAATGTTAAGTCAATATTACTACTTGCTCCCGCTCGTCCTCTATATGTAGGTGGGTTTCCCTGAATATTTTCTATTATTAAATTTAGTTCCGCTATTAAATTCATCATTTTTTCTCCATTATTATCTATTTTCTTTCCAAACCATAGTATGCCAACATACTGTGTATCCGACGCTCATTGTTTCGTCCCGTCAGCAACTTTCGGTTCCTTGTGACACGAAAATACTCGATGTCAGTCGAAGAGTCGCTGATTCGTGGTGTCCCAGCCGCCAGCTGGAAATGCGGCCAGTGTAGACTGTACAGTGCTGCAGAGAGAGGATTTCGTTCGAGCGCCAAATTGTTCGCACGGACAACGCTAGATAGCGTACGGAATTGAGAGCTTCTTCGTTCGAGCAACTAACGCTCGAGCAGGCAAATCGAGCGGTATAGACTCGAAGCCCAATAGTATACGTATCACCGTAATTTGTCTGTGGTAGTGGACCCTCAAATATGGATCGTGAAGTGAAAGACGCAGTGAAATTGAAACTCAAGTGAATATAGCCACCATCTTCATGTTAAAATGTAATTTAGTCTATATTAAAAATACACAGTGATATACGAAAATGAAATAGATGATTGTGGGCTGAAACTACCAAGACAAATATTTACATACATGTATCTACGATTATTTTCTTTAAAATAATATTTCATTGTATACACTGTAAAAAAAAATACACTTCTTGTACACTTTTGGTACACTTTCTTGCATATAATATGCACAAGATGTGTACTGAAGGTGTTGCAAAAGTGTACTTAAAGTGTTCTAGATGTGTGCGACCCGAAATGACGAAATTTTGTACACTTGTTGCACACTTTGGGGACACATTCAAAGTTGTGTGCACTTCTTCAACGCTTTCTGTACACTTTTGTTTAAAGTAAGTGTACACTTCTTGTACACTTTTGTAGCACATGATTTCATTTTGTGTTGTTGGTCATATCGATTGTTATTTTATACTTTTTTGACAAATGAATATGTTATGAACATAAATCAATTTCATTATATAAAGCAGTAACACACTTGAAAGCAAGCAACATTAAACAATAACAAAATATAACTATTTTTTTCCTGGAACACATGGAAATCGCATTGCATCATGAAACTATCAATACTTTTTTGTTTAATGTACCAATTTGATAATTGGATAAATCTCATTAAAATTGAAGAAGGATAAAGTTGAATGTACCGAGGAAATTAATAGATTTTCTTAAATCGAACTATTCATCTTTAAAGCACACCAAAACAGATCGTTAACTTCGGGGGGCTGGTTGTTCCTACACCGGCCGCTAGATGGTTCTGTCAAAATGTGTACAAGAAACATAAGTTTTTGTACAACAAATAATGATACGTTCGATTGTAATCATAGTGAAAAATTGTGCTTTAACACTCTTCGAAAAATATGTGAACATCTAAGATACAAATTAAAGAAGAAAATGTACTGCAGTGAATAAAAGTGAATCTCCCATGAGCAACCTTTTTGATTCTGGACTATATATGTAGAAGGTACGTGTGTCGCAGAAAAACAAACACGCATCTCACAAAATTTAAGGTTCGCAGTTGAAAGTTGTTGCTTTTTCCTCTTTCAATTGTCAAGTTAAATGTGAGTGAACTGTATTTTTATTCTAGAAACTAAGTATAAGTACTGAATTGTGATATATCTCATGTGTGCAAGAAGTGTCGCTCAAGTATTTTCACAAGTGTTCCAAATGTGTGAAGTGTACCAGAAGTGATCAAAAGTAGTTTCTGCAGCACACTTTTGGGATACCTTTATATTGGAAGTACTTCTAGCACACTTCCTGTACACTTCTTTTGCTGCACTTTTTGTACACTTCCTGTACACTTTTTAGCACTTCGTGTACACTATTGAAGCACTTCCTGTACACTTCTTGTGCACATTTAATGTGTACAAGAAGTGATCAAAAGTAGTTTCTAGGAAGTGTTCCAAAAGTGTGCAGAAAGTGTATTTTTTTTTACAGTGTACGCTCGAACGTGGGAGACTCGAACGATGATTTGATGAAATTGAAATTGAAATTGATTGATGAAAAGAGTCACACAGAAAACACCCATGCCCAGGTCGGGATTCGAACCTCCACCACGTAAGTCGGCGCACATCGTACGTATGTCTCCTTTGGCACCAGCAGATCTCATATTGAGGTGACTACAAAGTATTACTCTTAGAAAAATCTTTTAGAAATGAATGGTTTAGCCTACTTTTTTTTTTTGCGTGGGTCGGCACCTATGCCCATTTTGCACCCTTCAAAGTATGCAAGAAAAACATCCTCTAATCTAACCTAAAACCTAGAACTTTAAAAAGGGACTTAAGAGCCCTTTGTGACAGATTAAAAGTGCAAGGTTGTAAATGGGCCTGCACAGGACAAACACAACACATTAAAAAGTAAGGCTAGCCTAAACACTCTCCGAGATATTCAGCTCTTCTCAAAAGGCTAGACACTTATTAAAACACTGTCATCATATCCCAACATGGATGATAAACAGCTCGGAAGATTAAAAGTTTATCTGAGGAAAATAAATTTGGCACATTCCGTAAAAATATGCCGAACACTTATTTATGTAAAATATGCAAGGTTATGACGTTTTATTTTCGGATGTATATCATCTGGACATCATGTCGGCTACTATCAGCTAGTGAATAAACGTAGATATCGTATGCTTCGTGAGCACAGAGTTCTGAGACCATTTTACCACGCATAGTTTTAAACCACTTCTAAAATTAGCTACCGTATTGGATTAATAATCGTGTTCTCTTTTGCAGACAAGTTTAAGAAGTTAATAAGCGGTGAAGCAAATCCAGATTTCAGCAGCAAGAATGAAACAGTAAGTAAGAACTAGACCGCCCCTGCTCTCGCTCTCTCCCGTTTTGCTAAAGGCTCTTCTTTTATTACCTGGCCTCCATTTGGTTATTGTGCCGCTTGAACGCAGCCCGTGTAGCGACAGAAAATACACCCCTTGCTGGCGAAATCGGAAGTGCGTAACCTCTCAACTCAAGCAAATTTAATTTTAATAAAAGTATTTCACAGTTACAAGTAAAGTTATCAACTACTTTGTGAATGTATTGTCACACATTTCTCACACCTTTTGAGAAAGTTACCTTAAAAATTGCCTTCTCACACGTCTGTGCGAATTTGCTTTCATATAAGAATCGTGCATAAAAATTCTTTGCTCTGAAGTGCACTTTTGTTGCGGCATTATAACAACACTAAGAACATTTATCAACTCTTGTTGATTTATCACTTGTGACCTCAGCAAAGTCTTCAACACGACAAATCCACTCGTATGACAGCGAACACGGACATTCAAGGCAGGCAGAAAGGTGCAAAATCCAATGGCATAACACTTTTCTATCAGAGTTAGCTCTCTTGCAATGTGTTTACCGAAGAGAAACTTGACGAAACGCCCGCTTGGAAAGCTACCAAATGCGCTTGAGTTGAGCCGATACGTACAATGTTGAAATGAGTAAATCTTCAAAGATTTCACCAATAAAAACAGCACAAAAAGTGTTCAGCTATACAATCATTCAATCATTGTGCTTACGACTATATTTATTTCTAGTTTTATCCAAAAGCTTTCATAATAAATTAACATTTCAAATCATTATGCAAAGCAAAAAAATCCAATTACTAAATGAATAAGGCTGGTTAGAAAAATCTAAGTACGAAACTACACCTGTTTTCTTTGTACTCTAGTGTCTCGTGGCGTGCACGTCAGAAGCTCAAGACTACGTAAGTTCATTTAACATTTTATAACTTAATAACTGACATTATTCATTTTAAGTTAAATCCATTTATAACCTTTTTCTAATTTGGATAATGTATTTTGAATGGATTTTCATACTAAAGCTAGTAGCTATTTACTGTAGATACACTTAGCTTGGGTTAAAATACGGAACCAATACGAAATTGTTGTTCTGACCACAGTTTTACTAGTTTGAATTTTATAATATAATTTAAAACGTGTTTCACCTTGGCCTGTACGTACGTTCACTGTGTAGAATGGATAAACAAACATATACAATGATCATGTTCCAACACCACGCTGGTCGGGTCGGGAAGTTTGAACAACAACAAAGACAACGCGCGCGCGCTCACTGCCACGCTCACAAGGTTTAAAAAGGTCAAATGAAACTTACGTTGCTAGGTTACGTAATAGCTACACTTTCTACAGCATGTAAACCGTTGACTCTTTCATTTGAGTTTTGTTATTTACCGTCGCTTTTCTTCCAATTTTGGATAATCGTGAGGATGAGGATGAGTGATGATATAACGATATTGACGAAGGGGCACTCACAAAGAATACGCATGCCTAAGTCGGGATTCGAAACAGAGATCCCTAGCACCGTACCGCCCTGTGATACCCGCTGCCTCACGGAAGTCGGTTGTTGATCATTTATGTTTATTACTTAAAGCCTGCTGGGTTCTGAACTAGATACGAAACGACATATTCTACTTGGTCGGCTACTAGTTTTCGTTGCAAACATTACTTAATACAACACCATACTCACAGTTCTCGATATCGACCGTTTGAAGTTCTAGAAAGGTAACCACGAGTCTAAACATGAACAGGCATTAAGAAAATTATTAGTAATAAACATTTATCTATAATAGGACACTATCTCACAAAGAACATCCACGCCCATAGCCTGGGACTCGAGCCCGATAACTTCAGTAGCGTTATCGAAAGTCGATCACTTAATGTGTTAGATACCACGAGTCACCCAAGATGTTGCTTGGAAAGCATTGGTCCTCAAAGGATTGTTGCGTCCATCGATAAAAGAGTTGCGCTACAGAGTTCAGTGTAATTGTAGCATTAGTTTATATGTGACCGAGGAAGATGTTATGCGATGAAAAAATGAAAGGGAGTGCTCCTAGCGGCAGCTATAATCACTATCACAGTATTCCTCTGGACAAGAGGTTAATGATACTTTCTTAACAGTGTATTTAATCAAAGAATCTAATTTTTTCAGATAAAAGACGGCCAAGTGAATGAAGAAGAAACGAATTACTGGTTAGAGTACAGACGGAATCAGACTGTATCTGAAAAGGAGATTGAAGACGCAAGGGAAGCTCTGAAGGAGTGTAAAGCCATCAAAGTTGTAGGTAAGAAATTAATCTTCCCGCCCATCAAATTTAGTCTTCCTAGTTACAGGCATGTGAAATATGGATGTCATGGTCAAATTATTCTTTGCAGCTTGCTAAGTAGCAGTCCGTTGGCACAGTCGACCTGTACTTCCAGAAGAAATCTATAATTGAATTTTAAATAATATTTCCTTCTAAACAGCAAATATTTCGAAGCCACCCTGCGATCCATTGGAGTTCTTGACCGGCGCTTCTCTACTGTCTCTCATAATATTTGAGAATAGCAAATGTTTCGTCACGTATCTAGAACTATATTTCGGGAGGGGTCCAAACCAAGTGTCTCAATTGTAATAGTAATGACGTTTATAATTAATACGTTCATATCCCTAATAATAATATTTTATTAAAGTAAACCAGTTAATAATAATTATTATTATTACTTGAACAGGTAAACCACATGGTATAAGAATTGTGATATAACAGCACTCATTATCTAGCCTATATCTAGTTGAGATCACTAAAATCAGCCAAAAATAGTCGCTCTACCAAATAAATTAATGTCAAGGTTTTTAAATGGAAACCATAAAGGTCGCCAAGTCCAACCGATGAAAAGAAAAGTTCCTGATCATTATTTTTATGCGCATTCTTAGTAGCAGTGGTGCACATAAATTTTCGCAAGCACTGTCAATGAAAAGCAGTTAATCAAAATTTAATCCTTACTTTAAGCAAGTTCATTTCATATTTCAAACAGTAAAGAAGTGTTTTGCTGATTTAATTTTGCAGTTCGCAAGTCTTTCGGGGGATTCCCGACCCCCTGAACCTCCCTTCTAAATACGCCACTGCAAATGACGATAGTATACAGCTCGTTGATTGCCAAGGACGAGTAGCGAACGCATAGGAGCTTTTGTGAGGCAATTGGTGGCTTTCGACAAGCTCTCGAACGCACCAACGTTTAGAGAGCGCGCTGTATCATTAAAACACTCTAAAATTGATATAATTTATATTCCTATTTTGGCAGAGAAGCCAAATAATTGTAAAAATCAAGAGGAAAAATACACAGTGAAAGGTTGTATTTTCGATTTATTGCCGATTCAGGACTTCCCAACTCAGGAAGTAGGAAATTCCAATGAAAACAGTGCCATTTCAAGAACAGGTCTATACCAGTTGGATATTTCAGTGAAATGTCTTCCCAACTCAGGACGTCCTACTAATTGCCTCGGAGGAGGATGAACTGGCGTTTGAAATAGTTGACATTACGATCAGCTGTGTAACTGCTAGCCTAACCTAACCTACAAGCAAAAGATCTGCAATGTACTCAAAATGTATTAGAGGAAAGAAGAAACTCCCCGTAAAGCACAGTTCTTTCTATATACAAATGGATATATGTACGCAGTACTTCAGGGTAACGTGCAGTAACGATAACAACCTCTCAAAAACCGGTGTTTACCTCTCCTCTTTCCCTCCCGAGGCAGCAGTTCCTGAGTTGGGAATTTCCACATGAAAATATGGGTTCCTGAATTGAGAACTTTTGTCATAGTTCTTGAATTGGGACGTTCTGAGTTAGGACATCACCGTCTTTTCAGGATAGGGTTGCAAGTTGGAAGAATTTGAACGTGTTCTTCAAGTTCCTAACAACAGTAATTTTCTTCTGACTGTAGAGTACAAAGTGTACATTTTGGGGTTTAGCAACGTCATGTCAAATCTCTAGCTTCATTCAAGGTCACGGTTTTTGAACAGTAACTCTGACTGGAAGTGTGCAACGGATTAAAAATTGAAATTTTAGCCATTTTGATTACAAATTTATTTTTGTTCTTTCCACAGAGTGTATCTTAATATTTATTGAGATATGCAGCGGCATGTACAGGAGAAGATATTTTAGTAACCAATTATATATTTTGAAATCTATTCACTCATTTTTTGGGTCAATTGAGGCCAGAGAGAGAATAATCCCTCTTAGTTTGTACTCACTCTCCCTCAATTTGTTACATTTTTCATAAAATAAAATTAATGGAATGGGAAAACGTAGCACTACCCCACACACCTTCCTATCCTTGTGTCGACTTTCACAAGGATCCTAAATCCTTTGCCATTTATGAAAAAAAAAACAAAAAAAACTTTTGGGTCACTTTAAACTATATTCACCCATTTATAAAATAATTTTAAGTTTTTTCTTAGAATTTTTATGTCATCATCATTTTGTTCTGTATAACAATACTTAATCTGAAACTTGCATTTTCCAGAGGATGATAACTGCAAATCTGGAGCAGAATTAGCTGTGTGCATAAGGAAGGCGCTTCCCGAAGTAAGTTTGCAACATTCTTGATGGTTTGTTCAACTTTTGATCATGGGGTGGACGAACTCACAAGTTATAGAAATGTACCGTGACCGTTCTCTGCTATGTGACTGTAGATTAAAGGAATAGTTAGTACCCAATTAGACCAACCTCTGCCCCCCCTTTCCTCTCTGGGCAAAAAGCGGCAACCTTTCAAACCGTCCTCCCCGAAGCAGGAGCCATTAGGGAAACAGGATATTATCAAAATAACCGTTCTGCGCTATGATTGCACACCGGTTCCTGGCTTGACCCTACTGTAGGCATGGAACAAGAAAGATAGGGAATGGAACTCGACTGATGCATATCTCCACACCGCGATGCTGTGGGGACGTCCATCGTGTTCGGCAAAGCCGATTGGCTTTGACGCTCGGTCTTGCCGACTGGCATCCTGGAGATGCGCCTGTAGGCAACACATAATACCATGAAGGGAACCGTTCAGGACCTACGTATCTCGTTTCTGTTGCAAGTACATGCAATCATGATTATTCACAGAGAAGGGTAACGTTCACCAAAGAGCAAAGAATAACAACTGAAACACACAGGAAACATCAAAAAAACAGATGCTACTTCCCTAGCAGCGTTTCTTGGAATTTGTACGTACATTCACGAACACTTCTGGGTTCCAATGGGATCGTTTCAACCCAGAAACGTCCATGATTGTATAACGATACTAATATGGCAGACTGTTAAAACTGAATTATGCTGGTAATTCCTCTTACCCCCACGGGCCCCACCTCCAAAATAAGACATCAGTCTCATTTGTCAATAATTCTTCAAATTAGAAAGTAAGCACATTTACATACATAATTTTTTTTACAAAAAGCCTTTAATTTCCATTTTTTCAATATTCTGAAACAGTAGGTTTTGTGAAAATTTTCTGGTTTTAAAATCATACTAAGTGTAACACCGAATTACTAGCATAAAAATAATTTTATATGTCACAAAATCATTTTTTCAAATACAATTTTCTAGGAATAGTTTTCATTTGATTTTTTTATTTTGATTTAGTTTATTTTACTTTGCTTTTGTGCCACTGTTGGCTAATTGCGAAGATGGGATGAGTGATGATATGATGAAATAGATGTCTTAGTCTTAAATAATTTATTTTTCATAATTTGAAAATTCACAGAAATTGAAATAAATTTCTTATTAAGTAAAGAGGCAGTGTTTTATCTGTCCCACCAGTGACACAAAATTGTTCACTTATAGCTATAAATCTGGGAAAGTATTTTAAGGGTAGTTATGTTTAATCAAAAGTGTTTAGTTTCATAATTAATTGAACAGAAACTGTAAGAAAATGTTGCTAAACTGTTGGAAGAATAGTTACTTTCATGTCAAAAACGTAGTCTGGGCGTCTCACCCTTGACAATGGAGTGCCCTATGCCATCTGATTTTAATTTGTGAAATTATGCTCTCATCAAAATTTATAGTTTTCTTAACAAGACCCATGTTAATACTACCAATCGTTTGTGTAAAATATTATCATTCTTTATATGCTTTGATTTCATCATTATGATAGATTGGTTCTTACGGCATAACGTCATTTTATATAGTATATGGACAGTTGAAGTGATTGTGTGCTTTCTTTTCCAGTGTCCTGTTACGAAAATCACGAAGAAGTGTGGAAAAGAACACAATGTTACAAGTAAGTTCTGTTGAAGATGTACTTAATAGGAATTAACTACAATAGTCGTCAATTCCTCGAAGGACTGTTTGCATTTCTCATAAGTCATTTGAGCATTGAAAAGCTTTATTCCTGGCTGTGTAAGGAAGCCTCGCTTTTTGGTGCACCAAAATAGATATTTGTTTTGTTGACAGTTGATTGATTACATGTAAAATTTAAATCAACTAATTTCACGTCTCTTGTAAATCAGAATACACACACACACATGCGTATTTCTATTGCTCACAAAATTAAGATTATAAAGGTGACTGTCGAAAATCATACTTTATGTCACACCCAAAAAGGTATATGCGTGCTGCAGCTTAGCACCAACAGGTTGCTTATTGCTGTGAAGAGCTGTCAGTACTCGATCTCCGCGACGGAGTGGTTAGCACAGCGCGTTATGGCGCCAAGGGTTCCGGGTTCGAATTCCGGGTAAGATATGATAAAAACTGAGAAAATTAGTAAAAAAGCGAAAGATGTGAAAACAGAGAAAAACAATTACGGGGGAAACTACCGCTTTGTCAAGGGGTTTCCTTTGAAAACAAAGTTGTATGGAAGAAGTGACAATGAGCAGACAGGTTTATATTTAATGGGTGAAAATTAATCTTCCCCTCTCTTCCAAATATTGCCAAGCAATGACCAATACTAGGGTGTTGGGGAAAAGGCACATAAGTCAAAAACTGCAATTCTCTGTTGTTTTCTTTTAAGTCTCACTGAATAAATTAAAGAAAATATTATAAGTTTACATTTATATTGGGCACGTCTAATTATTCTAGACAGTGATGATCCAACGTCTATATCATGTCTGTAATGCTTTATTTTAAGAGAATAAACGAAAAACTGTCTGCTGTAAAATTGCATTTTTTTAAAGTAAGTATGGTCTGTTTTGCCAAAAAAAAAAACTGGACTGCCGAATTTTTAGTGAAAATTTATTTTGTATCAGATTCTGCATGCCTTGATCTGTTTCTCCATATAGTTCCGTGGTTATTTAAGCAATAGTCATAACGTACGATGAGCTTTTGTAGACCCTCCTCATAGTAGTCAGCCGCCATTCCGAAACCCGTTTTTACTGTAGAAACGCTTGCCGCAGAGGAACTTCTTTACATGCCGGAAGAGGTAAATAGTCACTGGTCGTCTGTTTTCATGTATTTTGACATCTAACGCACGCACCAAATCGTCGCCGATTACAGATGCCCGACCTGAGCGCAGCTCATCAATGTCCCAAGAACCGGATCACTGACCGTATCTCACAATCGGCGGGTAACTCGATCGTCTTAAACATTGCAATAACACAGTACGAAGCGCACACATTGACAACGTGGCTTCAAATAGTGTCTTCATTCATTCCTTGTTCTGACTCTGTCAAACAAAAAACTGTCGACTTCGGCCAACGTTCCTGTTAGTTGTAGGATATCAGTTTTCAGTTCCTATGTAATGTCCATAAATTCATTAGATACAAGACACTATTTTGTAAATAAATTCAGATTCTTGCACTTTTACACTTTATGTTCTGTTTATATTAGTAGTTGACATTTTTGCGTGCGTGTCCATATAAAATCCAAATGAGTGGCGGGCTTCAATCGGATAACAGGGAAATAAGTGAAATAGGACATGGAATTTTTAAGCGTATCCGACTTTTATATACGTAGTATATTTCGTTTTTGAGAGAATTGTCCTCATTCCAAGAATAAATGTTGGGCATCGGGATTGTCATTGCCACATGTGCAATTTTGTTATCGAGTAATACTTATTTTCGCTAAGTGTGCTGGTGTGCGTACGTGTCCAGTTCGCAATCTATTAATAAAAACTAAAACCTGTCGTGCAAGGGGATATTTGTGAAACCATGGATCTCTTGTATTGAATTCCGCAAGCCAATTCCAAATATTGTCTGCTTCTGTGCAAGGGATGCCGGGAGTCCGTGCGCATGCGCAGTACTACGCCTGCTCGGGATATAACAAGTTATTGGCAAACGGACCTTACTTAAAGAATACGCCTCGTATCTTCACTGATTCAAACATCTTCAATTCCAGAAAGTATCTACGCCTTTTACTTCGCATCCAAACTAGACGAGAAAGAAGAGGTAAAGTTTTTAGTTATTAGTATTTGTTTTACTCTATTATTTCTTCTCTATTAGTATTTCTGTGACTCTATTATTTCTTCTTTGATAGTTTTTAGTTTGAGTTTGAGTTTTTAAGTCTAATTTATGCACATAAAGGCTAATCGGGACAGAACCTACAGTGTAAAGTGAGATCCGAACCACTATGTGCCTCCACCCGGTATCATAGCCGGGATCCCCTTTATTAGAAGGCGACAACGCTACCAGTGCGTGTTTTTTTAAAACTTTTTGTAGAAGAGAGCACTTAGAGGGAAGGTTTATTACTGTCCTTCTTTTTCTATTAGTATTAGAGTTTTAAAAATAACAGGATATTCCTGAAACAAACTTATAAGGGATAATAAAATACAGTTTTGACGCAAAGAAAATTAGGTCAATGTAGAGTGCTCGTCTCTGTGTACATGGAAATTAAAGAGTTTAGATTGGAATTAGGGTGGATATTGCTCGATCTCAACTATCTTAATAATTATAGGTGGGGTTACTGAGTGTAACTTGATCCAATGAGGAATTTTATACTAATTATCTTACATTGAATATAATATAGCTTACGTCTTAACCTAGAGAAATGTTATAAAAGAAATAAATAACAAAGATACAATTGCTTTTTACATCTTTTCAAAATTAATTCATGACAGGGAGAGGGAGAGTTACTGTACACCATTTGGAAGTAAGAAAAGTTCAGAGATAACAACGTGTTAGCTGTCTGAATTTAAATTTAATGGTGGAACTATAACCACCTATAACTTCAAAATCCTGTTAAACCAATAATATATTGTCTTCTACTTTCAGTGTTATTTGCAATGCATCGGTGACGCGTCCGAATTGGTATGTATTGTGATGATATTAAAGTGAGAACATTGTTACCTGTAAGTGAGAGAATAATCCAACATTTGCCTTTTAGCAACCGTAGTACAAGTATTTAATATGCAAATCACATCTCCAAATAGAATACTAAGACCACAAGTTATTCAGTCACGGTCATTCCAAAACAATGTTCTGTCGTCGTCGTCGTTATTTTGTTGGCTCACACCACGTATTTTTGCGATTTCTAGCCAAAGTTGCGGAGTTCAGGTAGTTCCAACATGCTGATTAATATCTTTCACTTTCTTGAAAACACTATTGACTTCTTATTGAATGCTGTAGTCCATTCTGGTCTTATGATATTACGACTTTACGAGGCAATTTAAATTTCATTAATCTAAATAGTTGTGAGGGCAGTGGCGTAGCAGCCGCCCTGCAACCCCCGCAATGCGGGGGGGGGGGGGGGGCGAGCTGTAGGGGCCCCGCTATGTTCTCTGTCTGTCATCCTGAAATTTTATATAATACCAGAAATTCAGCAGTTACTGTCTCTTATTTAAAAAATGGATTTACGAAACAGAAAATTGGTTCCCAGTAACATATCATATGACGACGTCTGCGATAATAAGCAGAGAGGCCCGGGCAACTTGACATTATGGGTCTTCTCCGAAATTCAGAATTAAGTTACTTGCTCATAGATGGCAATCGATAGGAAGCTTCTCTCATCTCATACCTTTATACCTACGTGGTTTACGTAATAGTAGTGTTGTGTAGTGCAGTACAGTTGTGAATCGAGTAGAACGATTCAATTGCTCAACCGGTCGATGCCTTATTGTTACACAATACCTAAACAAGCAAACTTGATAATTTATGACATTTTTTATTACCAGTAAGATTACGTGATATTTAAAATGTAACTTCCCACCAAATATTTTCAAGCCCCCCCCCCCATCCCCCAAGCCTCAGTATGAGATTGAAATAAGATCTGAGATAAATTTCCCACATTGTCCACACCTATTACATTTTACTTCAAAGGGGCCCAAAAACTTAGGATGTTGAGCCCAGGGGCAATTTTCCCTTTGCCCTTAGGTCCAGTAGCCCCAATTCCGCCACGCAGGGTATACAAAGTATACAGTGCTCGAAGTGCTGCAATCCCTCTAACAAGCATTTCATTGAGTGACAAATTTTCAGTGAATAAAATCCAGTCGCTGCTTAATTTTCTATCTCGCTGACTTGAGTCCGTCTCTATTTCTTAGCAGCAGATTGCAATTGACCCGAAGATATTAGGTCACCATTGACAATGTAGAGGTCCAGTTCAATCCCCGTAACTGAAATGATAAGTTTGCTTGAGTATATAACTCAGAATTAGTATTAAAAGCGTAATGTGAGCGTCTCTTACGTTGAATCTTGGCATGGCATAGTCAGAGGATGGCTTTTTGGGCTGAAGGTGCATCCACCTCTAAGTCCAAAAAAGGGGTGTTTACTATCCTTTAAACAATTTGCCCAAACAGTATTTTTTAAATATATGTGTATTCGCTATATGTAACCTACATTAAAGAAAAAACGCTTCGAACAAAAAATACAAAGGATCACGAACAAAATAGTTGGCTGTGTGAAGAAGCCTCCACCCTCCTTAAAAAAGAATCCTGGCTGTGCCACCACGTTGAAGTAAGAGAAAATATTTCTAATTTCTTCATCCAGTTATTTATCAGAGATTCAGACCACCCTGATTTAGTTTCGACAAACTACTAAACTGATATATAGCCTAAGTCGATGTCGAAAAATGGGAAGGAAGGGTTAATTCATTTTACTACTTGGGGGGGGGGTGCTAACTATTGCGCGTCTGTCCCACTCTGGCATCATCTCGATGTTTTTTTTTCACTGAGGGGGTCCCCAATATTTTACTTGCAAGGGGGGCTCAGAGAACTGCGCTACGCCACTGTGTGAGGGTCATGAATGTTTACATTGCAAACCTGAGCGAAACTATAAAGCATCCAAATAACTGCAGTACGAGGTTCAGAGATTAATGTAGATATGGACATCGGAAATTGAGTCGATATGTGTTGTAATTTTTTATCAACCCCGGTCAGTAGCTAAGAAGTACTTCATTTGCTATTTTCCTTGCGCGTGACGTAACGTGGAAACGAATCTTAAAATCTCACATACTAGAAGTGTGTAATGCTCTGCGCAAATGAAGACTCATGAATGAAAAAATTCAATCTGTGTTAATTGTTTATTACGAACATTGAAATCGAAGTTGAAATTTGGCAAATTTTGCTTCGCATGATTACTTTGCTTGGTATTTGATGCTGAAAATTGTGAATATTTATAGTGAAGCATTTTGTGGGAACGCGTCGTATTTCACAGCATATGCGGATTAATTGACCACAGACAGAAGAGAACTGCACAATGCCTAGTCCGTCGTGCACTCTACTTCATAAAAAAAATCCACACTTTTGTTGTTTCTAACATCAGATAATTTTCTGATACGAAATGTAGGACTACGCTTTTGCATTGAAGTTACCTACAAGATGTGAAAGAAAGTGTTGCAATATGCACATACACAGGACAACGAACACAAATAATCAAATCAACTAAACAGGCAAGTAACAAAGAGTTCATGCACCACATGCATAATGTTAATAAAAACGGTAATATTTTCACCGGACCTGCTATATTTGTGCAGATTCAGCACGAATTAAAAGTTTCGATGGCTTAGATATGTTATTGCCTTTGTATCAAGGTGTCCTGAATTCGATTCAGAGGTTCATATCCTAATTTAAGCTGTAGGTCGAGTAGCGATTAAACTACGGAAGAAAAAGGCGAACTTAAAAGGGGAATAAGGTGTTATACAAAATTACGGAATTAACTGGGAAGTGACTAGGTTCATTTATTTAAAATTTATTTAATGCACTATGATCTTGTTAATAATTTGCGAATAGACTCATCATACAAAATGCCAAGAAAACACTGATAATTTTTCTGCAGATATTTCTTTGATCCTGCACAGCCTACTCTATTTTTGACTTGGAATAAAGAAAACGCCAACTGTGAATGTCGACATGAACGACATGTGTCATTAAGGTTTGATTGGGCCTTAGACCGACGCCAGCAAAGCCGTTTTCGAAATTTATTCTACTTTCCAAAAACCTCTAATCCAAAATTTGCTAAGAATTCCTTCCAGAGCATTCTGATGAATCTTCCCGTGGTTTGCTTTCGATTTTGTCTAGATATTCACAATCAGTGCTCAAAGTGAAGGGGGGTGCTAAAAAAAAGTTACCAAAAGCATTCGCCCAGGAAATTCACTTTCAATTGCGTCCCGGGACGCTGTGGATTCAGAGCGATACGGGGAATGCTTTATGTATAGCATCTATATATAAATGCAATTTTGAAAGTGCATTCTCTCTCTCAAACAGCTCATAATGAATTTCTGAGTATCAGAGAATGAATAAATAACCAATGTAAAATCTGGTATCAATGGACACAACTGAATATGGAACTGCGTGCCTCCTATTTTTCAACAAGTTTTAATTAATGTCATAGGGACGTTACAATAGATCCCTCTCTCATATCATTAGCACCCACAACAACCAAATTGTGCAATAATCAACAATAAGGGTGTGCTGGATGGAAATCTATCAGTCGGGAAGTGGGGAAAAAATTATATCCCGACGTTCGGGATGGGTAATGCTCACAATTTTCCGACAAAGTAAGGATTTTATCAGCATAAGAAATACTCAGGATTTTCGGCACTAAAAATCTTGAATTCTACACATTTTTCTTTCTTTGTGACTTTTTCCACACTTATGAAGATAAGAAAAACTGTCTTTTCCAAGGAATTCCCTACTCTTATAGAGCAGAAAACGTCGAGAATGAAGTATGTTTAATACACAAAATTACATCACGTGAACAGTTAGGCAGCTTCTGAAAAATCTCCACAGTCCTTCCTATCAACGTCGCAATTAAATATGTGATACAGAAAGCCGATACAATCTACAATTCGGGATGGAAATTGCGAATTAAAAATTCTTAAATTCTCCAAATTTTCTTAATTATAAGTGTGAAAATTTCTTTGAAATATCAGTTTTCATTCCAGATATGCAAAAATAATACCTTCATGGAGAAATATTTTGTACAATATGAGATTTTAAATGTCGGGAAATCGCAAACATTCGGCGGGTATGCCTACATTCTAGGCGTGTTATCCTTATGGAAAAAATAGAAACTGGTAGGACGCGGCCGAAAAATGTCGCTCGGATCCCAAATTTCGTGTGGGGTGTTTTTAGGTCAATTTGCACCCAAATGGGAGAGGGGCAACTTCCCCCGACTTACTTTACCCTAAAAAACGGGATTTTTTGCAAATTTCGGACCAGGCTATGCATCCCCCCGCCTATTGATTTCAAGCCCAGAGCGTACCCCCAGCTATTTTCACTTTAAGCACTGTTCATAATAGTTTAATAGGCTCACATAGCCACGAAACCTTTGCAAATATCTAGATAACAGCGAAAGTAAACCACGTAAACCAGACGAAGTTTCACGTGGATGCTCTGGAAGGAATTCCAAGTTTTCAGATTGTGACTGTCTTCTACATTCACGAATAACAGTATTTATTTTATTTCTGTTGTACACAAGTTTATAAAATTAACAGGGAACCATTTGGATTAAGAACGCTGTATCAATGTCGATATATTTTTAAGTTGTTGATTTCGATTCGTTTTTGTTATATAGGAAGTGTGATTTAAAATGTCTTGTGTTAAAAGATTGCAAATGAGTTTATCGAATTATTATTTTTTTCCACCTGTTCAAGCTGCTCCGCCGCCAACCCAGCGTAGTATAAAGTAAGTACCTGCAGGGAAAGTCTGGGAGGGAGGGTAAAGGCGACCAGGGGCGTGGTGCCGATCACATCACCCTTCCCCACCTTCGGCCGTGATCAAGAAAGTGTGGGGCCATAACTACACCCCCCCCTATACGCCTTCATGGCGTGGTCCAAAGCATAGGGGAGCACTTTACTTTTTTACTTAGAAGTGAAAATCTCGAAAGATTTTTAGTAATTACGAACCATAAATAAATTGACATATCAAGATATAAGCATTTCTGTGCCCCATTTCAAGTTTTCATTTTGTGCTCTTTTTTTATATGTGGATAATGCAAAACTTTTATGAAAAACTCAATATGCTGACCAAGGCAGTAATTTAAACGTTTAGTTTATGTTTTATAATAAAATAAATTACTGCCTTGGTCAGCATATTGAGTTTTTCATATCATGGAAACAAGGCTTAATGGTGTTATAAAAACTTTTATGTGAACTTTCGGGGGTTAGATTCACACGTTCCCACGATTCGTCATCAGATCGTATGCATTTTGAGTTAACACGCTTACGACCCAACATTATGTAATTCTAATAACCTTGGTTTTTATGTTTTGTATAATGTTCTGGTACCGGAAATTAAGCTGCTCTCTTCGTATAGTGAATCCGTTACCTAATCAACTAAGTTGATTGGATAGTTGTGGTAATGACGCTGAGCAGTTATGAAGTAGCACACAACAAAAACAGTAACTATAACAATCTTCTTTGAACAATTAGAAATGCATCTCTCGGAAATTATTGAATGTTAACAAAACGAACTTCTTTAAGGAATAATTACAGTGTTAGCCTAAAAGAAATAGACACTTTCAAAGTTTTTCAGAAAGAAGAGTTTTTAATAATAGGGCTGAAATACATGGTTTGAAGAGTACGTCTTGAAGTTTACATTGGTAAGTTACAAGTGTCCTACAATGTGTGACCCTTTTGTAACACGACAGATATCAATGCGATAGTCCAGTTCTCCCCAAACACGTCTCAGCATGTCCATGTCAGCTGTTGTGATGCTTCTTTAAGATCGTCCACACTTGCAGGAAGGGGAGGAACAAAACCCCGGTCCTTGATGTATCCCCACAAGAAGTAGTCGCACCGTGTTAAATCAAAAGCACACAGAAAGCCTTTTCTACCTGGCCAGTGGCCATATTGCTCGACTAACATCAAGGGCGCTCATGTGATGCTGACGTCATGAAATAAAACGAAAAGTGGAGGTTGTAAACTTGGAGACTCTCTGTACAACAGTACTATATGCTTTCTGATGTAAGAAACAAATTTCAATTTATAAAGCGTTTAAACTGTCTATTTCTTTTAGGCTAACCCTGTGTAATAAAGTTAAGCAATTCTTCACGGTATGTTCGGCTTATTGTGCGAACTGAAATTTAGAATTTCCGATGTAAGAAAGGTAAATCAGGAATCAGATATGGTAGCTTCTTAAGCTGTTCTCAACTATTTACTTTCATTTCAGTTCAATGTTGACAAGCTAATAGATGTAGACAAAGCTGTGAAAATAGGAATGATGTTCGAAATCCATGATGCAGACGGAGTGAAGGAATCTGCAAAAGATTGCAACACCAAGGGTAAGAAGATTGTTTTTCCTACCAAATCCAATGTTGAACTTTCTCTAGTGTCAAAGCGAGTAATGATATGCCCAAATAAATTACAAATACGCGTCATGACCATCTCTTCATAAATCCAGATGTGATGTTGCGATATGTATTCTCCTATCGATAGTGTTGTACGTACCTGTCCAAAATAGGTATATTTTCTCTAATATATTGTATGCAGTGTTAATATTTTAGGAAGGAATCCTACTTTGTTTGGAATCCCCGCCCCCAAGACAAAATTCGATTTCCAAACGGGGAAGTTTTTCTTGCCACGAAATATATGCATTTCATAATTATTATTTTCGTATTATTAAAATATTTCCAGTATTTGAACTTAAGTTTCTGAAGGAAAAGAAATAGTTGTACTACTGTTATGTCAAATCTTCTGAAATATAAACTGCAGACTTGAATAAATATTGCTCTTTCTATTGATGAAAATTTGAAATGTCTTCTGTTTGGTAGACCATCCTACTTAACAATATCGAAATGTGGAAAAAAAAATGTTTCGCGCTCTGCTTTACATCTAAATTTCTAACATACAGATGTCGTGAGAGTAACCTGACCTATTGCATATATTCAACCTACGTAATTTGTTGGTAAGCTGTACAAAGCAACCTTGGCGTTTTAGATAGAATCATTTCAATAGAGTAAACTATAGAATGGACAGGTCTTGATGTGAGCAGGTAGGTTTCGCCTTATGGGAAGCATATTCTTGGTACAGTCACGGACACTGCTGGGTTGTAACGACCTTATTGAGGAAGCACTGAAGCAAGCCATCCATGTCTGACCACCAAGCTCCTTGTGACTAGATAACCCAACCAACATTGCAATTCTGCGGCTTGTATACCAGTCACGGGTATACATCTATGTAAATTGAGTAGTGATGCCAAAGAGAAATACGAGATGAAGATTGTCGATCGTAATGTCTCATGTTCTCGACATGGAATAATACTCGGTCCACGTTACGTTCCTTTATTTAATGTTGTTTGGGAACGAACCTGACGGACTGGGTCTATATTTTCACTCCTTGCATTACAGTAAATTTCATATTTTGCCATTATATTAATGCTTTGAACGAAAATAATACCCAGAAAAACATCGAACACACGTGCACACCACTCTTCTGTCACACATGCACGTGAAAACAAACACACAAAGCTAAGTTTTAACTTCCAAGTGAATGTTCAAATAACAGTAAATGGAGAAGCACGATGTGCGAAACATGGGATTTTTCACAGAAAGAATGCGTCTATTTTTGACATACGTGGTTTCTATTACTAGACAATGAAACAATTATGAGAGAAATTAACATGCATTTTTGTCTTCAGGTGTTGAGGAAGGAAACAGACTGACTGGAAAAAAAGAAAACATGGTGTTATTGATAGAGTGTTGGTTAGCGTACAGAGCTTTTATCAGTGAGGTCTAGGTTCAATCCCCACCAAGGACAACTTTTTTAATCTTTTCTATTAGTGAAGAAGTATGTAATATTGTTTTCTAGGCATTTTGACGAAAGGATATACATCAAATTTGTTCGTTTAATCTGTATTTTCATTCTTCTAATAAGTTCTCTATCACAAGGGAATATAGAGATTCTCTATCTAGGCGATGGATATCTTCTCAATAGTTCCGTAGCTACGATTCTCCAGTCCTTTCCACCCACTTGTCTTATTTATTGACTTCATTCATATCAACTCACGAAATACCATGAATCTAACGAAAACACACAGATATAGTTAGAACAAGAAACACACCTCGCGTCGAAGGTTACAGACTCGAGTTCTGGCCTTTTTGCGAAGGTGATTATTCGTGTGTGTGTGTGTTTATCATCTTTGTCAAAAAAATATTCCTCATTATTGCCGTGATTAAGCTAGGGAGAGACCATAGCGACTGAAATAACAAAAGTACAGAAAATGCAAGACACATCTTCCTAGGCATGTTATACCTTGGGAATTAGCAATCTGAAAATTAACTTACGTTTCAGTCGACTACTTGCGAAAGAGTTTCGTGTTGTCTCGTTAGTTGTCAGTGCTAATATGGCAGTAGCTACAGTCTGTCAACACACACCAATTTTCACGTTCCCCGTAAAATGATTACCTTTCCACGTTTCAAAAACATGAGTGCTGTCTAAAGCAATACTTTGATACTTGCGTTTGCATGTTCGAATCTAAAGTAATACGAAACTTTTTTTTTCCCAGCAAATGACATTGAAACCATTAATAACTGTTTGCAAATGTGATATTGATATCATATATGGAAAGAATAAAAACGGAGAATTTCGCTTAAAACAACTTATAAATATACTAAATTATGTGGATACCTGATGTGAAACGTACGATGCACGATCAGAGAGCCTGAATGTTGCATTGAAAACTGCAGAGAACAATGACTGACTTATGAACAGTGAAAGGTTTTTCCATGCTCCAATGGGATTTTATTTATAACTATAAATAAAGAAGGGAGAAGGACACAGGTTGGTATGATGAACTAAATTGTAAACTAAAAGTTTTAATTGAATCAACAAAACACGTTCACGGTTAAAAATAGGGCATTCAATTTCAGGCACATTACACTAACTGAAAAACTATTTTCAAAATTAATAATATTTGGATAACCGGCAAATCCAAACTTGATGTTAACCACGTAAGGCACTTGATAATCAAAGAAACATAATTTTTCTTGAGCATGCCCTTTATTTTGTGTCTTGATTGTTGAAATAATACGTTGAAATGAACAGTAGTATGTTTTAGAGTGTGTTTAGAATCTCTTGTGTACTGCATGGGAATACTGAAGTCAGTTTAGTTTCCTAATCAAATAACAATTATTCAGTGTAATCTTTAAAATGGAAAGCCTTTGTTTCTTTGCAGCTGTTCATGACAGAAATTCAATTGCAAGACAAGTTACCAAATTAGCAATAGTTCTCTTACATATTTGTGGTATGTGCTTGTGTGCCTTATACCGGATAATGAAGGAAGCAGATATAAAATATAGAAAATTACTGTTCTTGGGTAGCTCGTCCTGCTTTTGTCAGAAAACCTCATCAACATACTGAACCAAGCCATCACACGAGATACGACTTCCATAATATAATACGTTTCTGTGGTCAAATAACTAAAAAAAAAAAAAAGGCAATAAAATTGTCAGTGTGAGGAGACGGAGAAATAATTTCCTTTTATCTTACATTATACTCTGTCTGTATGCCTAGTGTGGTTTGTCTGTCCCAAAGCTGAAGACAAACCCCTGTCTGTTGTAAGGCGTGGCATGTTTTCTTCCAGCTTACAAATCACGTAAAATACTATCGTTCACTTCAGTGTTCTGGTTCTGCAGGCACAAGGTCATGTCGACTGATAAGCAGATACCATGTGACTCTGGGGCCAACTGTCAGCACCGCAGAGAAGCTTCAGTAACTTTTGCGAGGTTCCTTCTAGTCCTTGACAGAGCGCATGCTCCATAATTATGTGCAGAAAACCATGTTTTCTGTGTATAAAATTTACGTATGTTTGGATTGTGTGCTCAAATGTTGCAGTAAACATAACTCCGTGACACACAACAACAATTACAAGTGCTTCAAAGATTAGAAACTTACAAGCGTTACTCACAAGACGATTATATTGTCCGACTGACAGAAGAACAGGTGGTGGGGTGGTAGCGTGTTAGTTTTACACGCAGGAGATACTGATTTCGATTTCCGTTTGATTGCCTCCAATTTTTTTCTTAACTCGAGCGACTATATATTTCAATTTATTTATTGCGAACATTCTTATTTTATTTGCTGTGCGAATTGTTGAATTTTGAATTGAATTTTGTTTTCCAAACGATTACGATAATTTCTTGTGAATAGTATTATATGTATTTCTGGATCATTTTCTCGAGAGAAATGTATACTTTTCGCCAGGCATAACATTTTATTGATTATGTTTGTAAAATGATGAGAAATGTGAAAAACGATCGTAAAAAATAATTTTCACAAATAAAATTTAAAACTGTAAAGTAAAGATTTCCACCCAAAAATAAAGTAAAAATGTATTTTAGCTTTTACTCCAATAAATTATTAAATAAAATACAATAATTAGTTGCTCGAGTTATTTAAAAAAACAGGGCAATAGAATGTGGATCGAACTCAAAGCCTTCTTTACGTGAAATTTATCCGCTACCACGGGGCCACTTGACCACTTGAAAATCATGTAATAGCTTCCCCTCATCAAGGCACTTGGAACTCATCGAAACCTTCAAGCGCTTTTCCTCGATTTTTTCTTCTTTTTAACCCTTCGTCGGTAAGGTGAATTCTCAGAACATAAACGGTAAGGTTGGGTCGCATCCGACCCATCTGAAATTTTGTCAATTTGATGTTCAAAAAAAGGAAGGTAAAGTATGATAACTTGTTTAGATTTAAAATTACTTTAGTCATAAGACCTTTAATACTATTTTATTACAAAATTTTCTAAAAAAGAAAAGTATTTGCCTTTCCGCGACCACTAATTCCCACTGATTTCCAAAACTAGCAACTTTTCTTTATCCCATTTACAGACTGGACGGATTCAAAACAATTGTAAAGTGAAACGAGATTGTCTAAAAAATAAATTACAAATGCATATAAAAATCTTGAAAAACTAAATGCAAAATTAGTAAAACTACATCCATATAAACAGAACACGAAATTGTAGTTTCTGCATTTGAACAAATAAAGTGTAGGGTAGTTTAGATTTCTTTCATTTCAAATTACAAACAATTATCACTACGAATGAATACATTAGTGGTGTAAAAGTAGTCATTAACACCGTTTGTAAAACAAACGTAAGACATTTTGGTTTCTTCATCACTACAGTCATTAGCACAAGAAGGGCACAATACTACTTTATGCTCACCACACAAGCAACGATCGCACATCCTACAGAATTCATTTCCTTTTCTGTCTTTTGAAGAATTGTAGAATTCACACCTTCTTCTTTTCTTTGGGAATTGGGCTTCTGGTACTTTTGATTTTCTTGCTTCCTTGTCGCTTTCATGTTCTTTGCCCATCAACTGAACGATTGTTCTGCGAAGCTCCTTCGGAATGTTGGTTTTCCTTTCTTTTCTTCATCAGAGGTGTAGTCAAGGCAAATGCAAGTCGCTCTATGAAGGTGGAGCGTGCATCATTAGGGTGAGAATCCTTGTTTACATTGCATTTGTAAAGCACGAAACTGTTTACTGCTGCAATATCTAGAATTCCATAAAAGTACCTCATTGGCCATCTTCTGATTTTTCTCTTAGTGCTTTTGTCATGGCACAGCTTGTCTAAGATGTCAACACCCCCCTTAGTCATGTTGTAGAATTCCGTTACTTCGGATTTCTTCGATTCATCATTTATGGTTCCAGCGAAGTGCATTGAAGAAATTAGTAACACATTTTTGTTCTTCTTTGGAGTGTAAGAAACCAACAATTTGTTATCTTGATATATGAACCGAGAAGACCCAACTGGAGCTGCAGTTTATTTTTACGCAAAGTGTCCACAAAGGTTAGTTGTCTTTCAAGAAGTGCTTCAGTCAGCTCATATGAGGAAAACCAGTTGTCAGTAGTCACATTTCTGTTGCTCCCTTTCAGTGATTCTGTTAGTCGTAGAACATACCGTGCTGGCAGGGGCAAATCCCTCTTCTTCTTTGCTTGCTCTTTACCAATGTATGGAATGCCTCCAAGAAAATAAAAGGTTCTCGCATCACAGAGGGAGATAATTTTCAGGCCATATTTATCAGGCTTCGATGGAATATACATCCTGAAAGGACATCTGCCCCGGAAACTTAGCAAAGTCTCATCCACTGTGACGTACTCAGAAGGACTGTAATACTTTCCACAATTATTTTCAAAAGCATTCCACACTTCTCTGAACGCAGCAAATTTCTCCGTAGATTTTCGTGTATTCCTGGAGGCCTTGTCATCAAATATTAACTTTTGCAGAAGGAAGGCAAATCTCTTTTGGGACATTGTGCAGCGTTATACTGAAGGGCCATATATGGGAGAAAACATGTCAATAAGTCTCAAACCAGAATTTTTTAGTAGAGCACTCATGTACAACAGTCCGATCAGAGCTCTGATTTCCATCGGATCAGTAGGAGATATAAATCACTGACTTGAATTGTACTTGAGTTTGGACATTTCTATTTCTTCATTAGTATGGCATACAATTGTTTCGATGATTTCATCACTAATAAATAAGGAAAATAATTTGAATTCATCAGTAATTCCACGTGCATTTCCTTTGGGTCCAGGCAAATGAGTTATGATATTCGAAGGTGGCGTCTTTGAAAATTTTGAACGCAGCGGCTTGTCGGTCCAAACAAACTGTTTCGCCATCTTTACCTAGTTCAAATTGTCTATCATTATTTTTTAACACTGCAACTTGAGAATCACGATCCTCCCAGTCTGAAACGTCCCCATCAACACAATCAACTATATCTTCACAATCGTCACTGTTCGCTAATGTTTCATCTTCTGACTCGGAGATGTCTTCACTTATTTCATCATCCCAGTCTCCTTCGGAGTCCTCTTCTTGTCTTTGCAACTCAGCTCTAATCTCATCCGCAGTGCAGATAAACTTTCTGAACGCCATGGTGCACAACAATTGGGACAAACTGGCAAAAAAAATAAGATAAATTACAGGGATAATGTCTAGCGTGAATGGTAAGGTGGGGTCGGATCCGACCCAGACAGCGACAAGGGCTAATATAAATAAGAATAAAACCGAACAGTGACGTACCTAGGACGTGCAGTTGCTCAGACGCCTTCCTCATGAGTAAGGTGAAGGTTACCTGAAGCTATGTCACCAGCAAATACGGGAGGGGGAAACAGTGACCAAGCAACTTCCTCTTGGGTCGGATACGACCCGCACCTTACCGTTTGAAGGTTAAGTCCACTTTATGCACAGTAAGAAAACTGGATCTATAGTTTAAAGTGGGATTCCAACCACTTGTGCCTAAACTGCGTATCAAACTTTTCCTCGGGAATTGTTATCTAGCATGCGATATTACCAATACTCGGTTCGGGCATGGATGTGGGTGTTTGTCCCAATGAGAATACAGAGAATATAGAGGAATTTGACATGTGTGACAACTGAGAAAAAGGTGAAGAACGGGGATACTATTAATTTTGAAAATACTCTTTCAGTTAGTGTAATGTGTCTGAAATTGAATGCCCTATTTTTGACCGTGAAAGTGTTTTGTTTCTTCAATTAAAACTTTAAGATTACAATTTAGTTCATCATACCAACCTGTGTCCTTCTCCCTTGTTTATTTATAGTTATAAATGAAATCCCATTGGAGCATGGAAAAACCTTTCACTGTTCATAAGTCAGTCATTGTTCTCTGCAGTTTTCAATGCAACATTCAGGCTCTCTGATCGTGCATCGTACGTTTCACATCAGGTATCCACATAATTTAATATATTTATAAGTAGGGAGCGGAAGTTGATGACCTAAAAAATATAGGTATATGACCTATGGAATATCCTAAAAAATGGAAAAAATGATGTAAAAATGCAAAAATGACCATTAAATTTGTTAGTTTCAGGTTAAAAATTGAAATGAAAATGAAATTAAACAAAATGCAATCTTGCTTTAAAAAAAGAAACAGGCACCAAATGATACCACATGCACATTCAATTAGAATATTCAACGAGGATTTCCAATGGAAACAGGGTCTAGCTATGGTATTTCCAGCCTCTTCTTATCTGACCTTAAATCTGAGTTTGCCCCAGACGGGCACCTGGTGGTTTCCCCTGACACAACAAAGACTGTCACCAGTTCAGTTTTCTTTTGCTCGTAAATTGCAATCCTGCGTGATATATATAGGCATATATTCACCTTAGTGAAAAGATTCAAGAATATACCAAAATTAAAGAAGTGACAAAATATAATGAAACAATATACCGAATATTGCGAAAAATGACGGGAAAATGCCGAAAATCGGGGAAAATGACCTAAAACCTGACAAATGGCAACAAATGCAAAAAAATGCACTTTAAAATTACCTTTTTTGGGTTCTAGACGAAGTGTAATATTGTGTATATTTAATGGGCATAGTGTCCGAGATGTCAGAAAAAAGACGACATTTCATCAACTTCGCTACCTATTTATAAGTTGTTTTAAGCGAAATTGTCCATTTTTATTCTTTCCATATATGATATCAATATCACATTGCAAACAGTTTAATGGTTTCAATGTCATTTGCTGGGAAAAAAAAGTTTCGTATTACTTTAAATTCGAACATGCAAACGCAAGTATCAAAGTATTGCTTTAGACAGCACTCATGTTTTTGAAACGTGGAAAGGTAATCATTTTACGGGGAACGTGAAAGTTGGTGTGTGTTGACAGACTGTAGCTACTGCCATATTAGCACTGACAACTAGGAAGCGTTCACAATGATCACGTGGATGCATGTTTCTCGCTAATAAATAACTGCGTTTTTGCAACACATACACAAATACATCATCAAATTTTCATCTTTGCTGCTTTCAGAGTACCAACATACGAAGTGGCATGCAATTCAAAACGTTTTGCAGAAACCTCAGTTTTATAAATAAGGTTGGATTAAATTAGACAAAAAAAAAAACTTTTCTTCCCCTGGGCTCGAACTCGGGTTGCCCGCATGCTAGTCCGACACGATAACCAACACTCCAAACGAGACAACACGAAACACTTTCGCAAGTAGTCGACTGAAACGTAAGTTAATTTTCAGATTGCTAATTCCCAAGGTATAACATGCCTAGGAAGATGTGTCTTGCATTTTCTGTACTTTTGTTATTTCAGTCGCTTTGGTCTCTCCCTAGCTTAATCACGGCAATAATGAGGAATATTTTTTTGACAAAGATGATAAACACACACACACACGAATAATCACCTTCGCAAAAAGGCCAGAACTCGAGTCTGTAACCTTCGACGCGAGGTGTGTTTCTTGTTCTAACTATATCTGTGTGTTTTCGTTAGATTCATGGTATTTCGTGAGTTGATATGAATGAAGTAAATAAATAAGACAAGTGGGTGGAAAGGACTGGAGAATCGTAGCTACGGAACTATTGAGAAGATATCCATCGCCTAGATAGAGAATCTCTATATCCCCTTGTGATAGAGAACTTATTAGAAGAATGAAAATACAGATTAAACGAACAAATTTGATGTATATCCTTTCGTCAAAATGCCTAGAAAACAATATTACATACTTCTTCACTAATAGAAAAGATTAAAAAAGTTGTCCTTGGTGGGGATTGAACCTAGACCTCACTGATAAAAGCTCTGTACGCTAACCAACACTCTATCAATAACACCATGTTTTCTTTTTTTCCAGTCAGTCTGTTTCCTTCCTCAACACCTGAAGACAAAAATGCATGTTAATTTCTCTCATAATTGTTTCATTGTCTAGTAATAGAAACCACGTATGTCAAAAATAGACGCATTCTTTCTGTGAAAAATCCCATGTTTCGCACATCGTGCTTCTCCATTTACTGTTATTTGAACATTCACTTGGAAGTTAAAACTTAGCTTTGTGTGTTTGTTTTCACGTGCATGTGTGACAGAAGAGTGGTGTGCACGTGTGTTCGATGTTTTTCTGGGTATTATTTTCGTTCAAAGCATTAATATAATGGCAAAATATGAAATTTACTGTAATGCAAGGAGTGAAAATATAAACCCAGTCCGTCAGGTTCGTTCCCAAACAACATTAAATAATGGAACGTAACGTGGACCGAGTATTTTTCCATGTCGAGAACACGAGATATTACGATCGACAATCTTCATCTCGTATTTCTCTTTGGCATCACTACTCAATTTACATAGATGTATACCCGTGACTGGTATACAAACCGCAGAATTGCAATGCTGGTTGGGTTGTCTAGTCACAAGGCGCTTGGTTGTCAGACATGGATGGCTTGCTTCAGTGCTTCCTCAATAAGGTCGTTACAACCCAGCAGTGTCCGTGACTGTACATTCAAACTGTAATTAAATGTGCACGTGTATTTGTTAGAGTCCACACAATCAATACTAGTGTAGTAACTCTCAATATAGTCTTTTTAAGAAATAATAAACTGTGATAATGCCATTCCGTCGTCGTTCAGTAAATTTACAAATAGTTATGAGTGGTAAGCGCTGTGCTAATTAATATTTTTACTTTGGACGGATAGCCACTCAGTGGCGTGTTTGTGATGTCATTTCGGGATGTAGGTTTATTTTGAGTATAAAAACCCAAATTCACACACAAAAAGAGCTATCAAATTAGTAATAGCGAAACCTTGACCAAATTTCTATTGCCAAGTTCAATAATCTACCTACAAGTTTCTTAATACATGTAAAATATCAGCACTATGCCATGAAAACTTGAGTGGAAAACGGCCTGCTGTTGTCTCGGCTCGGTGAGGTTGGCCAATTTTAGAATTTTTTAATACACAAGGCTGCATACTTTTTGGTAGTGAAATCTGTGATGACTGTACCATTAGTGAACATTAATATTTTTTCCCATTGTGTTTGTTATTATACTAAATGCTTTCAATCCCATTTTCCTTGAGGGGGATAAAAACATCCCTGGCAGAGATAAAAATCAATTTCATTTGCGTTGATTGATTGATTGAGTTTGTGTTTTAAGTCCACTTTATGCTCAGTAAGGCTAATCGGGACTGGACCTACAGTTTAAAGTGGGATCTGAACCACTGTGTGCCTCCACCGGGTATCGAACCCGGGACCCCTAGATTACAAGGCGACGACGCAACCACTGCGCCATCGGGGATCCTTTTGCAGGGGATAAATTTGCTGTGGGGGGGAATCCCGGGCATCCCGCACGTTAAGGCACATATTGGTGGTAAGGGACAACAACGTTGTAATATGTACGATCTTAGTGGAAAATCCGCCGATCCTTAGGTCCTAGCGTGAAGATTGTGAAGTTCGTTATGGCGTTCTTTAAGTCTATTTTTGTGGAAAAATGTGAAAGTTCGGGACCGGGAGGCTTGTTTGTTCAGCTGAAATCGTCTGCTACTTCAGACAATGCGTGTGCATGATGACTGCGAACTGCACTTGTTCGGATAATACAAGGTAACTTGAACAGAGAGGGTAATGAAGCAACATGCGCAAGATGGGTGTGTCATAACTGTTCTTAAAATACCATTAAAATAACCATGGATGTCTGGAATAAATTGATTTTTGCCAGAAAGATATGTCTTCCGCCAGACAATGTGGACACTTTCTATAAACAAAACACTGCATTTGACGCTTTCGCCTAGTCGGTAAAATAACTGATTTCATCAGATTCTCGAGGCCAATTTTCGTTCGATTCATTATGACTTAAGAAAGGGGCCAAATATTGCAACTCTAAGAGCCGTTATTTCCAAAACTCACGAACGGATGATATATTTGTCACGTAGACAAAAACAAGTTCATTTTTATGGCCAAAGAGTAAAAGTATAGTTTGCATCAACCTTGGATATTAATGTAATACTATGCCCTTTCTTTGCAGTGGAAGAAGTAGATAAAAGCAAGAAATGCGCAAGAGGTGCAAAAGCTGTTAAGTGCATGATGAAAAAAATGGTATCGCTCATGGTTAGTATTCATCTGTGTATTTAGAAGTTAGAATTAGAAATGCTTTATTCATGGGCGAAGTTCAGCCTGACTGCTCTACCACTTAACTATTAAAATTAGACTCTTATGACCGAGGGCGCCCGCAGGATTTTTTCTCAGGGGTGGGAGTCACAGAAACTTATTATTATTATATTATTACATTGCTACTACTACTAATGTTTTTTAAAATTACATGCATTTGTAATTTCCATATTCTGTATACTTAACGTTTTTTATAGTTAGGTAATCAGTGTAAAATAGACTGTAAGCTTAAATGTAACACTATTTCAAATAATAATAATAGTTGCTGTAACATACGGCCTGTAAGTCACAGAAAATAATAATTTTTGTTATAAAATATATTTACAACTTCACCATTCGAATTACATTAACTCCTTCCAGAAATCTCAAGGGGGACAAGCCCCCCCCCTTGCAGGCGCTCATTCTTATGACAATAAGAAAACACAAGAAACCAACAATCGTGGCGGAAAGAAATTGTAAAAATGGAAAAAAGCAAATGTAGAGCCAAACGGTGATTAAGTCTTCACACAAAGGCAAATTTGAATGTTCCACAGAAATGCTGATAGCGAATATAGTGTTCCCTAACAGCAATGCATGCCATGCAATAATATGGTATACTGCGGGTAAGAGTATTTAGCTGTTCTTGCGAAATAGCGTCCCACTCGTGCAACATTGCTGTACGCAGCTCTTGAGGGGGACGAGGGGGTTAATTCCGTCCGGCAATTCGTTGTCTGAGCACATTCCACGCGTGATCTATGGGGTTTATATCGGGGGAACTCGCTGGCCAATCTATGCGCCACATATCCTTTAATTCCAGAGACTCATTGAAAAGATCCGCTAGGGGACCTTGCATTATCGTTCATAAAGAGTAAAGTAAGTCCCAGTATACCCCCGAATAGACGGACGTATTGTTGCATAATCACATCCTGGTATATCTGGCCAGTGAGGGAACCCCTAGCAAAGACGTGAAGAGGTGTACGAGAGCAAATCATAATGCCAGTCCATACAATAATTCCAACACCTCCGAAATAATCACGTTCAATTATGTTCTCCTGGTTTATCGACATCCACTGACCTACATATGGACACACACTTCTAGTACGTGTCTAATGTGCCATTGACCCATAACTATATGGTGGAAAAACTGGCAGTTGTTGCGTTGTGGTATGCTGGTTTACCTGTAATCTTCAAACCTGACACGTATTCCCAGTGCATATGGGATTTTCAGGAGTTCTTGTTTGCAGGATGTGTTCAGGGGCGTGGCCATGAGCAGAGGCAGTGGTGGTCTTTCATCGATTTCCTTCTTGAATATCTTGACAATACTGATTTGGTCACTTTCCATTTCTGCCATCAGGAAGCTTTGAACATCCCCAGCGTCTATGGCACATGGGAAGCCGCGGATTACTATCTCCACAGGTTTAGTTTCAGTCAGGTTAGTGTAGAAGAATCCATCTTTGCCTTGGCACAGCTTCGCAACAATGTATTCATGCTGTGGCAGAGTGAGCGATTATTTTAGATGTGCCTTTCATCATCCTGGGGGTGATTCCAGGTTTTGGTAGGTGCGATGGCTTGTTACTCTCATGGAAGTGTATCTTTTACGTGTTGACGGGTTAAGCTTGTTTAAGTTAGGGGAGTTATTTTCTAGGAAGTCCCTGTGGTTGAGTAAAGGATCGCTGCAGCCTGGCTGAAGGATGTGGGAGAAGATATAGTTCCTGGGTCGAATTTGGTGGTTGGAGTGGGGCTGGAATATAACCTTAGTGCCTTAAGTGTGTACATACACATGATTAGTTTCTTGTGTGGTGTGATTGTGTGTTTATCACTGATGGTTTTTGCAGCAGTGACGTATCCTGAAAATTTGGCCTTGTTTCCCGCAACAATTCCTATTTATTGTACATCCCATGTAGATTAATTAGGTATAATAGAAATAAAACATAAACACAGGCTGCAAGCAAAACAAAAACAGGAGGTTTTTTCCCCTTTCTCACTGAAAATTGGATCTAATTTCCCTTCATGTAGCAGCACTGCCTCTGCCAAGCGCGGCACAGAAAGCAGGAAGGAACAATAAGTTTTCTTGATTGGTTGGTTGATTGATTTGATTTATTTTGCTTCGCATTTCTGCCACTTTTGCATAATTGAGAAGATGAGGGTGGATGGGGATACATCTTATGGATGAAAGGACAATCACAAACACACAAGGACAGCACACAACACGAGCCCCACGGAGGATTATACTGGCCGTGAGTCCAGACGCCAGAGCCTCGCTAGTCTGCAAAATGCAATCCACTGTGTACTACGTGGAAGAGAGGTTGACATTTGCGTGCCTGTAGAAAGGGTCACACGTCACACTCCGTTTGCAGGGTTGGAACTGAGCACGTACGACGTATGTTTTTAAATAGCTACTCGCTCACATTACCTTCGGCTCCATCGTCCTTCCACGTGCAACTGTAGATGAAACCCGGTCGTCGGCAGCTTGCGTTGGAGAATAACCAGTGGTGTACATAAACTAGTCTTTTTAAGTTGTCTAAATAATTTACTTACATTCTGGTTTAAAAGCTTGATTCAATAGTTTTCGTAATACATAATGAGCAATTTTCCATACGTTAAAACTAAAGGTATAAAAAATATATCAGAAAAATTGATTTACTGCAAAAGTGTAATTTTTCTCCAATAAATTTATCAATATGCTACTCTCTTTAGTCAACAGTAACAAAATAAATATTGTTAGGTATTTCATTTCTTGATAATAATCTGTCTTCACCAGTGGCGGCGGGTGGTCTGGCTCTATGAGCGTGCACTTCAGTCTCGCGTCCAGAAGAAGTGTAGTACCACCCCTGTCAATTACTCGCACCCGCTTTTGCGTACATAATGATGCTAAATGTACTGGCAACCCAAGTTTTGTCACCTTTCACTCAAAATGAGGCCCCAAGCCAGAAGACCCAATCAGCGTTCTCTACGCGACTGCTGCAAGAGCGTCAGAGGGAACGAAACTCGCATAGTGCGAGCCGCGAGCGGGCTTCGGTCTACGCAGGTTGAACAAGTATAATAATAATGATTTGCATTACAGATTTATTTGGGTGTGAACATGCGAATAGGCAGAGCCCCTACTGGTCTCTACTCTGTCAGTTTCATCCATGACACCCATGACGAGGAAATATTCACTTGAATAAAACGTGTCCATTATCTATTATAAAATTGTTCTGGTATGGATAGAATCTTATCTTTGAAGTAGGCTTGATTAAGGTACACTTTACGCACAGACTGTAGCCTACCATGGTTCTGCAGTTCAAACTGCACTGTAAAAAAAAGCCGTAATTTTACGGTGACCTCACCGGCAGCTCGGGCGCCAGTGGCGTCACCGTAAAATTGCAGTGGTTTCACCGTAATTATGAACGACATTGCACCGTAATATTACAGAAATTCCATCGTTCCAGTTACGGTTCAAGTACTGTAAGCGATACTGTCATTTCACTGTAATTATACAGAAAATTTTGTGATAGCAACAGTGAAGGATGCTATTATTTCACCGTAATTTTACAGAAAATTTCCTGTGATAGAAACAGTCAGTATTTTGCTTTTCTTCTTTTTTCATTGTAACAATATTAACAGCAACATACTTTTAATGGCTTAAAACTATATTCTGTGCTATTTTCCACAATGTATTGCATTTGTCAAGGTTACATGTTCATTGTGACTAAAATCACTTTGACATTATACATTTAAGCCATTGAAATACATTAGCTAAGCTTTTTGTATAATACAATAGTTTGCAAAAATACATAAAAAATCACCTGAACTACTGTAATTATAGGATCCTTTATTAGTCATTACAAAACATATCCTTCATTGCCTTGTGTGCTTAATATAATCAGGAATAATGAACACAGAAATGCTCTGTAATTTTTCCATCATCGTTCTCTGCCTTAATAGGCAGGTTCTTCACTGCGAACTCCAGGCTTTCCAATCTTGCGCCTTACCCTTCGAGTCAGCGTAGGATCCACATAATTTAACATCATCTATCATCTAATATCTTCTTCTTCCACGGATCTTTTCCCGTTAACCATTCCTCTCCGTGTGTCTTCCAGCAGCCGGTTCCGTCTTAGCCAGTGTCCCAGCCAACTTCTTTTTCTATTTTTTGAAAACCTCCAGCATTGCTCTTCTCTCACCAACTCGTTCCAACAGTTTTATTTCTTACTTTGTGTGCACATTTCACACGCTCCATTCTCCCACATATCCACAATTCTAAGGTTAATAGTCGCTTTTCCTCACTTCTTGGTAGCGTCTAGGTTTCTGTGTCATGCTACTCCACACAAAATACTTCGTTAGCTTCTTCGTTAGCTGTTTGTTCAAAGGTCCACAAAACACACCTCTCTTAGCAAAGGCTTCTTTCTCCATTGGTATTATCACGTTGACTTACAGACTACAGTTCATGTCATTTATAATACGTACATCCCAGATATTATATTTAAATAAATATGTTTTTCATTTATAACATGTGTTAAAATCGTATTTATTTTTCTGCACAAGGGTTAAGAACAACGCTGATTGTCACCACAACAGAGAGAGAGAGAGGTTTTCCTCCTGCACAAGTAAACTACGCTAACTATGATGATCCTAAACGCACTATTGTATGTATCCAAGTGAAGTAGAAAATAAACTTCTATCAGCATGACTCACATTTTATTTCAAATGATTCCTCGTACCAGCTTTCAGCTCATGGATTCATCTACAAAGACAGATTTCACAGAGAGAGAAATAATTTTCTTGAAGTCATAAAAAAAAAAGTTCGGTTGAGATTTTTTTCGTCACCATAATAAAAATGCACGGTAGCTTTTACAAGATTTGTTAATTTTGCCTAAATTATTTGAATACTCGAAACTAAAATAACGTTCCTGGTGTACAGGGTCAACGAAGTTAGTAATAAGTTGTGTTTTATAGCTACGGCGTATATTGATAAAAGGGCTAAATGGACAGTTCAACGTCAGAAAATGAGGCTCGCCTTAATGGATTTCTCTCGTAAGGCATGAGCCTCATTTTCTGGCAGTGTTGCCAGCTCCTTACTCGAAAAAATCACCAAGGTTTTTTTTGGGGTCTAACCTAGCCTAAAGCAAGGAGCTGGCAATCTTGCTTGAGGCTCGCCTTAATGGTTTGCTCTTGTAAGGCACAAGTCCTATTTTCTTGCAGTGTTGCCAATATTTTACTCGAAAAAATCACCAAGGTTGTTTTTGGGTCTAACCTAGCCTAAAGCAAGGAGCTGGCAACGTTGCTTGAGACTTGCGTTACAGTGCATAAAGCAAGGAGCTGGCAACCTTGCTTGAGGCTTGCCTTACAGCGCATAAAGCAAGGTTGCCAACTTACTGGTATTTTTGCCATAGCCTTTTACAAGAAAAAAAAGAGAGAGGAGAGAGAGAGGAGAGAGAGAGAGGAGAGAGAGAGGGAAGAGTTAAACAATCGACAGCTGCCAACACCCACTCTAACCTAACCTAACCTAACCTAACCTAACCCACTCTAACCTAACCTAACCTAACCTAACCTACTCTAACCCACCCTAACCTAACCTAACCTAACCTAACCTAACCCACTCTAACCTAACCTAACCTAACCTACTCTAACCTAACCTAACCTAACCTAACCAGGTCTAACCTAGCCTAAAGCAAGAAGCTGGCAACTTTACTTAAGACTTGCCTTACAGTGCATAAAGCAATTTTTGCCAACCTACTGGTATTTTTGCCATAGCCTTTTACAAAAAAAAGAGAGGAGAGAGTGAGAGGGAAGAGTTAAACAACCGACAGCCCACCTACAGCTTTTTTTTGTCTAACCTAGCCTAAAGCAAGGGGCTGGCAACTTGCTTGAGGTTTGCTTTACAGCGCATAAAGCAATTTTTGCCAACGTGCATATACTAAACAAAGAGAGCCGGTACTGTCGTAAAAAAAAAGATGGGTGGATGGCAACGCAGTATGTGTGTGCGTGTGTGTGTGTATAATATGTAGCATTATTAACTAGAGTGTGTTGGCAATTTACTTACAACTAAGAAAAATAGAGATGGCAACGTTGGTGTAAGATGAAGAGAGAAAGAGATTTATGGCTGGCAACAGTAATGAGCGAATGCGCCATATCGTAATTTTCCAACTCCGTATATCGTGACCTTTGTAAACCTCTCTCGGGGGAACGATGTGCCACACGCACGCGCGCGCGCGTATTGTGACGCAAGCAAACAGACAAAATAATAATAATTGTTGTTTTTAGGATTCCTGGCTCTCTGGCGTGGTGCCCAACCAAAAAAGTAAAGGTTTTCCCGTACGGCCTTCGAACGTAGAATTGATTGACGTGGGGGACAAATCTCTTCCGGAATGTTTTTCAATTTGTATATTTACCTGTGCATACTATTCATCATCAATTTAGCCGTGTTCTGTTTGGCGTCTATTTCGAGCAGTTTGCCCGGCGGTAAAGTCTTATTGTTTTTTAAATTTTTTGATTTTTTACGCAAGGCCATGATCTTACGGATGTACGTGACATTAAGCGTGTCTCGTGAAAAATACACGTGAAGATCAGCTTCCGTACAACCGGCTGGATTTGTAACGCCGCGATAAACATCAACTTCCGTGCCGGGCAGAACGCCCGTTCCGGCGTGGAATTTGCGCCACTCCCAAGTTCACGTTGAAAGGGGAGAGGCCAGCTGCTACTTTGGCCATGCACATGCCCCCTTAACTTGCCCCGTAGGACATGTTCTGTTCTCTTACTAGAATTAATATAGGTTGTCATAGAACCCTCCAATTCATGACTTAGCAAAAACAATCTGTTTGGGGATTCATCACGTACACCTATATGTGAGAAAAAGTATGAATAGAACCTATGCTCGGAAATTCAAAATGGCGACCAGAAGTGGGGTTATCTTGGAAACGGTAAGACTTAGGAAAAATCTGTTTGGTGATTCATCACGTACGCCTATACGTGAGAAAAAGTATGAATAGAACCTATGTTCGGAAATCCAAAATGGCGACCGGAAGTGGCGTTATCTTGGAAACGGTAAGACTTAGGAGAAATCTGTTTGCGGATTCATCACGTACGCCTATATGTGAGAAAAAGTATGAATAGAACCTATGCTCGGAAATTCAAAATGGCGACCGGAAGTGGCGTTATCTTGGAAACGGTAAGACTTAGGAGAAATCTGTTTGCGGATTCATCACGTACGCCTATATGTGAGAAAAAGTATGAATAGAACCTATGCTCGGAAATTCAAAATGGCGAGCGGAAGTGGCGTTATCTTGGAAACGGCAAGACTTAGGAGAAATCTGTTTTCGGATTCATCACGTACACCTATACGTGAGTAAAAATATGAATAGAACCTATGTTCGGAAATCGAAAATGGCGACCGGAAGTGGGGTTATCTTGGAAACGGTAAGACTTAGGAGAAATCTGTTTTCAGATTCATCACGTACGCCTATACGTGAGAAAAAGTATGAATAGAATCTATGTTCGGAAATCAAAAATAGCGACCGGAAGTGGGGTTATCTTGGAAACGGTAAGATTTAGAAGAAATCTGTTTTCGGATTCATCACGTACGCCTATACGTGAGTAAAATATGAATAGAACCTATGTTCGGAAATCCAAAATGGCGACCGGAAGTGGGGTTATCTTGAAAACGGTAAGACTTAGGAGAAATCTGTTTGCGGATTCATCACGTACGCCTATACGTGAGTAAAAGTATGAATAGAATCTATGCTCGGAAATCGAAAATGGCGACCGGAAGTGGGATTATCTTGGAAACGGTAAGACTTAGGAAAATTCTGTTTGCGGATTCATCACGTACACCTATACGTGAGTAAAAGTATGAATAGAACCTATGTTCGGAAATCCAAAATGGCGACCGGAAGTGGGGTTATCTAGGAAACGGTAAGACTTAGGAGAAATCTGTTTGCGGATTTTTCATGTACACCTATACGTGAGTAAAAGTATGAATAGAATCTATGTTCGGAAATCCAAAATGGCGACCGGAAGTGGGATTATCTTGGAAACGGTAAGACTTAGGAAAATTCTGTTTGCGGATTTTTCATGTACACCTATACGTGAGAAAAAATATGAATAGAACCTATGTTCGGAAATCTAAAATAGCAACCGGAAGTGGGGTTATCTTGAAAACGGTAAGACTTAGGAAAAATCTGTTTGGTGATTCATCACGTACGCCTATACGTGAGTAAAATATGAATAGAACCTATGCTCGGAAATCGAAAATAGCGAGCGGAAATAGGGTTATCTTGGAAACGGCAAGACTTAGAAAAAATATGTTTGCTGATTCATCATGTACGCCTATACGTGAGTAAAAATATGAATAGAACCTATGTTCGGAAATTTGAACGAAGCGAACAGAGATCGAATACGATGTGGACGTAGGCGATGGGTTTGTTCATCCTCACAGAGCAGACCTCTACCTTGAATTCGACGTGGTGAAGAAGAAAAGCGGATACGCGTTCCCCGCAGCAGCAAATTTGTTACTCGTGGACAACTTCGTGCCTCACCTGTTCTCGCAGGTGGAGGTGAGGAAACACAACACCGTCATCAACAGAATAGATTATCTGGGCATCACGTCGACGGCGGTGGGAACGTTGAAATTATCCAAAACGGACGCAGCATACTATCAGGCAGGATGATTTGAAGCGGGAACCAAAATATCGACGAGAAGTCACACGGTGCTTTTTCCCATGCGTTTGCTTCCGGGATTCTTCTCGGACTACAAGGAGATCATGTGGAAGAGAAGACTGCGCGTTACGTTTCGAAGAGCTGCCAACAACAACGACGCACTGATGCACTGATGCGACGCAGTTCAACAACATACAGTTCGACATGCCAGATTTCATCGTAGTGTTTTTTCAGACCGGGAGGGACAAAAATCAGGAAAAAGATTCCAGCAAGTTTGACGACTGCAAGATCAAGAATGTTTATCCGAAGAACAGTAGAAACGAAGTGTTCCCGCACGAGAATTACAACCTCGACGTGACCAAAAACGATTACCTCAAATTTTACGAAGCGTTCTCGGCTTACAAACGCGTGACCGAGGGACGCGTGGACATGTACTATACGCCCAGCGAATTCAAAGCACGGAGACCCATGACCGTCATCAACACATCTAAGAGAAAGAAGGTTGTGGTCAACGATCGAACCAACATCAAGATCGTCTGCGAGTTTCACGATGCCTTGCCCGAGGATATCCTATGTAGTGGAACGTGGAGAGAAATTTTGGTGATTTTTTCGAGTAAGATGTTGGCAACACTGCGAGAAAATAAGGCTTATGCCTTACAAGAGCAAACTATTAAGGCGAGCCTCACCGAGCCTCATTTTTGGTCGCAGAATTCTCCATTTGGGTCTACTAATGTTGCTAACTCACTAGGCCGTATTAATATTGCGCGCTCAAGCATGATTTAATTTTATTATATTTTCAGATTGACCACAAAACAAGGTGTGTATATATATTGTAAGAAGATGTTTTATTATCAACCTCCACTTCTTGCAGTACATCCTGGACACAGCGTTGCAGGTTAACAAAGGATTTTTGGTCAGTATATATTTTTTTTCTTAAAACTGTTCGGTTACTCGCTCGTTCCTGGCATCATACACAAAAGTTTTCTCCGCGATGAGGATGACGCTACACAGAGTGTCGGCAGGCAAGGCATCGTGGAACTCGCACACAATCTTGATGTTGGTGCGATCGTTAACAACCACCTGCTTTCTTTTAGATGTGTTGATGAGGAACATGGGTCTGCGAGCTATGAACTCGTTTGGATTGTAGTACACGTCCACGTTACCGGAAGTCACTCGTTTGTAAGCTGTGTACGCCTCGTACAGTTTCAGGTAGTCCTCTTCTGCGATGTTTAGGTTGTAGTTCTCACGTGGGAAAACTTCGTTCCTGCTATTTTTGAGGTAAATGTTCTTAATCTTGCAGTTGTCGAACTGGCTTGAATTTTTCTCCTGATTGTTACCTCTTCCTGTCTGGAAGAGTACGACTGCAAACTCGGGCATGTCGTACCGAATGTTGTTGAATTGCGTGGTTACGTCAAATTCGAAATGATTGCCGGAAGCAGGTTTTTGCACACACTGGTAGCCATAAAACTGAATGGACACTTGAGGATTCTTCAGGATGTCGGCTTTGTACTTGAGAGCATAGTTTGATTCGTATTCTACCACTGGCACGCGCAGCTCCATGGACCTTACAATACACTTGGCAGCGTCGGGTAGTGTGTTGGGAAGCAAGGTAGTCCCGTCCGGGCCCAAAGTGCTGTATCGCATCAGTGCGTCGTTGTCGTTGGCAGCTCTGCGAAAAGTAACACGCAAACCACCCTTCCACATGATCTCCTTGTAGTCCGAGAAGAAACCGGGCAGCAGACGCATGGGAAACAGTACTGTGTGACTTTGAGTTTTGATTTTTGTACCTGCTTCGAATCCCCCTGCCTGGTAGTATGCTGCATCGGTCTTGGAGAGTTTCAGTGTTCCCACGGCAGTCGAGGTAATCCCGGGGTAGTCAACCCTATCGATGACGGTGCCGTGTTTTCTAACTTCCACCTGCGAGAATAGGTACGGCACAAAATTATCTACGAGTCTTAGGTTTGCGTTGGCAAGAAATGCTTCGCCGTTGTCTCTCTTCACTACATCAAACTTGACGTACAAATCAGCTCTGTGAGGGTGAATGAATCCATCCCCGACGTCCACATCGTATTCTATCTCTCGATTCGCTTCGTTAAGGTTGGCAAACGTGCGACGGTTGGGAGGGAAGGACTGCAACTCGTAACTTTCGATTTGTTCCATGATGGCTATTTATTATATGTTAATCTCCACGACGACAGTGGTCGCGGCTCCTGCAAAATCAACCACCCCCCTCTTCTTGTTTGTCACTGCTAATTTTATGTTGTCTATGCGATTACGAGATACAGGAAAGTATATCGGTGGGGAGGGTGTGTAGATAATTGGCTCCATGAACTCAGAGTTTGGTTTGAACGTAGCGATAATACCTGTCTGCTTGTGACTCCCTGGGATGCCGTCAGAGGATTTGGTGATCATATCTTGATTATTTTTTACAGAGCAGTTCGGGTAGGTTGTTATTTATAGACCCCACCCTATTTTTTTTTGTTTTGTGTTCATGGCGATGGTCGTACCTAATGCGGCGACCCGTTCGCCCAACGAGACGTCTCTGCTGACGAGTCTCCCGAAAGCTGCGTGCTCTAACTTTCTGTCAGCATCATGACGTACATCGAGATCGGTATTGGTATTGTAGGCAATATCGTGATCCTTGCATGCAGCATCCAGGGGATTCACACCCTTGTCGCCTTTTTTTAGTCGCCGTTCGAGTTTGGTACCGGGACCGCGGTACTGGTAACCTGGCAAGTGCATCTTGAAGGGTAGCTTGTTGATGATGTCGTTCACGAGACCTCGACCTTCGGCCACGTTCCAAAATTTCGGAGGTAGGGTGTTGATGATTTTGATGAGGTACCCTATGCTTTTGTCGTCATTCACAATGAAGTTGGCAAGCTTGGAGCTAACCATGTCCACAATTCCTACCTTCTTGTTGCGAAAGTTGCTGTTGCCTGCATTCTCCTCTCCTGCAATAACCAACAACCTGTCTATGAGCTTGCGCACGTCGTCAACCCACACAAACTCTTTGGGCAGGTTGTTGTAGAGTTTGACGCCGCTGCCTGTTTTGACCTGGTTCCATATCGGCTTGATGAGGTTCTTGTATTTTTTCGCCGCTGCTAGATTTGACGCGATTCTGCGTAGCGTCGTTGTTTTGGTACAAGGCATCCGTCATGATCAAAATTTCCTTGTAATTTTGGTAATCTTCGTCTGTGTAATCTCTTGGCTGCTTTTTTGGTGATGAGTTCCCACAGTCCAACCGTGCCGGGATACCTGTTCCAGCTGTTTTTCTCACCCAAATTGACTTTCACGTTGTCACCCTCGAACGTGATTTTCGATTTTCCGATTTTCCAAACCACGCCCTTGTTGAGTTGCATGGTTGGGTACAATCCGAAAACCTCGTTTTTCTCGAACTAAACTCAACGACCTGTTGATCAATCAATTTTCGGAACGCTGCTCTTCTTGCTGGAACAGTGACGATTTCGGATTCGCGACGATCGACATGACGAGGAAACCCAACGACGGAAAATACAGAAACAAAATTAACGACTTTCTAAACGTTGCAACGTTGTGAGAAACGTTTCTCACAACGTTGCAACGTTTAGAAAGTCGTTAATTTTGTTTCTGTATTTTCCGTCGTTGGGTTTCCTCGTCATGTCGATCGTCGCGAATCCGAAATCGTCACTGTTCCAGCAAGAAGAGCAGCGTTCCGAAAATTGATTGATCAACAGGTCGTTGAGTTTAGTTCGAGAAAAACGAGGTTTTCGGATTGTACCCAACCATGCAACTCAACAAGGGCGTGGTTTGGAAAATCGGAAAATCGAAAATCACGTTCGAGGGTGACAACGTGAAAGTCAATTTGGGTGAGAAAAACAGCTGGAACAGGTATCCCGGCACGGTTGGACTGTGGGAACTCATCACCAAAAAAGCAGCCAAGAGATTACACAGACGAAGATTACCAAAATTACAAGGAAATTTTGATCATGACGGATGCCTTGTACCAAAACAACGACGCTACGCAGAATCGCGTCAAATCTAGCAGCGGCGAAAAAATACAAGAACCTCATCAAGCCGATATGGAACCAGGTCAAAACAGGCAGCGGCGTCAAACTCTACAACAACCTGCCCAAAGAGTTTGTGTGGGTTGACGACGTGCGCAAGCTCATAGACAGGTTGTTGGTTATTGCAGGAGAGGAGAATGCAGGCAACAGCAACTTTCGCAACAAGAAGGTAGGAATTGTGGACATGGTTAGCTCCAAGCTTGCCAACTTCATTGTGAATGACGACAAAAGCATAGGGTACCTCATCAAAATCATCAACACCCTACCTCCGAAATTTTGGAACGTGGCCGAAGGTCGAGGTCTCGTGAACGACATCATCAACAAGCTACCCTTCAAGATGCACTTGCCAGGTTACCAGTACCGCGGTCCCGGTACCAAACTCGAACGGCGACTAAAAAAAGGCGACAAGGGTGTGAATCCCCTGGATGCTGCATGCAAGGATCACGATATTGCCTACAATACCAATACCGATCTCGATGTACGTCATGATGCTGACAGAAAGTTAGAGCACGCAGCTTTCGGGAGACTCGTCAGCAGAGACGTCTCGTTGGGCGAACGGGTCGCCGCATTAGGTACGACCATCGCCATGAACACAAAACAAAAAAAAATAGGGTGGGGTCTATAAATAACAACCTACCCGAACTGCTCTGTAAAAAATAATCAAGATATGATCACCAAATCCTCTGACGGCATCCCAGGGAGTCACAAGCAGACAGGTATTATCGCTACGTTCAAACCAAACTCTGAGTTCATGGAGCCAATTATCTACACACCCTCCCCACCGATATACTTTCCTGTATCTCGTAATCGCATAGACAACATAAAATTAGCAGTGACAAACAAGAAGAGGGGGGTGGTTGATTTTGCAGGAGCCGCGACCACTGTCGTCGTGGAGATTAACATATAATAAATAGCCATCATGGAACAAATCGAAAGTTACGAGTTGCAGTCCTTCCCTCCCAACCGTCGCACGTTTGCCAACCTTAACGAAGCGAATCGAGAGATAGAATACGATGTGGACGTCGGGGATGGATTCATTCACCCTCACAGAGCTGATTTGTACGTCAAGTTTGATGTAGTGAAGAGAGACAACGGCGAAGCATTTCTTGCCAACGCAAACCTAAGACTCGTAGATAATTTTGTGCCGTACCTATTCTCGCAGGTGGAAGTTAGAAAACACGGCACCGTCATCGATAGGGTTGACTACCCCGGGATTACCTCGACTGCCGTGGGAACACTGAAACTCTCCAAGACCGATGCAGCATACTACCAGGCAGGGGGATTCGAAGCAGGTACAAAAATCAAAACTCAAAGTCACACAGTACTGTTTCCCATGCGTCTGCTGCCCGGTTTCTTCTCGGACTACAAGGAGATCATGTGGAAGGGTGGTTTGCGTGTTACTTTTCGCAGAGCTGCCAACGACAACGACGCACTGATGCGATACAGCACTTTGGGCCCGGACGGGACTACCTTGCTTCCCAACACACTACCCGACGCTGCCAAGTGTATTGTAAGGTCCATGGAGCTGCGCGTGCCAGTGGTAGAATACGAATCAAACTATGCTCTCAAGTACAAAGCCGACATCCTGAAGAATCCTCAAGTGTCCATTCAGTTTTATGGCTACCAGTGTGTGCAAAAACCTGCTTCCGGCAATCATTTCGAATTTGACGTAACCACGCAATTCAACAACATTCGGTACGACATGCCCGAGTTTGCAGTCGTACTCTTCCAGACAGGAAGAGGTAACAATCAGGAGAAAAATTCAAGCCAGTTCGACAACTGCAAGATTAAGAACATTTACCTCAAAAATAGCAGGAACGAAGTTTTCCCACGTGAGAACTACAACCTAAACATCGCAGAAGAGGACTACCTGAAACTGTACGAGGCGTACACAGCTTACAAACGAGTGACTTCCGGTAACGTGGACGTGTACTACAATCCAAACGAGTTCATAGCTCGCAGACCCATGTTCCTCATCAACACATCTAAAAGAAAGCAGGTGGTTGTTAACGATCGCACCAACATCAAGATTGTGTGCGAGTTCCACGATGCCTTGCCTGCCGACACTCTGTGTAGCGTCATCCTCATCGCGGAGAAAACTTTTGTGTATGATGCCAGGAACGAGCGAGTAACCGAACAGTTTTAAGAAAAAAAATATATACTGACCAAAAATCCTTTGTTAACCTGCAACGCTGTGTCCAGGATGTACTGCAAGAAGTGGAGGTTGATAATAAAACATCTTCTTACAATATATATACACACCTTGTTTTGTGGTCAATCTGAAAATATAATAAAATTAAATCATGCTTGAGCGCGCAATATTAATACGGCCTAGTGAGTTAGCAACATTAGTAGACCCAAATGGAGAATTCTGCGACCAAAAATGAGGCTCGGTGAGGCTCGCCTTAATAGTTTGCTCTTGTAAGGCATAAGCCTTATTTTCTCGCAGTGTTGCCAACATCTTACTCGAAAAAATCACCAAAATTTCTCTCCACGTTCCACTACATAGGATATCCTCGGGCAAGGCATCGTGAAACTCGCAGACGATCTTGATGTTGGTTCGATCGTTGACCACAACCTTCTTTCTCTTAGATGTGTTGATGACGGTCATGGGTCTCCGTGCTTTGAATTCGCTGGGCGTATAGTACATGTCCACGCGTCCCTCGGTCACGCGTTTGTAAGCCGAGAACGCTTCGTAAAATTTGAGGTAATCGTTTTTGGTCACGTCGAGGTTGTAATTCTCGTGCGGGAACACTTCGTTTCTACTGTTCTTCGGATAAACATTCTTGATCTTGCAGTCGTCAAACTTGCTGGAATCTTTTTCCTGATTTTTGTCCCTCCCGGTCTGAAAAAACACTACGATGAAATCTGGCATGTCGAACTGTATGTTGTTGAACTGCGTCGCATCAGTGCATCAGTGCGTCGTTGTTGTTGGCAGCTCTTCGAAACGTAACGCGCAGTCTTCTCTTCCACATGATCTCCTTGTAGTCCGAGAAGAATCCCGGAAGCAAACGCATGGGAAAAAGCACCGTGTGACTTCTCGTCGATATTTTGGTTCCCGCTTCAAATCATCCTGCCTGATAGTATGCTGCGTCCGTTTTGGATAATTTCAACGTTCCCACCGCCGTCGACGTGATGCCCAGATAATCTATTCTGTTGATGACGGTGTTGTGTTTCCTCACCTCCACCTGCGAGAACAGGTGAGGCACGAAGTTGTCCACGAGTAACAAATTTGCTGCTGCGGGGAACGCGTATCCGCTTTTCTTCTTCACCACGTCGAATTCAAGGTAGAGGTCTGCTCTGTGAGGATGAACAAACCCATCGCCTACGTCCACATCGTATTCGATCTCTCTGTTCGCTTCGTTCAAATTTCCGAACATAGGTTCTATTCATATTTTTACTCACGTATAGGCGTACATGATGAATCAGCAAACATATTTTTTCTAAGTCTTGCCGTTTCCAAGATAACCCTATTTCCGCTCGCTATTTTCGATTTCCGAGCATAGGTTCTATTCATATTTTACTCACGTATAGGCGTACGTGATGAATCACCAAACAGATTTTTCCTAAGTCTTACCGTTTTCAAGATAACCCCACTTCCGGTTGCTATTTTAGATTTCCGAACATAGGTTCTATTCATATTTTTTCTCACGTATAGGTGTACATGAAAAATCCGCAAACAGAATTTTCCTAAGTCTTACCGTTTCCAAGATAATCCCACTTCCGGTCGCCATTTTGGATTTCCGAACATAGATTCTATTCATACTTTTACTCACGTATAGGTGTACATGAAAAATCCGCAAACAGATTTCTCCTAAGTCTTACCGTTTCCTAGATAACCCCACTTCCGGTCGCCATTTTGGATTTCCGAACATAGGTTCTATTCATACTTTTACTCACGTATAGGTGTACGTGATGAATCTGCAAACAGAATTTTCCTAAGTCTTACCGTTTCCAAGATAATCCCACTTCCGGTCGCCATTTTCGATTTCCGAGCATAGATTCTATTCATACTTTTACTCACGTATAGGCGTACGTGATGAATCCGCAAACAGATTTCTCCTAAGTCTTACCGTTTTCAAGATAACCCCACTTCCGGTCGCCATTTTGGATTTCCGAACATAGGTTCTATTCATATTTTACTCACGTATAGGCGTACGTGATGAATCCGAAAACAGATTTCTTCTAAATCTTACCGTTTCCAAGATAACCCCACTTCCGGTCGCTATTTTTGATTTCCGAACATAGATTCTATTCATACTTTTTCTCACGTATAGGCGTACGTGATGAATCTGAAAACAGATTTCTCCTAAGTCTTACCGTTTCCAAGATAACCCCACTTCCGGTCGCCATTTTCGATTTCCGAACATAGGTTCTATTCATATTTTTACTCACGTATAGGTGTACGTGATGAATCCGAAAACAGATTTCTCCTAAGTCTTGCCGTTTCCAAGATAACGCCACTTCCGGTCGCCATTTTGAATTTCCGAGCATAGGTTCTATTCATACTTTTTCTCACATATAGGCGTACGTGATGAATCCGCAAACAGATTTCTCCTAAGTCTTACCGTTTCCAAGATAACGCCACTTCCGGTCGCCATTTTGAATTTCCGAGCATAGGTTCTATTCATACTTTTTCTCACATATAGGCGTACGTGATGAATCCGCAAACAGATTTCTCCTAAGTCTTACCGTTTCCAAGATAACGCCACTTCCGGTCGCCATTTTGGATTTCCGAACATAGGTTCTATTCATACTTTTTCTCACGTATAGGCGTACGTGATGAATCACCAAACAGATTTTTCCTAAGTCTTACCGTTTCCAAGATAACCCCACTTCTGGTCGCCATTTTGAATTTCCGAGCATAGGTTCTATTCATACTTTTTCTCACATATAGGTGTACGTGATGAATCCCCAAACAGATTGTTTTTGCTAAGTCATGAATTGGAGGGTTCTATGACAACCTATATTAATTCTAGTAAGAGAACAGAACATGTCCTACGGGGCAAGTTAAGGGGGCATGTGCATGGCCAAAGTAGCAGCTGGCCTCTCCCCTTTCAACGTGAACTTGGGAGTGGCGCAAATTCCACGCCGGAACGGGCGTTCTGCCCGGCACGGAAGTTGATGTTTATCGCGGCGTTACAAATCCAGCCGGTTGTACGGAAGCTGATCTTCACGTGTATTTTTCACGAGACACGCTTAATGTCACGTACATCCGTAAGATCATGGCCTTGCGTAAAAAATCAAAAAATTTAAAAAACAATAAGACTTTACCGCCGGGCAAACTGCTCGAAATAGACGCCAAACAGAACACGGCTAAATTGATGATGAATAGTATGCACAGGTAAATATACAAATTGAAAAACATTCCGGAAGAGATTTGTCCCCCACGTCAATCAATTCTACGTTCGAAGGCCGTACGGGAAAACCTTTACTTTTTTGGTTGGGCACCACGCCAGAGAGCCAGGAATCCTAAAAACAACAATTATTATTATTTTGTCTGTTTGCTTGCGTCACAATACGCGCGCGCGCGTGCGTGTGGCACATCGTTCCCCCGAGAGAGGTTTACAAAGGTCACGATATACGGAGTTGGAAAATTACGATATGGCGCATTCGCTCATTACTGTTGCCAGCCATAAATCTCTTTCTCTCTTCATCTTACACCAACGTTGCCATCTCTATTTTTCTTAGTTGTAAGTAAATTGCCAACACACTCTAGTTAATAATGCTACATATTATACACACACACACGCACACACATACTGCGTTGCCATCCACCCATCTTTTTTTTTACAACAGTACCGGCTCTCTTTGTTTAGTATATGCAGGTTGGCAAAAATTGCTTTATGCACTGTAAAGCAAACCTCAAGCAAGTTGCCAGCCCCTTGCTTTAGGCTAGGTTAGACAAAAAAAAGCTGTAGGTGGGCTGTCGGTTGTTTAACTCTTCCCTCTCACTCTCTCCTCTCTTTTTTTGTAAAAGGCTATGGCAAAAATACCAGTAGGTTGGCAAAAATTGCTTTATGCACTGTAAGGCAAGTCTTAAGTAAAGTTGCCAGCTTCTTGCTTTAGGCTAGGTTAGACCTGGTTAGGTTAGGTTAGGTTAGGTTAGAGTAGGTTAGGTTAGGTTAGGTTAGGTTAGGTTAGGTTAGGTTAGAGTAGGTTAGGTTAGGTTAGGTTAGGTTAGAGTGGGTTAGGTTAGGTTAGGTTAGGTTAGGGTGGGTTAGAGTAGGTTAGGTTAGGTTAGGTTAGGGTGGGTTAGAGTAGGTTAGGTTAGGTTAGGTTAGGTTAGAGTGGGTTAGGTTAGGTTAGGTTAGGTTAGGTTAGAGTGGGTGTTGGCAGCTGTCGATTGTTTAACTCTTCCCTCTCTCTCTCCTCTCTCTCTCTCCTCTCTCTCTCCTCTCTCTTTTTTTTCTTGTAAAAGGCTATGGCAAAAATACCAGTAAGTTGGCAACCTTGCTTTATGCGCTGTAAGGCAAGCCTCAAGCAAGGTTGCCAGCTCCTTGCTTTATGCACTGTAACGCAAGTCTCAAGCAACGTTGCCAGCTCCTTGCTTTAGGCTAGGTTAGACCCAAAAACAACCTTGGTGATTTTTTCGAGTAAAATATTGGCAACACTGCAAGAAAATAGGACTTGTGCCTTACAAGAGCAAACCATTAAGGCGAGCCTCAAGCAAGATTGCCAGCTCCTTGCTTTAGGCTAGGTTAGACCCCAAAAAAAACCTTGGTGATTTTTTCGAGTAAGGAGCTGGCAACACTGCCAGAAAATGAGGCTCATGCCTTACGAGAGAAATCCATTAAGGCGAGCCTCATTTTCTGACGTTGAACTGTCCATTTAGCCCTTCTATTGATACACCTGTAGATTGAATTATATCTTCTGCAAATATGCTGCGCAAAGAAACAAACTGCCGGAGCATTAATTGAGGCGAGTGCCAACCAGTTCTTTGTCATCTAATTTTTGGTCTTTCCGTATGACCATTTCTTCTTGCATGATAGCTACGATATAAGTCTCTTAAACGATTAAACAGAGGAAATGCCTTCCTATTAGGTTAATATAGCTACAGGAAAAAAAACATTCCTTTTCAGGGGGAATTATGTATAATTCTCAAATCCGGGAATAAGCATCTCTACTGTACCTGGTATGTACAGTTACCAGCAATAAAAATTGGACACCTAGATCCTGAAATACTACCTTACCTGCAAGGCGTTATGTGTGTTGCCTAACTCTACGGCGGTGATAGAAGTTGCCATTGAAAATTTGCTTTTAAAATCCACTTATCGCCGTAGAGTTAGGCGATGTCGTGTAGTAACGCCTTGTAGGGAAGTGAGTATTTCAGGATCTTCGTGTCCCATTTTTTCTTGTCGGTGACTGTACACTTCTGTTTATTACAATAAAGGAATGAAACCACATACACCGCTCAACAATTTCATCGTTTAGCTTTAGGTGCAAATAAACGTAAATATGACAAATTTTCTCTACCTAGTTGTTGTTGAGTTGTTGTATTAAGTCCACTTTGTGCACAGTAAGGCAAATCGGGACTGAACCTACAGTTTAAAGTGCGATCCGAACCACTATGTGCCTCCACCGGGTATCGAACCCGGGACCTCTTGATTACAAGGCGACGACGTTACCCCTGCGCCATCGGGGAGGCCCTCTACCTAGTATTTTAGTGGTAAAGTATATCAAGAATTCGCGGGTTCGATCTCAGTGCCTCAAATCAAACTGTCCATGACAAATTATATTACACACAATATATATATATATATATATATATATATATATATATATAACATGCATATATATATGTGTGTGGGGAGGGTGTACAAATTGTATAATTATATACAGGGATTGGCCTAAGTACTAATATGTAATGAGAAACCCCGGTCCGGAAATGTGTAATGCGCTGTCACGCTTGCATCGACGTTGAGGACTGCCATTTTGAACAATTACTGTAATGTTTTCGTACAAGCCGCATCTTCAAGCTGTATTATTCCACTGTCCTAGAAAACCCCAATTGGTTTTGGCTTGTAACTTTTTTAATTACACATTTCCGGACCGAGGGTTCCTCATCTCATATTGGTACTAAGCAGTGTTTGGAAAGTTACTTTTAAAAAGGTAACTAGTTACAGTTACATGTACTTCAAAAGTAACAGTTACTAACCAAATTACGCAAATCGATCATTAATTGTAATAAAATATTTTGTGAAGACTAGCATGTCTTTTACTTACGTTACTGGTACATAATATAAGTCTTCGTTTATTTATATTTATTACAAAATAAAGTGCTCTCCTGTGCTTTGCGCGACGCCATGAAGGAGTATAGGGGGTGTGGAGTTAGAGCCCCACACTTTCTTGATCATGGCCGAAGGTGAGGGTGATGTGATGAACACCACGTTCCTGGCATCCTTTACCCCCCAGAGTTTCCACCAGATACCCACTTTATACGATGCTGGGTGGGCGCTGAGAGCCGCTTCCACAGGTGGAAAAAAATCTCGGTTCTCCCCCACTGAGGATCGAACCCGGAGTCTCTCGCATGGTAGTCAGGTACCCAAATGACTTTTTTTCTTTTTTTTAAGGAATACCCCTATGCGGTAGTATCCCCCATTATTAATATTTTCTCAGTTTTCACGTATGTCAATTTTCGGTATTCTCATTGGAACAAACAAAAACATCCATGTCCGAAACGAACTAGAATCCGGGACTCCTGACATATAGTGCGTTGTGCTAATCACCCCGCCACGGAGGTTGACTTGAGCTACTGCGACTTGAACATTTGTATTTATTATCATTGTTGTTCTTAAGGAATGTCCATTGGAGTGGGGGGGGGGGTTTCTAGAAAATGTATAGATAGAGAGAGATATATCACTCACATATAATATATTCTAAGAAGGGAGGTCTGTTTTGCATAAAGGGCGTGTCAGAGAAATAAATTTGTTGTACAATTTCAAGTGTTTATGAACCAGAAAATGATAAAAAATATAATATAGTAGCCTATAATTGTGCATTATCAATGAAGGTGAAAATGGCATTTTCAACTTACCCCTTCACTGGACATTTCCACCCAATTTTTTTTACAACAATTTTAAAAACTACACCTAGGAAAAATGACCCCTGCAAGTTCTCGCGTTTCTCTGCGTCCAGTTTAAGGCAAAAACGAGACTTCCAAAGTTGCGAGGCTAGCGTTGCGCTGAAAACACGCCGCCGCCATGTTAATACGTCACTACTTACGAGAGAGCTCGTTTGTCGTCTGCTTCGAGCGTCCAGTTTACCGGGGGTAGCCCACGGTGAGCGAACACGTGCAGCAGTTTTACAAATCTGTACAGATTTAAATAATTGAAGAAGGAGCGATAGTGGAAAGAAATGCTATGCTTTGTAATGATCATTCGTCTATGAAATATCCCTGCTGCTCACGTGCAAGATAAATGAAAGGGTTCTGTGGCGTGCGTGTTCTCAGAATGCGAAAAATATTGTTTGTAAAATTTGTTGCTGACGAAACTTTCACAAAATTTACCGTAACCTATGTAGTGCAAAATAAGAATTTTCACATTATTCACTTTATTTATAAAGCCTATTTTACTTTCTTTTCCATAAAGCAATTTCAGTTTGTGTTTCATTTCTGTTGCGCAAATTATGATGAAATATTTTTGTGCAGATAAGAGAAAATACACTGAGAAGATTACATCAGTTGCACAGTATATATCAATACTTAGTTTATGTATAATTATTACAAAGGAAATAATGTGTATAACCATGGGCGTATTTAAGGGGGTTTAACGGGTCCCTTCCCCTTTTGGTTCAGTAAAGTTACCACATTACCTGTTCTATCTGTTTGTTCATAAGATTTCTTCGGACTTATTTCATTCTCTTAAATTAGAGACATATAGGATGGGATACGGATGGGAAGGAAATTACGTAATTCCACACACCAGATGGGACTGCAGACCAAATGTCTGCAATTTTATAATAGTTTCGGAATTCGATAAGAAACAGCATTGAGACTGTCAAATCAGTTATGTATTCCTCCTCGAGTCATCTTCATCAAGCGTCCGGCCAGCACTGTCCTGGATTTTCACTTACGAAATAAATCAACCCTAATCATACCAAAACTTGAACCCCCCTTTACGTGAACTATATATACGCCCATGTGTATAACATTATATCCCATACTGAAATAGTACGATATATTTTGAATTTTCTACTGCGAAAAAAGCCGTCACTTCTCTTTACCCCGAACGCATTAATTGGTTGGTTTACAAGCTCACTACTAAGGATCCTATCGAGACGAGAAATGACAGCCTTGGTCTCATTCTTGTTGAGAGTTCTAAATGTCTGTCTCGTGTTTATTTGTAAATGTCACATTTACAGTCTTGTCTCCATTTATAAACATCCGTCTCGGTTTCGGAGGGCAATTCTCGTTCTCGTCTCAAGTCTCGAAAAATATAGAATTAACGTATGCAAAGGCTTATCGTGCAAACTTTCATAGTGCATACATATTATAAATACAAAAAAAAGAAAACTTTTCTTAATGATCTTTTTTTGTTTGTTTGACTCCTCATTTCGACGCTAAGAGCCCTCGAGAACTGGATATTATCCTGCTTATACAGGGTGATTCTAAAGGTATAGTACAAACGAAAACCACATATACCTCCCATGAAATATAGACGAAAGTTCCCCTTCCACTTTGCCGAGAGATGCCTCCGTGAGGAGCTAGACAACGCCGAAAACGTGTGAAAATGAACTTCACACCTCTGTACAGCCAGTACCAGTGAAGATAGAAAGGCGGAACAAACGAAGTCAAAAGGAACACCAAAGTCGCCCATCCGAAAAACACTAGGCGGCAGCTGCGCAACGCATGCGCATGGGGTTCCACAAAGGAAATAGGAGTGTCCCGCAAGACAAGTGAAGGGAAAGAGTAGCGATCGACAACGGTAGGGACAAAAGAAGCAATGAAGCATGAAGTAACAATTGCACAGCGGGAAACAAACACATGCAGCGCGTGGGGAGTCCCCAAACACAGTGGGGAGACACCGCAGCAAGAACAAAGCACGGTTCAACAAAAGAGAAAGAGGACCGGACGGGGAATGGTACCTGTCAAGGAGACAACAAATGCGAGACGAGGGATTCCCCGTAGCAGCACCGAGGGGATGTCACACAGAGGTCGTGCGCCAGCAGGACAAACACAGCAACTACGGGCACAGGAGGGTTATTGCCACGCAAAGGTGCACTTACAGATAGGAATAGTACGTAGTACGTAGTCGTACCCCGGACTGACGTTGTTACAAAACTTGCTCAAATTGACGACCACCACATTCAATGCAGGCATTGCAGCGTCGCAGGAAATTCTGGCGAACCCTATCAAAAATCCCTGGCATGGTACACACCTCGGCCGATGCTGCAAGTATCCGCGCTACCAATGTTTCCTTGTCAGGCACCGGGGTCTCGTAGACGAGTGTTTTCACATGGCCCCACAAGAAGAAATCCATTGGTGTGAGGTCAGGCGAACGGGCGGGCCAGGGGACGGGGCCCTCTCTGCCGATCCAGCGCTGTGGGTAGGTACGGTGCAAAAGGGTTCGCACTGTGCCATCAAAATGTGCAGGCGCTCCATCCAATTGAAACCACATACGATGTCGCACGTTGAGAGGTACATCTTCTAGCAGCTCTGGAAGGACTGATGCAAGAAAGGTGCGATAGAGGCGGCCATTTAAACGTGGTGGCAGCAGGTATGGCCCGATAATCTGTTCATCGATGATACCTGCCCAGATATTCACTGCAAACTGGGTCTGATGGTGCACCTCGACTGCTGCATGTGGATTTTCATAATCCCACACATGGCTGTTTCGGCAATTGAAGATGCCCTCACTGGTGAATGTTGCCTCGTCCGTGAAAAGCACATGGCGCAAAAAACGGGGATCGTCGGTACAAAACTGCAACAGTCGTTGACAGAATTCCACACGTCGTGGGTAATCCCCAGCCTGAAACGCGTGGACTCGCTGTGGATGATAGGGATACAGCAGATCATCATGAAGGACACGCAACACTGTCGACTGTGATACTCCCACTGCACGTGCAATGCTACGGGTGCTAGTGGACGGTGTGTCGTCCACGCGAGCAAGTACGTCCTCCTCGACCGCCGCGGTGCGCACATGTCTTGGGTGACCGACATGATGGCCTGCACGTAACACACCCGATTCACCAAGGGTACGGTGCACGTTCGAAAACAATCTGCTGTCGGGTTGTCGCCTCTCCGGATACCGTCCACGCTAAAGGCGTGCAGCTGCTCGGCCATTGCCATCTGCAAGGCCGTAGACAAAATGCATGTCCCTCAGTTCTACAAATGTGTAGCGTTCCATGGTACGGTGAGGATAGTGCCAATTATGGAATACTGTACTGCAGTGCACAGGTGGCACACACACACACACACACTGGTCACAACGGCTTCGAAACAACGTACTCAATTGTCGTACGTCAAGCACACCACCACCGCACCGGCTCTTTCACTGACACGCTCCCTGACGCTGCACTTCCAATCAGCCCACACGTCCGCACGGCGCTGTGGTACAATCAGCTGACGTTCCTGAGCCACCCGTGCCTGTGCTCTTCACTACCGTCAGGTGGGGCCATGTACTCTGGGGCCTTGTCATCGTGGAACACATGTAGCGTCCTTCATTCTTGCCCCATTCACCCACAACACGTACTTCGTCCGTCTTGCTCGAGCCGACGGGGAGCACTACGTACGATCGTGTGGTGTTTATGTACACGAATGTGGGGTAACCCAGCAGTTGAACAGACGTGCATACCCCCACGTAGCTTCATTACACGATTGTTTATCTGTCCAGCCTTGCTCGGCCCGGTCTCACACCCACGCGGCAGTGTGCGGCTGCGGTGGTGTGAGGCCACGCTTGGTTTCGGAGCGGAAGGCTGCGGCCGAGGAGGGACTCGAGTTGTTCGGCTGGGGTTGCGCTCGGAAGCAAGCAGCCGCGTCAGGTCTGGGAACGGTGGACCTGGTGATCGGGATGGAAACATTCCAACCTCGTCCATTAGTGTCGTCCACCGTACGGAGTGGTGGGGTCCGTACGACACTCCAGCAGCCTTTCGCCCGCTCCCACACAGCGATGTGCCTCCGGCTTCATTTCTAAGAGGCTGATTGGGCCCCATCACGACGTTTGTTACAACGTCAGTACGGGGTACGTGGTCCTATCTGTACGTGCACCTTTCATTAGCAATAACCTCCTGTGCCCGTAGTTGCTGTGTTTGTCCTGCTGGCGCACGACCTCTGTGTGACATCCCCTCGGTGCTGCTACGGGGAATCCCTCGTCCCGCATTTGTTGTCTCCTTGGCAGGTACCATTTCCCGTCCGGTCCTCTTTCTCTTTTGTTGCACCGTGCTTTGTTCTTGCTGCGGTGTCTCCCCACTGTGTTTTGGGGACTCCCCTTGCGCTGCACCGCCAGCGCCGCCATTTCTGCCCCGAACCATGTACGCGTCTGTTGCCTGTCGAGTGTCACGGACAACTTTGCTTGCATTCTCGGTGTGTTTTTACATCCTACGTCGTCCTCCCGTGGTTCTGCAACCCTGCACTACTTTTCTCGACTGCACTGCTTCAGTCATGGTGTTTGTTTCCCGCTGTGCAATTGTTACTTCATGTTTCATTGCTTCTTTTGTCCCTACTGTTGTCGATCGCTACTCTTTCCCTTCACTTGTCTTGCGGGACACTCCTATTTCCTTTGTGGAACCCCATGCGCATGCGTTGCGCAGCTGCCGCCTAGTGTTTTTCGGATGGGCGACTTTGGTGTTCCTTTTGACTTCGTTTGTTCCGCCTTTCTATCTTCACTGGTACTGGCTGTACAGAGGTGTGAAGTTCATTTTCACACGTTTTCGGTGTTGTCTAGCTCCTCACGGAGGCATCTCTCGGCAAAGTGAAAGGGGAACTTTCGTCTCTATTTCATGGGAGGTATCTGTGGTTTTCGTTTGTACTATACCTTTAGAATCACCCTGTATGTGCAAACCAAACCGCAGATTCAGAATTACCACGAATGAACTGGCGTTGTAATTATTATACACAAAATTCATGATTTATCTGAATAAGTCGCATGTTCCAGGTTTGACTCTCAACCTGGGCATGACTGTTTCCTTGTGAGTGACACTTCATTGAACTAGAAACTGTTACATGGAGGATGTTTGCTCGAGTTTGGTTTGAGTTGGTATTTTAAGTCCACTTTATGCACAGTAAGGCTAATCGGGACTGGACCTACAGTTTAAAGTGGGATCCGAACCACTTGTGCCTCCACCGGGTATCGAACCCGGGACCCCTTGATTACAAGGCAAAGACGCTACCACTGCGCCATGGGGAGGCCCGATGTTTGCTCGAGACTTTGGGGACAGCTAGGGGGATGCTTCTATTATTAACGTTAGTGTTGCTCACGAGAGGAGACATTTCCCGTCTCATCTCCTAAAAGGAGACGGGACAAGCGAATGTTTTCGAAATGAGATGGGACAGACCAATAAGTACGTCTCGTATCGTGGCAGGTTCTGTGATATTCAGATTGTGCTGGTTGGTGGTGGTGGCAGTGTGTGTGTGTGTGTGTGTGTGTGTGTGTGTAGGGGTGTGTGTGTGTGTGTGTGTGTGTGTGTGTGTGTGTGTGTGCGCGCGCGCGCGCGCGTGAAAAGTAGGGGTTCTCCTGCACCCTGACTTCGAATACTGCTTGTAGTTATTCTGTCGCGATTAGCCAAAAGTGGGAAGAAATTTGATGTTAGAGAAGATACATTCTAAATTGACCATGCGTTCTCATCGTTGCGGTTAAACAAAGTGACGGAAAAGTAGGATAAATACAAAAATTTGCAATATATATATTAACTGAAGAAAACTGTTGTTTACTGCAGGAAATTTAAAAACTCCCCGTTCATTTTTTATGTCGTATCATCTCTTATATTGCAGAAATCGGCGTGTAAACCAGAGTGTTCTAAACCTATTGTTAATTTAAAATTAGCGAACAAAATATTATGACGAAAATAATTGTAATTCCAGTCAAGGTATTCCTATAATAATAAGGTCTTGCCAGTCAGAACCAACCTATGTATTTGCAATGAACAATGGTGTTCACGTGTTCAGCCATTGACTGTTACAAGTTTTGCTTTGTCAGCCTAATGGGAAAACCTCTACCGAGTGGCTGAATTATAGTAAATACTGCTATACTTTTAGGACATAATTCATCTCCAAGAAATGGAGCACACATTTTTGCACTGGAAGTTACAAGATACTTGTTTTACACAGTAACAAGTGACTGTGCTGTCGCTTTCACGACTCATGCCAAGTTCACGGGACGAGCAGAAGCCCTGCCTGGACGCATTTGTAAGTGATGACGTCAGAGGACCTCGTATATTTGGAGAGGACGTTTTCAAATCGGTGACGTAGGAGGTGAATTTCAGCGGTGTTTGAAGGCGTGTTTATCGAGAACCAAAACGAATATTGCCGAGATATTTTGCACATGTCATGTTTGTGTCATTATCCGTAAAATTAATGGATTTAAAACGTTTTTCATGTCAAAGTGAAAATGTCCGTTCTCTCCGAGACGATTACATAAACAAGAGAGAATGATCATTAGGGTCTTCCTGATTCTTTCGTTTGCCACTTGAGTGTTGTAATTCACTGTTGTATCAATAATAATGGTGAGATCGGTCGTATCTGTTATTGCAATAAAATGGGTTCTCATTTAAATCTTACACGAATAGCACTTACCAAAATATATTACTTTTTTTTAAAAAATGTCCAGAAATGCTGAATAATCAAAAATAAGCGAATTCTAACCGCAAATATTTTTAGTTCCATTTTTAAATTATCAGGAACTGAGATAAATGAAATCACGTGGAAACAATTACATTGTTTTCCATTCATGTGAGCATTTCCTAGCTCTCGTCTTCTTCAGTTTCGTTCATACTACCAGTATCGTTGAATTCTTTCGTAAAAACACTGAAATATTGCAGTACGTCCCTTTTCAGCTTAATCCGATACTATAGCAAAGAAAAAACTATCGAATGCTGCTTACAGAAGGGGAAAGTTATAAGGTCACAGAGGAACAAACTATAGAAACAAGAGACACTTCACAGCACACAACTGACAATTGCAAACTGTCAGCAATAGGAAGAAATATTCCTCCCAGAGGCTTATCTTCCCGTTTCTGGGAAATCCACCCCTCTTCCGATGTGTGTATATCGCTTTGGAATTCAGGTCTATCAAACGAAAGATGAAACATACGATAAACCTTGAAATTCCTGGCATCTGGCTGGAACCTACCGACTGATCACCGCCAGCAGATAAATTTAGTACAACAACTTTCTCTTTTCCTCTTCATCTGTTGTTTGCAAGAATTGATGTCTCAAAGAATGGGTTTTTATATCACAGCAGAAACTAAATTCCGGCTCACTTTGAGTCCAAAATCGCCAATAATTTATGACACTTACATAACAAGTTAATTGTCGCAAAGTAACTGTTAACTGTTAAAACGTTACTTCTATCGTAAAAAAGTAACTCAGTTACAGTTACTCACTTTTAAAAGTAACTAGTTGCAGTTACAGTTTCTCAAAAAGTAACTGTTACTTGTAACTAGTTACTTCCAAACACTGTCAGTCTGAATCAAGGTCACGGAAACACCCTGAATATTGATTAATAATCTCCAAGTAATGGAACAGGAAATTTAATAAATAGCATCCTTGTAACTACCTAATCTGAACTTTGCGTTAGTGTAACAGCAAAAAAACTGGCAATCGTGATTAATGCCCATAAAACAAACTGGTCGTAATCATGAAATCTCGCTTGTGAAATAGATCGTTTGTTTCTTTGGTTTTAATAGGAACAATTTTATGAGTAAATAACTCCCGGAAATGTTATTCTTATCTCAGTTACGAATTTATTGCGTACGAAAGATTGAAATAAAGTAGAGGGAACAGAAAAGTTCAACTTCTAAACAATTTCTGTAAGTAGTATCCACAATTCTTTGTTTTTTTACTCAGCATATACGATGTAAACCTGCGTAAAATTAAAATATGCAATTTCATTGTGTTACTATGGTCAGAACATATCAAAACTTTAGTACTCTAAGTTCTCCACAATTGACAACGACATGGTATCTATTCTATTGAAAGATTAATGCTTAAAACGTAAAAATTGGTTTGCATGTTTCAATTAAAATTGCAAATATATTTAAATAATAATTAAGATTCCGAATTGAATTGTTTCTGATGGTGAGGAAAGAAATGATGCTACAAAATTTTGTCTAATGGTAATTAAAATTAAATTTGGCTAGACTTCAAAGCGTGGATATTCTAAATTTAGCACGAGACGAAGCCTAGCTTCCTTGCTTTAGACGATTTCACGAAAATCCTTTCATCCTTGCATCCACAGAAGTCCTAGTTGGAAACAGAGTTGTCAAATTTAGCTCTTTCGTCACGTTACAATTTTTCAAGTTAACAATTTAAGTGTCGTAAAGTAACGGTAAAAGTAATTATTGATAACGTTACTTCTATTACAAACAGTAACTGATCCTTCCAAACACTTGTTTTCAGGCATTGAACTGTATCCAGACACACTCTTTTAATCATTCGCAGTAAGGAAAGCTTCAATTATTAATTAACAACCAGTATTTTAATGACAATATTCTCATTGTTTTTTAATGAACCGAACGACAGCCACACACTAGCTATCTTCTCTCCAGAAAGACATCATCTCCATAGGAAAAGATGAAAAGAAGACCAAATTGGTCACGTGTCTTCATCACTTTGCTTTACTCATTGACATTCAACACAGCTGCGGACAAAAGTCTTATCTTGGTTCAAATAGTAAGTATAGATTATATAAGTAGCACAGACTTTTGTTATGAGCATCTTGTACATGCGTGCTAGGGGTGTGCGGGATCCCGAAAAATCGGGACTGGGATCGGGGGAAAAAAATTCCCGTCCTGATCCCGACTTCGGGAAATGACTTCCCGACTTTTCGGGATCCCGAGCAGTCGGGAAATACCGAATGCTCATTTTAAAAAGTCGTTAATTCTCGACGTTTTCTACATTGTAAATGTCTGGAACTTATCGGAACTTGTTCGTTTTTGTACCGGAAATGGAAAACAATCACTTAAGGTGGAAATGACGTGAAGAATTCGATAAATTTCGAACATTTCCCGTCCCGAAAATTTCCAGACTTTGTCGGGAAATTGAGGATTTTCCCATCCCGAATGTCGGGATTTAAAAAAAATTGCCGTCCAGATCCCGTCCCGACCCAAAAAATTCTGTCCCGCACACCCCTAATGCGTGCACTATAGTCCAGGGGCATATGTCAATATTTCTATAGTCCGTGGGTTTTTGAATGAAGGGAATATATGACTACCGGTAATATGTTGCTCTAGTGTGGTACACAATAACGTACTACCAGGTGTTTTGCCCGCAATTGTGGCAGAAGGCCTGTGTGACGTCATAAATCCAAGATGGCCACCCCTTCATGCACTAACTAAGAAATTCCATCATAACTCCTTTAGTAGTGGTTTTGGAAAACTTTTTATAGATACATGTCTTGTTCAGAATTGAAAATGGAACAAAATTGATTCTTACAGTTTTTTCATATCTCGCACTGTCATGGAGATATATCTAGTGAAACTATTTCGTGCCCTTTTCTGCAAGGATTCTATGCATATTGTACACTTTACTTGACATTCTGGCATATTCTGGGTTTTACACGAAGGGAAGACATGTGTATGGAGGATGCTTTCATTTGGAGGCATGTATTCATGTATTACAATGTGTCAGAGACCATAAATGACTTCCCAAATCTAAGATGGCTGCCTTGGAGGTTCTACACATGATATACTGTTTATATCCTGATTTAGAGTTCGAATATCAGATTTTTCCACAGGCATTTTTGTTAATAATTAAAAAGTGAAAAATATTATTATAATTTTTATAACTACAGTAGTGTCCAAAAGTTAAGAATAACTAAGATATGAGAAAATGTTTTATTAATAAAGTGACAGAACTGCATAAAACATAGTGAAAATGAATCAAAACGTTATATGAATAGAGTAGAATGCATAAATTAACAATTGTTTTTTTGTGCAAAGACACATGCAAAAATTAAGAAAATAGAAGACCAAAAAAAGAGGTTGGTATAGGGTGAAGTTACCCCTAAGAGGTACAAAAACCTTGCAATGACGTAACACGCTATTTACAAGGTGGTTCACGTTCAAGAGTTCTATAGGTAGCTGGTTCCATGAAAAGGAGTGCGGACCTCTGGAAATATCTTTGGTGGAGGATCGCGAGCTAACTCGTCCCCTTAAGACACTACAGGATTTATGTCTGGGGACCTTGGTGGCCAGTCCATGCTGTGGATTAATTTAACTTCAAGAAAGTCATCCACCAATTTGGTTCGATGCCCACATGTATTATCATCTTTTCATCCTTTGCTACCTTCATTTGGTGCAAAGGTACATAAACCTTAATCTTAAAACTCAGCTAGCTTATCTACAGGGTAGGGTTCTTTGTAGACAACGAAACCAGACAGGATGCCTTCCAATGGAGACGTTTAAACGAATATATTATTTAAACACAGGATACATGGAGTAAGAATTTTACATGATAAGCTACATTCTTCTATAATTTTCTCGTTACAATCAATTTTCATCTCAATATTCTTTTTATTATTTATTTTCTTTATTTGGATATTCTTCTATATGTACTTCCTTCGTAGTGGGCAGATCTGGATCGGGACTTCCTTCTCAATGGGCGGTCTGGACTTCCTTCTCAATGGGCGGTCTGGACTTCCCTCTTAATGGACGTTCTGGGTCGGGACTTCCTTCTTATCTTCTTTGTAAACTTCCCTCTGGATTTCAATTTATTTAGGTTTTGACTATTTAACGAATGCCTTTATCCTTTTCCAACTTTTTCCTCCAAGCTTTGGGAATAATACTAATATCCTCCCTTGGGGCTTCGATCGGAACGCGCCACCATTAACTAGGTACAACAGAGTGTATACTTGGTGCCGCCGATTGACATGCACATCCAAGTAGGTGCTACAGTTAAACTGCGCAACCAAAAAGTGCTGTGGGGCGTCGATCGGAACGCGCTCGCCACTGATGTAAACAAAATTTCCGCTACGGGAATATTAAATCAACCAAACATATGGAATATCTGTTCAAAGACACAAACTTGTATCAGTGCTTTGACTTCCTTAATTTTCATATTAACTTACATGTGATCATTGATTTGATTTATAAGATATATATATTAATTTACTTCTTTCATATTTATTTTTTGTCTTCTTATAATATATTCTATTGTTTTTCATCTTTCCAATTTGTTCTGTTCTTATTTATAATTATTCATATATATTATGCCAATTCTTAACCTTGCACGCCTGGTGCTGCCATCTCTATTCGTCTTTGGCAAACTATTCACATTACTTGGTCCTATTGGGTACGTAACACAATATTCCCCCCGTTGGCCATAAAAAAATTGTCGTAATATATATATATATATATATATATATATATATATATATATATATATATGCAGATACATTTTTTTTTCAAATTATATATGTACAAGTCTATTATTTCTTCTTGACGCTTTCTTTCTTCTCTTCTGTACAATTATATCTTCTAATGTTATCTAAATTCTCTCTCCTTTCTACATCTGTTTTTATGTGCTTTAGAAGAACTGTATTTCTAAAAGTACTTATCACTTCGTATGGGCCTTCATATATGAAAAATAGCTTTTTGATAGCTTTCTCTGAAGCTTTGCTCACCGGATGTGTTTTACAAAACGCCAAATCTCCTTTCTTGATATCTATTTTCTTAACCTTCTTCTTGTCCTTTGTTTTTCTTCTATTTCTCTTTTTATACAGCTCTGATATAACTTTCTTCATTTCGCTCTTTTGCCCCATCATATCTGGCCACTCCAATTCTTCAATTGTTCATCTCATGCAAGTCTGCTCGTCTAACCTTCTCCAATATAGTCTTTACCTGACAATGTCCTGCCAAAAAAGTAATTTTCATTTCACCCTTTTCTTCTTTCAGCAATCTCTCTACAGATTATCAGTTAGCTCAGATTTTTCCGTTTCAAAGAACTCTCTCTCTCTTCTCTAAGTTGGCCATCTAAGTGTTTCTATCAGCTACAACAATTCTTCACATCAGCCTTAATTTCATATCAGCATGTATCTAGATATATTTATTTTGTGTAATTACAACCCATTCTCGGAATACAACCGATTTTCATTATCTTCTGGGATTACAACCCATTTTCATTTGCACTTTTCTAAATACACGATGACTTTTAATCGTCTAAGCTTACAAAGAATCTATTTTACTGATACTATACGATCTTCTTTCATATTGTCTTCTCCTTTTTCCTGAGAGTTTTCTTCATAATTAACTTCCTTCTGTGCCTAACTGTTTTATCTTCTTCGTTCTTCTGTTCGTACAATTGAAAGTTGATTTCCACTTTCCATATTACTTTCTTTGGCTTCTCCTTTTACAGGTTTGATCTTTCACTATCAGTCTCATTGTTCAATCGAGTGGTGACATAAATTAGCAGTTATCATTCTTTCTTAATATATCACTTGCAGAATAGATTTTCCTCCAACAATGACTATCATATCTATATATCTTCTTACAGGAACTAACATTAAAGAACTAAAATTTTCTTCTTTCAAATAGTTGCCCAAACCAATAATTCCACGAATTTTTCTTCTGATGAACTGGAACTTCTTCATAGAACTTTAATGATTTTAGAAACGTACGCTTGCCAGTCTGTAAATCATAACATCTCTTTCCTTTGCACTATTCGGTCTTATTTGTTCCTTCCGATTCTTTCAGATACTCGTCGTTTGTCAATATCTTGTTTTCTTTTTCTCTTCCCCTTTTTCTTCTCTTTCTTCTATTTTCCTTTCTATTCTTCTGAAGATTCTTCTTCCTCCTCTTCCAACTTTCTTCTAATAAAGAAATTACTTTCAATTCTCTCTTCTTCCAATCTAGTTTCTGCCAAGACTTCTTCTGTTCTAGATCTTCATCAAATGCATGCTCTCCTTGTCTTTTCCGTCTCGTCTTCTTCTTCCTTCTCTTTGGCGAAGTAGAATCAAAATCCGTTTGATCTATGTCGACCCTTCTTAGCATATTATTAACTTTCTTCAGGTTCTTTTCTATTTTTAATTTTTTTCTCTTCTTCTTCTTCCATGTCTTTACGTAAATATATCTAAATTTCATTTTACTTTTCTTTCTTCTTTGTTTACATCTTCTGCTCGGCTTACGCTTATTTTCTTCCTCCGTCAGAGACTTGTCACCGGAACTTTCTTCTTTTATCTTCATTTCGACATTGATCTCTTCATCATTACAATGACAACTAAATTTTTCCTCCCTTGCTATTCCTCTTTCTTCTTCTTCTATTTTCTTATCTGTCTCTTCTTTGTTTACTTCGCTTAACTTTATAGCTTCTTCTTCTATCTTGTTTTCGTTTTCTTCTATTCTGGAAACATCTACTTCTGTCTTGCTTTCATTTTCTTCTGTTCTTGAAACAGCTAATTCTATTTGAGATTTATTTTCAATCAGCTTTTCCTCCAAATTTTCGTTTCTTTGTTTATTTTCCTCTCTGAGATTCGAAACCTCCTCTTCTATTCTTCTATTTGTATCTAAACTCGTACTCTCGATCGACAGCATTGTTCCTTCTATTATTCTCTCCCTTTTGTCAAACAATCTCAACATCCTTCTGTGGTGCTCTTCTAACTTTTCTTTCACTTCCTTGTTATTTTCATTTATCTGCATTGCCAGCTTTTGGAACATTTCCATCAAGTTTATTTCTTCTGTCTTCTTCTGCTTTTCTTTTAGCTTTTCCTTCTTGCATTCCTTACATGTATAATCTTCTTCCCTTTTACTTATTGCTATGTATTTCTCCTTTCTTATTCCTTCGCACGTCCAATGTTTCATTTCCTTACATGTGACACAGAAAATAATTTCTTCCTTGTTTCCTTCCTCTCCGCAACAAATGAAAGTTTCCCTTTTTTCTCCGTCTTCCTTCATTGTAGCTTCTCCATTCTCATTTCCATCTTTATCCTTTTCCTCCATTTTCAATTATTCTTTCTCTCTTCGCTGTCTGGTTCCTAATTCTCTAGCCCCAAAAGTTGGTCGCCATTTATTTAATGCTACCTTCATTTGGTGCAAAGGTACATAAACCTTAATCTTAAAACTCAGCTAGCTTATCTACAGGGTAGGGTTCTTTGTAGACAACGAAACCAGACAGGATGCCTTCCAATGGAGACGTTTAAACGAATATATTATTTAAACACAGGATACATGGAGTAAGAATTTTACATGATAAGCTACATTCTTCTATAATTTTCTCGTTACAATCAATTTTCATCTCAATATTCTTTTTATTATTTATTTTCTTTATTTGGATATTCTTCTATATGTACTTCCTTCGTAGTGGGCAGATCTGGATCGGGACTTCCTTCTCAATGGGCGGTCTGGACTTCCTTCTCAATGGGCGGTCTGGACTTCCCTCTTAATGGACGTTCTGGGTCGGGACTTCCTTCTTATCTTCTTTGTAAACTTCCCTCTGGATTTCAATTTATTTAGGTTTTGACTATTTAACGAATGCCTTTATCCTTTTCCAACTTTTTCCTCCAAGCTTTGGGAATAATACTAATATCCTCCCTTGGGGCTTCGATCGGAACGCGCCACCATTAACTAGGTACAACAGAGTGTATACTTGGTGCCGCCGATTGACATGCGCATCCAAGTAGGTGCTACAGTTAAACTGCGCAACCAAAAAGTGCTGTGGGGCGTCGATCGGAACGCGCTCGCCACTGATGTAAACAAAATTTCCGCTACGGGAATGGTAAATCAACCAAACATATGGAATATCTGTTCAAAGACACAAACTTGTATCAGTGCTTTGACTTCCTTAATTTTCATATTAACTTACATGTGATCATTGATTTGATTTATAAGATATATATATTAATTTACTTCTTTCATATTTATTTTTTGTCTTCTTATAATATATTCTATTGTTTTTCATCTTTCCAATTTGCTTTGTTCTTATTTATAATTATTCATATATATTATGCCAATTCTTAACCTTGCACGCCTGGTGCTGCCATCTCTATTCGTCTTTGGCAAACTATTCACATTACTTGGTCCTATTGGGTACGTAACACCTTGAAGTTGAAGTCTGAGCCGACTGCGTCTCTGAAAAGTCGCACATGTTGAAGTACCTCGGGGCAGTAAGAGTACCTCCAGCAGAGACGTGCAGCTCTGTACGTCCATTGAGCATGATGTCATCCGATACCAGTATTCCATCTCGACCAAACTGATCTCTTTCCATGATATTCCTTGGATTAAATCGTGATCGAGGTTTTCTCCAAATAAATGTGCAACGGAAATCATTTTGAAAACTGAATCTGAATTGATCTGTGAAAGAGCACGTTTCTCCGTTCAGGGTTCAATTTCGATGATGCTGACTCCACTGTAAGCGGACCCTTCTGTGCACTGGATCAAGTGGGACACACATATAGACCAGCTCTCCTGAGTCTTCGATACACAGTTTGGCGAGAGAAACTCTAACTCCTGGGGTGACTGCAAGCTCTGAGGGCAGTTGTCTTGCAGGAATCGTCCGGTTTTGTCTTGCAGTTAAAGCCATATATCGGCCCTGTTGTGGCGCTGCTACTCGTTGACAACCTTGTCCTGGCCTACCATGAACATCTACTGTGTCTTGGAACTGTCACCTAAGCCAGAAAATGACCGTGGCACAGTAAACGCTGCCGTGACTTCAGTCTGTGTTTGACCTGCTTCCAGACGTCTGATGATTCTTCGCTGACGTCTTTGTGCCATGTTCTTTCTGTACATTGAACACTTTACCAACAGATTGTCCTCCGATCCCAATCAGCGTTCGATACAGAATGAGGAACTCTTGTTCTGATATGTTGTGTTTTGTTTACCTTTCAATCAAGGGCCTATTTGACACTAGCAGAACTGTTGCCTATGCGCGTAAGGTGAGTTACACTCCTTGATGATTATTGATGGTGATCGTGCAGGTCTCCTCCTTTCATTTTTCTACTTTTGTCCACTACCGTATTTTGGTAAAGGAGTGATGACGTCGCCTGTGACTTCCTCATTCAATGTTCTCTGGAGCTCTAGGCAGAGTGTCAATATGACAGGAATGATCTTCTTGTCATCCTCGTTTTCTCTTTTCCAATTAACAGCCTATTGAGATGGGTAGTTTTGTTTGATGCTTTTCTGCTTTTATTTGACTCCAATACTTGGAAATAACTCCTGATAAAAAGTGTGAGGGTAACTTTAGTTGGAGTAAGAAGTGAGACTTGAACATCCCTTTTCGCAAACAGATACCATGGTAATTTGCCGAAATATTTGATTTTGGTGTCATGAAAATCCTGTCATCATATTCGGTGTGTAAGAGACGCCCAAATATCAACCCCACTTCCACGAAGTACACCATGGACTTCATTTTGCAGACTACCATTGCTCTGACGTCTAGGGCCTCCCCGATGGCACAGTGGTATCGTCGTCGCCTTGTATTCAAGGGGTCCCGAGTTCTTCATCTGTTGGAGGCACATATAGCGGTTCAGATCCCACTTCAAATTGTAGGTTCAGACCCAATTAGCCTTACTGTGCATAAAGTGGACTTAAATAAAACACCAAATCAATCAATCAATAAATGCTCTAGCGTCTGGACCCATGAGGTCCTTTCATCTATTTCATCTTCTTTGAAATTAGCCAAAAGTATCAGAAACAAGAAGTAAAATACATCAATTCATTCTTTCATTCTGTCATCTTGTTCATCGAATCCAGGAGAACTAAGATTTGCATGAGATTGAAGCACATCATCCTCTGCACCAACAAATGCTTTCAACAACCACTTTTTTGCCTTCTTTGAAAGTACAAACACAAACTCGGATACCATTAATAGATAGTGTGAATGCTGCCGCCGAAGTGACCCCCACACCTTTTACCAGGAGGAGTTACTTCCAAGTTTTAGAGTGAAATAAAAGCAGAAAAGAAACATCCAAATTTACCCAGCCCAATAGGCTGTTGAATGGAGAAAGAAGAAAATGAGGATGACAAAAAGATCATTCTTGTTATATTCACACTACTTAGAACTTCAGAGAAGATTACAGTTGATATGTGATTGCGGAAAGAGGATGCCTCTGAAAAAATCTGATAAACGAACTCTAAATCAGGTTATGGACAGTATTTCTTGTGTAGAACCTCCAAGACGGGCATCTTGGATTTCAGACGTCACGTATGGTCTCTGACACATTGTAATACATGATTGCATGCCTCCAAATGAAAGCATCCTCCATACACATGTCTTCCCTTTGTGTAAAAACCCAAGAAACTTACAAATGGTCAAAATTACTCGTAAAGGAATTAAGGATATAAGGTCGTTCTTGTTTGTTAATGTCTGCAGTGGCAGCCATATTGGATGTATGATGTCACACAGCGAACACGCCACAATAGTAGGCATCAACAAAATATCACAGGCAGAAATTTTCCCCCTTTATATGCCAGAATGTCAAGTAAAGTGTAAAATATGCATAGAATCCTTGCAGAAAAGGGCACGAAATAGTTTCACTAAAATATATCTCCATAACAGTGCGAGATATGAAAAAACTGTATGAATCAATTTTGTTCCATTTTCAATTCTGAACAAGACATGTATCTATAAAAAGTTTTCCAAAAAAACTATTAAAGGAGTTATGATGGAATTTCTTAGTGCATGAAGCGGTGGCCATCTTGGATTTATGACGTCACACAGGCCTTCTGCCACAATTGCGGGCAAAACACCTGGTAGTACATTATTGTGTACCACACTAGCAACATATTACCGGTAGCCATATATTCCCTTCATTCAAAAACCCACAGGATTACAAATGCCCCTGGACTACTACTTATAAAATTTTGTTGTTACGTCAGTGCTTTTTACAATATCGTCGGTCCAATGACATAACGACGTATCTCATTTTTTTGCGAAATTGAGTTATTAACATCGTTGTGATCATACCGGTGCCCTGCATCACCTGGCAAATCGAATCGGCATAACTCAAATCCAATTAATAAGGAAGTTATGAATATTTTTGATTTTGCGTATGACATAGCGTCGTATCTTGACTTCCGTCGTTATGTCAGATAAAGTAAATCCTAAACTGTTTCGCAAGTTGGCGTATCTCTTTTTGCTTACAGCAGAAAAATGCAACAAACGGGGCCAATACACTCACAAAGAGGAAAATAAAGCAATGCAGAAATGTATATTTCAGTATTTACAAATCAGCAGTCACAATCTTAACAATAGCGAAACGGTCTAACAGAGGATAGTTCAACTACAGGGAAGGTTGTTAGGAAAAGAAGATTGCTGAAACCCCTTTGCACAGGCTGCACCCACAAAGGAAGAAAATGTTATATACGGAAGAACAATGAGAAATCACGAATAATTATTTTAAATTGATTTTTCGATCTTGGAAACTTGCAACGTCAAAGGAAGTACGTAGCACGACACGTTGATGTAGAATATACTAGACAAAAAACCACAAAACAAGCATCGATACGTACAAAAACACAATTTTACTATCTTTCCCTGGATGGAAGAAGGCTGAAGGTTTGCAAGAAGATGTTTTTGAATACTCTTGGAATTAGCGAACGATTTATACGTACGACAGTATACAACATTCAAGAAACAGGCATATTACTAACTGAAAAACGAGGTGGAAGATACAAACATATGAAAGAAAATGACGAGAGGAAACGGAGTATAGTAGAAGATCACATAAATCGCTTTCCACGAATGGAGTCTCACTATCGTAGAAAATATTCAACAAAGGAGTATCTGCATTCTGATTTAACTAAAGAAGATATATGAGATGTACAAGGAAGAGATTGACACAACATGTCAAGCATCTTTGCAAACATACACAAATGTTTTCAAGGGTATGAATGAATCTTGCATTTCATCAACCCAAAAAAGATCAGTGTGGATTATGCATTACGTACAATGCGGGATCTGATGAAGATAAAATGAAGCTAGAAGATAAATTTAAGCAGCACGTTGCAGAGAAAAGTAAAGTGAGAGAATTGAAAGCAATAAGTAAGACTACAGCGACCTGTTCTGCTGTTTTTGATCTGCAACAAGTTATTCACTTGCCTATGTCGAACCACTCATCCGTGTTCTACAACAGACGTCTGGCTAACTAAAAATTCACTGCCTCTGAACTGAACAAGAAAAATTGTCATTTTTTCTTGTGGCATGAAGGAATCAGCAAGCGTGGATCATGTGAAATAGCAACATGTCTTTACCAGTATCTAATGAAAGTGGACCAAGAAAAGAAGAATACAGTTCACTTATATGCTGACAGTTGTGTTGGCCAAAACAAGAATAGAATTGTGGTGGCTTATGCATGTAATGCTAAAAGCAGAGAATATAAAAGAAATTGTGCTCAGATATTTTGAGCCTCATCATGGGCAAAACGAGGGAGACTCTGCGCACAGTGCAGTCTCTAGATCGTTACGGAAAGTTGGAGAGATATTTGTCCCCTCTCAGCTTGTACCCATCATAACACTAGCAGAAACCATCATTACATCGTGCACACAATGCAGATGGAAGATTTTCTGAATTATAAGGCAATTGCTGAAGATCTGAGGCTTTTCCAGCTTAAGAAGACCGATGATGGTATTAAGTTCAGTTGGAAAGATATTCGTGAACTACGATTGCAGAGCAACAAGCCAGATAATATCTACATAAAAACAAGTTTACTGCAAGAGAATCCCGCAAAACTCGTAGTAAAGAGATGTAATACTAAAGATATAGCTGCGAGAATGTCACCTCCATTGAACAAAGAATCTGTGAAAATAGCGCAAGAGAAATATGCAGATTTACTGTCAATGTGTGAAGGTCCTTTTCCTGTTGTTCTAGACAGTGACTGCAAAAACTTTTACGCAAATTTGAATCACTGAATCTGTTCTCCACTCTATTCCACATAAATGTTTTATTGATGTTTATTTAATGTAGCCAAATTATAGCTACATATACGCATGTGTAGCTTTTTAATTGTACTTGTAGTGAAGAGTCTTGTAATTTGTACACGTACTTAAAGCATGTAAATCTAAAGAACTTCAAAATAAAAATAACCATTCACTTTGTAAAAAAAAGCGTCATGAACAATAAAATCATAAATATTATATAGTTTTGCTCACATTTTGACTAAAAAAGAAGATTTCTCAAATCATGAGGCTGTAACTTGATACTAATTTACATGGCGTATCTCAAAGATATTTCTGTGTGAGTAATTATTTTGATCTGACATACCGACGTATATCATGAAATTATGAAATTTCAAGCACGTAACGCAACACATGTAACATTCAACCACACTATTTTACAGCAGAAACATAATACAATTTAATGACAAAACAAAATTTGTTATGGGGTAAATAGTTTTCTCACAAACATCTACGAAAGTGTGTGCGAAAACGTTTTTTGCTTCTGAAAAGTTGGAAAAAATGAGATAGGTCGTCATATCATTGGACCGACGATATATTTTAGGAAGTTGATTGATTGATTGGATATTTTAAGTCCACTTTATGTACAGTAAGGCTAATTGGGACTGGACCTACAGTTTAAAGTGGGATCCGAACCACTTGTGCCTCCACCGGGTATCGAACCCGGGACCCCTTGATTACAAAGCGACAACGCTACCACTGCGCCATCGGGGAGGCCTTTTTAGGAAGTTGATATTTATTTTCCATTCAAAGATATTGTAACAGTTCCAGTCGTTAGGTTAGGCTTGTTAGCTTTAGTTCTCTTAGCATAAATACGCTGCAATTTTTTCGAGGCTTGCATTATTTATGCTAAGAGAACTAAACCTAACAATGAAAGCATTCTGCACTGACGTCAGAACACGAAAGTGTTAAATCTTCTGTGCGATGAGCGAAACCCTACAGAGCACAGTGGACGTATTTTATACAGAAAGTGAGATGCACAGAAATTAATTCCACAAAGCTGTTAGAATTAGATATTATTGCTCCGAGCGGTAGAAACTTTGTCCGGATTGCACCCCCCCCCCCTTTCACCAACTAAGAATATTCGGTTTGAGATGTTAGTCGTTTTAGTGAGTTTTTAAACTACAGCGCCGCCCACCTCCATTTTTTTCGGGCACGCCCTTCTCTTTCTAGCCAAACAACAACTTCTTTCCGACGCAGTAACTTATCTATTAAATGTACAACCAACGGCAAAAGAAATAGTAGGTGAATTGTCCATCACCAAGTTGTCAGTCTAGTTTCCACAATAGGAGGATTATTGATTCAAATAAAAACGTCAATAAGTAGAGGATAACATCTCATTCATATCAACAGAATTCCATATTTTAAAACAACCCAGGAAGTATCTAAAAAAGAATAAAAATAGTGATGGAAAATTTGCCTACTATTATCTTTGCCTTTGGCTGTACTGTCACGTGGTTACGATAGCGACCTGAGAAAACCTTGTATGGATAGAAACAGAAAAGCACAGTAACAAGATTAAAAATTCCGTCGCTTTCTTCTGCAACCTGACACAAAATGGGAGACGAAGCGGAGCAAAGAGATTTCTCCAGCGAAAAAAAATCGTCCTGGCTTATTGGCTTCGCTCCATTTCTGCCTCGTTGGGAGGGCTTGCACTTGCTTACGTGTATTTTCTCAATGACAGTTCCGTAGCGTCTTCCGCTTCGCCTCGCATTAGTGGCGCCCAGCTTACGAAATTTGCATGTAATGAAGTGCAAGCTCATAAGTCAGTTTCGAACGATTCCGCACCAGAAGGCGAGATTGCATTTGATGACATGTATTGTTCTCGATGATGCCACCATCACATATTGCACATTGTTTCTCTTCTGCCTCAGTGGGCGCACAGTTTAAGAAAAGCATATGTAATCAAGTGCAAGCTCCACGCTCTATTTCCGGATCAGTGGGCGAGATTGCACTTGACGACATATATTGTTCTCGATGATGGGTCATTCCACGTCAAATTATCCAGGCCATGTCACCCACCATCTCCGATTTTGATGAAATTCGGTATACTTATAGAACTTTTCATGCTAATTACAAAAATGACAACTTTTTTGAGATTGGTCAAGGGGTTCAGAAATTACGCGTTTTTAAAAATCTCCGTGTACGCCACATGCGACTCCACTTTAAATGACACGCATTAGGTTATAAATTATAGTATCTTCTCTCAGGTTTGCCGTAGAAACTTCAAGTTTGATTTCTTTTGCTCAGGATAGTGTAAGCTTTCATTTAAATAGGGTTTCTGATCAGTGTATCAATAATCATATATTTTATGTATAGTTTCATGTATTTTTTTAGAAAAATAAATGACTAACTTCAAGAGCGAATTTCGTGCAATGCCCCCCCTTCAATTTCACCCAAATTTTATATACAGGTAGCTGACAGTGGGTACTAATGCTTGATGGAAAAATTGGGATGGGCGGTTCAGAGACAGGGTGATAAAAAAATAATTTGCATTAAAAGTTAATCTTATTTAAAATACTTATGTATTTAGCACAAAGTCTGAAGTACAATATGTTTTGAGCTATAATATTCAAAATTTCTGTTCACTATGTGTGACATTTTCACAAAATTCTGGATGATTTGACATGGAATGACCCTGATGGCACCGTCGCATCTTCCACTTCCGCCTCGGTGGGCTTAAGAAAAGTGTACATACTCATAATCAAGTGCAAACTCCTCGCTCCGTTTTGCCCGATTCTGCCTCAGTGGGCGAGATTGAACTTGACGACATATATTTTTCTCGATTATGTCACCGTCACGTATTCCACTTCTTTTTGCTTCCGCCTCGGTGTGCTCACACTTTAAGAAAAGTGCATGACACCATTTCAAGTACAAGCTCGCCCACTTCTTCATTTCGCCTATATGGGAGAGAGTGCACATGATTGCATATATTTTTCTCAATGACGATTTCGTCGCGTCGCTCGCTTCCGCTTCAGTGGCCACCCAGCTTTCGATAGATTATTAAAAAACAACGTACCTTTCTGACTGCTTGTTGTATGCGCATACATATACAAGTATCTCACTCATGTATACTATGTGGCAGTACAGGCACAACAAACTCGAAACATAGAAAAGTTTAGATGGATTCAATAATTTTGTAAATGGAAAAGTGAGGGAAATATGTAGAATGCTATAAAATTGGTGATATTGTTATAATGTATACTGAAGTGGATCTTTGCCAACAAACCTGCAGAAGTAATGACTTGAACCCAAGCGACACTTCTCACTTCAGTGTGAACCCACGCTGTTGCTTGTAGCAAAATGCAAGTTACAAAAGAACTGTTGAGTCGGTTGCTAATCCTTTCTTCGTACCACTTGTTTCCACAGATTTCTTCTCTGTGTCCTTCGGGAACCTATGAAATGATACTTGACTACATGAGTTTATTCCCGATCAAACTGTGCAACTACATCCTACAGAGCTGGCACCCTTTTGCCTTCTAAAATATTCTCCACTTCGCAGATTTCGTATTAATGTCCGTATAGTATCATCAGCATAAACGGATGTTCGAGGGGAACCAGACAAGTGTGCATGCTCTGCAGTAGCTCCACCTTTAACACCGTTTACACCAAAAATATACAATGTTAAAATTTGTGCAGTGACACACTGTATGTTGCTTCTCGTACTATATACTACTACATGGCCTGAAAACAATGAGACCAAACTGTGACTTGCCCTTTAAGACCGAAATGTGTGTGCGTAAATCTAGATAGGGCTAAGAACGAGACAGAAATTTTAGAATACACCACTGAAGGACAGCCATATTGTTATTATTTTGGGTGCAATAACATTTCAGGAAGGAGAGTTCAAGCACATTAATATACCAACCTTACAATTACACTGTATATAGGGTAGACAGTAATAAACTTAATTCACCTTGTGAATTAACTTATAACTGTTGGAGGATTCCATGCAGTTTATTTCCTTTCCACAGTTACATCGGCATGGAGAGCGAAATCCAATGGTCATTTTTCCTCCAAATGCAAGTTTGTTCCCAGAGGGGCCTATGGAAATAACCATGGTATTGTATTTTATATAGTACAATGTGATATACTCTATGTGATCAAAAGTATCCGGACACACCACGAAACGTGTGTTTATCATAGAGGGCGACACAGTACTGCCATCTACCGCGTGGAACACATAGTCAGCGAACTCAGTAGTCTGCAGACAGTGTGAGACAGCAGTATGGGATGGTCTGAGGAACTCACAGACTTTCAACTGGTCAGTTGGTTGGGTGCCACTTGTGTAGGAAGTCTGTGTGTGAGTTTTCCACCCTCCTAAACATCCCTCTGTCCACTGTTTCCGATGTTATAGTGAAGGAATGTGTACAACCCAAAAGCGTGTAGGCCAACCTTCCATGTTGACCTCCAAAGACCATCGAGTGTTGAAGAGGATCGTACAGCATTATCGTCAATCATCCATCGCCACCATCACACAGGAATTCCGAACTGCATCAGGATCTACTCCAAGCACCATTACTGTTTGGCGCAAGGTGCGGCAACTTGGTTTCTATGGCCGAGAAGCAGGGTTGGCATGTTTAAAACAAATGTGTTTAAAACTCTTTGTTTTAAACGTTTAAAACACACGGCTTTGATTTTTTTACAAATGTTTTAAACGTTTAAAACAATGTGTTTTAAACATGTTTTTTTAGAAGTGTTTAAAACACATTTTGGTACTTGATATTTTATAGTCTGTGATAATTTTTTTTGTTTGGCAACCCTTTTTTTGATTGAATCAGTGTCAATTAATCCGTGCTTTACGGGTCTCACTTATCGCACAACACTTGACCAACCATGTGTTCTGATCACGGGCTACGTTGGTTAGACAGGCTAGCTATGTATACACAAGGTAGAAAAACTGTTTTGCGACAAGAAGGGCCCGTACTTCAGGCACGTATCCAGGAATTCCTTTCGGGGGGGGCTCAACACCATTTTTTTAAGGGTATAGTAAGAACCTCACAATTGTGTGTTTAAGACCAGAGGTGGCAATTGGGTTCCAAAACGGGGGGGGGGGGGGTGCGGAGGGCGTTGCAAGGAAAGTTTACTTTCTCTTCGTAGACAAGGCTTAACATTAAGAGGTCATAATGTTGAGGCAAAAAAATAAAAAATGGGGAACAACTATCTCTTAAATCGTTGCCACTGTAAGGCTGTCATTTTAATCAGAACGTAAAATCGGAACATTTTTTACCACTCGACTCCTCTGTTTCCATGAATTAATATTGTGTGCCGGAACCATCTCAGTATGTGTGTTTTTCCATTTCATCTCATCAGACATAAAAACATCTATGGTGTCTTTGAGTGTTTTTACGAAGCTGTTACACATGCACGGGATGGACAATCCACTCGACAACGCGAGATTCAAATTGTGGGCTGCGAACTGGACGCAGACAGCTCTCGAATATTTCTCTCTGATTCGAGCCTGAACACCACTAACGTGTCTTGTCCTCCCATTTTCAGCTCTTATAAAAGCCGAAACCCACCAAATTGTTCACATTCAGGACTTAGCACTCACAAGTGTTAAAAATGCCTGTCACAGCTTCCGCTGTCTTATCATATATCGGCACGAAACAAAGGAAGTCTTCTCGAATACAGGTGGATCACGAAACAATTAATGCACAGTGAAAACCCTTCCGTTCCCAACACATCTAATGTTTCGTCTCCCAGTATGATGAAATGCTTACTCATTTATCTCCAGTGACGTGCCCAAGGGAGGTTTGGTGAGGTAGTAACCCCATTTGACCCAGTATTCCCCCTCTCCCTTCCGAAAATCCTGGGCACGCCTCTCTTTATCTCGGACATTTTTTAAAATCAACTCACCAGAAGTTTGTATCATCGTATTGGAGATTGAAGTAAGATGCGTTCTTCCTGCAGGTTTGGATATGATCCTTTAGGGTGCTGTCGTCTGCCTGCCTTCACACCTAACCTTAACAAGACCCTAATTTTCCATCCTTGTGACTTGGATTTTCAAGACTTAGGAAGGTTTCAGACCAAAGGGACACGCGATACATGTCGATTGGAATGGGCCAATCAACAGCAACGTTTCACACCGTAGCGACACAAAAGGCCGCACAAACCTAATTTCGATTTGTGAAATCCTCAGGCGACAGGGTGTGAAATCTCCCTTATTAGGCCACTATCATTGTCACCTCGAAGTAGTAGCTCTTGTTGACCACAGAAAAAATTATCCTCAACCGGTGATAATGCTCCTCAGTTTTCTTCTCTCTCCTATATTTTCTGTGCTTGTTCACTATACAGGCAACACCTTACGATTTGATATACACAGGACATGTACTATGTAGACTTTTTAACGAAAAATCGGTTGAAGTCAAGGATGGCTAGGTCTGAAATATTCACTTTAGAGAGAGACCTTTGATCTCTTCGGCCCTCGAACCGAACTAGCACTACACTGAGGCCCCGGAAATTCTGCTGTCGTCAATGTCTTCATTTTCGGATCACTATATCTTATAAAGCAATCAGAGGACGCTGACTGATCTGATCACCAACGACTGTATGAATTGTCACACTTACCTCTGAAATCTCATTAACCGATTCTTTGTACAGATCAACCAAAAAATTGAATCCGCGTATTTATATCCTCATTATATTCTAGAACGTTCCGCAGATAAAACGATTCGTTAATATCGCCAGTAGTTGACTCCTTGTCTCATCAAGAACGTACACCCTCCCGCCTTCCAGAGATTAGAAATTACAACGAATCGCCCTAAGTGTGGCGCTACCTTTGTTGTGCAGCTTCCAAATGCTGGCAAGTATCTACATAGTGCTCAAGTGCGCTGCGAGAACACCGAAAGCACAAGAAAAGTGTACGTGCAATATTATCAACAACAGGGTTATAGAACATTCTCCGTCTTGCCTCGATAATTGTCTATCTCCTTAAATCATCGTCACATTATTCAAAAAGCCAAAAACCTGATTTTCTCTAGTGTAAAATAAAAAAATTCCTGGGGGGGGGGGGGCTCGAGCCACCTCAACCACAGCTTGGATACGTGCTATTAACAATAACAGGGTTATAGAACATTCTCCATCTTGTCTCGATAATTATTTCTCTCGGATTTATAAATTTATTATCTTCACATTATTCAAGACACCAAAAATCTAATTTTATCTAGTGTAAATTGAAAAATTTCCTGAGGGGGGGCTCGAGCCTCCTGATTCCCACCTTGGATACGTGCTATTGACAATAATAGGGTTAAAGAACACTCTCCGTTTTGTCTCGATAATTATTTCTCTCAGATTTATAAATTTATTATCTTCACATTATTCAAGACGCCAAAAATCTAATTTTATCTAGTGTAAATTGAAAAATTTCCTGAGGGAGGGGGGGCTCGAGCCATTAACTATAACAGGAGTATAAAACATGCTCCGTCTTGCCTCGATAATTATTTCTCTCCTTACATTATTTTCACATTATTTAAGAAGCCAAAACCCTAATTTTATCTAACGTAAACTGAAAAATTTTCTGGGGAGAGGGTCTAGCCCCCTGTGCCCCATCTTGGATACGTGCTATTATCAATAACAGGGTTACGGAACATTCTCCGTCTTGCCTCGATAATTATTTCTCTCCTTAAATTATTGTCACATTATTTTATTTCACACCAGAATAAATCAAAAACCTCTTTTTATCTAGTGTAAACCTAAAACTTTCGGGGGGGGGCTCGAGCCCCCTATGCCCCCTCTGGATACGTGCCTGTCCTGAAGTCTTATTGAATAATTCTGTTGTACAGACCAACTGTGAAATTGAATTCGCGTATTTATATTCATATTATATTGTGGAATGTTCCGCACATAAAATGTTTTGTTAATACTGCCAGTAGTTCGACTCCACCTCCTATTCAAGAACGTTCCCTCTCGAGCTTTTCAGAGAATTAGTAATGCAACGAATCGCCCGACTCATGGCGCTACCTTCAACAGTGCTTTGTTGTGCAACTTCCAAATGCTGACAAATCTTTAAATAATGCTCAAGTTCGTTGCGACAACACCGTAAGAGCAAGAAAAGTTTAACTCCCTAGCCTTCTTAAACCCGAAGGTTCATGGCTGCAGCAACACAGGCCTTCCATCTTTCCCTATCTTGAGCAAGTTCTATATATTTTTTCCATCCCTACCGATTTCCCTTAGGTCCATCTCAACGTTGTCCCTCCATCTTCGTCTTGGCCTTCCTACAGGTCTCTTACCATCAGGTTTCCCAACAAGAATCCTGTAAACTCCTCTTTCCTCTCCCATTCGTGCCACATGGCCTGCCCACCTAAGTCTTCTTGATTTAATTATTCTAATAATATCTGGACATGAATACAAATTATGTAGTTCTAAATTATGTAACCTTCTCCACTCACCTGCCTCCTCATCCCTTTTAGGTCCAAAGATTTTCCTAAGGATCTTATTTTCAAATACTCTCAATTTATGTTCCTCTTTCAATGTAAGGGACCAAGTTTCGCATCCATATAATACTACAGGCAAAATCACTGTTTTGTATATTTTAACTTTTAGTTTCTTAGATATTAAACGAGAAGACAAAAGTTTATGAAGAGAGAAGTAACATGCAAGAAAAGTTTACATACAATATTATCAATAATAGGGTTATCCTCAGGGTTCTAGAAAATTCTCCGCCTTTCCTCGATAATTATATCTCTCCTTAAATTATAATCACAATATTTTATTTCACACACACAAGCCAAAAAAAACTCATTTTATCTAGTGTAAATCGAAACATTTCGGAGGGGGCTCGAGCCCCCTGAGCCCCCCCTCTGGATACGTGCCTGCCGTACTTTACTGTAGAAATGAAAACTTCTCAGTTCTTTGTTTCGTACCGTCCTGTAAGTTTGAGACTGGTGGAAGTATCTGAATGCACAATGCGTGATTTTGATGATGATGTGAATTTTTTTTCTCTTGCGATAGGATTCATTCGTTTGTATAACTGAATAAAGCGCAGACGCTTACTTTTGGTAACAAAATTTTGTACTTTGGATAGATAAATTGATCTGGAGAATCTATTATGACACTGCAGGTTGTTTTCTCCTATATAAACTGTTCAGGCAGCAGGGAATATTTCACACTGATTTTTCCACGACGAAGATAGTAATTCTATAATATTTAGTTTCTTGAAATTTAGATGAATATGAATCCTAATCTACTTCAGCAGTGGCGGAAAATGGGGGCTATTACCCCCTAATTTTGTCCCTCAGTAGAGGTGTGCGGATCCCGAAGAGTCGGCACCGGGAAAATAAATTCCCGTCCCAATCCCCACTTTTCGGGGTCCCAAGCAGTAGGGAAATACAGAATGGTCATTTTAAAAAGTCGCCAATTCTGGACATTTTCTTCAATGTAAATGTATGTCTGGAACGTATCGGAAATTGTTAGTTTTTGTCAGTGGCGTAGCATGGACATTTCGGGTGGGAACGCCAAGTCCGAAGGAAGGGTCGGCCCTTTCTTGCTTAATAACGTACTTATGGTATTAGTCGCCACAGGTATTGTTTATTTGCCTGAAGTCAGCTGGGTTTTCAATAAAACATCATCCATGCATGTTTTAGCTAGACAATTAGATGCCTCACTATGCCACAAATGTTTTGAACTCTGGTGTTTTATACCTTTCTGCATGACGCAAGTCATTAGAAAACCTACCTGAATCACAATCGCCTTTGAACAACAGCAGACGTCATTGTTGTGGTTGATCCAACTACTCATTGATTTGGTTTATTTTACTTCGCTTTTCTACCACTTTTGGTTAATCGCGAATATGAATATGAGTGATGATATTGATGAAGGGACACTGACAAAGAACACCCGTGCTCACGCTGGGATTCGAACCAGGGACCTCTGTCGTCTTGACGCACGTACACTCGACTGAAGTAACAGTGCCGATTAGTAATTCAGACCACTGTTTATTACATCTTGAGAATGCTGATAAACATTTTAAAATAATTTTGTCCAGAGATTATTCGATATTATACGGCGCACGCTTTTAGAAGGAACATGAGTTCGTCCAATACCCAGCCAGTGCTACTGCGCTGTTGCCAAACTAACTGCTAGCGCAAGGGAAGGACAGAAAATTCGCGATGTCTCCATTGTTTTTGATAATGCATGCACGGTATATATGAGTACAGTGAAATAATATAGTGAATATTTCTATACAGGATTATAATATCATATCACTGTAGCATATACGAGAAACCCATACCTGAAAGAAGCTTGAAGGTATTTATTTATTCATCACCGCTCTCGTCGTCTTCCTCAGTCTCCGCATGGACGTCCGCAGGATTTTTTCCAGGGAGGGGCAAGGAAGGTGTTTTTTTCCAGGGGGGGCAAAAAAGGCACATTTTCCTACATAATAGTGTTGTTCCCTCAAAAACATTGCTTAAATTTGAATATCATATTCATGCAATAATTAACACATATTATTGTAGCTGTAATGAAATTATATGTGAAAAATATATAATTTTTGGTTGACTTTCATTTTCCAGGGGGGGCCACGGCCCCCCATTGCCCCCCCTCCCGGACGCCCATGGGTCTCCGTGTCACTGAATTCACTCATTTCCGAATCACTCTCCTGGAGGTTAATGATTAGATTTTGCACCCTTGGTGCCTGTACTACTGGTGTTAAGTTTTGAGAGTGACATTATTTAAAATAAAAAGAACACATGGAACACACACTATCGCACGAAAGGGCTGTATTTAATCTTTTCACAAACTGTTCTTTGTGGCGCACGAGTGAAAGATAAGCGAATAATTTTACACCAGCCTTGCTACGAAAACGCTGAACTCAAACTGACCCAGGCTTTCAATGCTCGAGAACGCCCAGAACAATGAAGGGTCATTGTTTATATCGAGGCGAATTTAACACTCACAGTTTTCTCTAGACACAACAACTCGCTGCGTCAACACGGTGGCAAAAAAAAAAAAAAAAAAAAAAAAAAAAAAAAAAAAAAAAAAAAAACAGGCTGCAGGAAACGAAAGATGATGTTTCCCTTGTTTCTTCAAGGAACGATAACTCCGGATGAAGCCGACGGAAATTCATGGGACTTGGACAGTCAGGTTCAAAATGTCTTTCTCCATCTTATGATGAACCTTAAAGTGGTGAGTTTTATGAAAACTTCTTGCGCGCAAGAAAAATACAGAACACCGCTTTTAACTTCTGCGCCGCAGTCTCCTAACTGTACAACGTTGCACTCCTGCCATTGGCTGATCGCCACGCACACCCTCGGCGTGTCCCCGCCCGATATCGCTTCTAAAAGCGTGCGTCGTATAAGAGTTTTCAAATAAATGCTAAACATTTCCATTGACACAATATTAAGCAGTAAGATAATAACGAAAAAATACAATAAAAAAAAATAATAGTTTTCCGGGTTAAGTGGTAGAGCAGCAACAGGCTGAATTTCTACCACGAGGACTTCACCAACTTACTTCACAAAAACTGTGTTGATCTTTTAGTTTCTAATGCACATCGCTGTTCGTGCGATAAATCATACAATGCAGTGGCCATTAAGAAGCAGTATATTTGAGATTGGTAAAGTTACGTCAGTCAATATTGCGTATTGTAGCATCACATACCACGAGTTGCATGAGCGCGAAGAGCGAAGAACCGGGTAGGAATTCTACCGCTGTCGTCTGCTTCAGAAGGCAGGAAGGGTCACATGAACCAATCACGGTAGACCTCTCGTACGCCGGCGTAAGAGAGCCCATTTACGCGCGTGCTGTAGAAATGGAAGCTTTCCCTCCATAAAGGCAGCAAGGAATATAGGAGTCCTGTACGCCGAACCTGCTCGGCGTCCGGCCGGGAAAGGCATTGAAAAGAGATGCTAGAACGAATGTTGAGAGTGGAGCGTTGCAAGCGGATCGCGAAAAATAGCTATTATAATGCCATGAAGGTCAAACATATTTGAAATTAGTCACGTTTTACTTTATAATCACAGCATTTTTGAAATTTTAAATCTGGGAACGCCGGGCGTACGGGCGTACTATAACGCTACGCCACTGGTTTTTGTACCAGAAGCGGGAAATGATCGAAATTTCCCGAAGCTCTAAAAATCTCGAATTCTACACGTAATTTTCATCTTAAGTACTTATTTTGCACTTTCTGGTACAAAAACTAACTGCTCGGGAACCCGAAAAGTCGGGAATTTTTTCCCCAGATCCCGGTCCCGACTCTTCGGGATTCCGCACACCCCTATTTTTTTCTTTAACGACTTTAACTATAATTTACTGGGAAAAGTTGACTTTCTTTTGTTTAAAACACATGTTTAAAACATGTTTTTTTAAACTCATGTTTAAAACTGTTTAAAACAAAAACAAACATGTTTTAAACAAAAAAAACAGTTTGTTTTGTTCTTTTAAAAAAAAAACACAAATTTTGCCAACCCTGCCGAGAAGCTGCCCATAAGTCAAACATCACACAGACAAATGCCAAACGCCACCTGGTGTGGTGCAAGGAGCATCGAAACTGGACCATAGAACAGTGGAAAACCGTTGTGTGGAGTGATGAATCACAGTACACAATGTGGCTATCCGATGGTAGGGTGTGGGTGTGGTGAATGCCTGGTGAACGACATGTACCAGCCTGTATAGTGCCGACATTGAAATTCGGTGTTGGCGGGGTTACAGTATGGCCATGTTTCTCCTAGAGGCGGCTTGCCCCCCCCCCCCCTCGTTGCTTTACATGGCAATGTCAGGGCACAAGCTTACGTTGACATTTTAACAGCCTTCATGCTGCCTACCGTCGAAGACCAGTTCGGGGATGACCATTGTGTCTTTCAACACGACCGAGCACCCATCCATACTGCAGGGCTTGTGGGGAGTGGTTTCACGACAACAACGTCCCACTAATGGACTGACCTGCGCAGAGTCCTGATTTAAATCCCATAGAACATCTCTGGGATGTTTTGGAATGCCGACTTTGTGCTAGACCACACCAATCCACATCAATACCTCTTCTCATTTTGGCACTCTGCGAGGAATGGGCTGCCATTCGTCAGGAAACCTTCCGCACCTGATTGAAAGTATGCCTGCGAGAGTGAAGGCTGTCATCAAGGCTAAGGGTGGGCCAACACTGTATTGACTGCCAGTGTTTCCGATGGAGGGTTGCCCAAACTTCTACTTTGTTTTCAGGTGAGTGTCTGGATACTTCTGATCACAGAGAGTATATATATATAACAGTTGACTTTTTTTCTAAGTACTTATCTGATCCTTGTGCATTGTTGCCAGGGTAAGTTGAAACAGGTTTAAAAGAAAAACATATTTTCAGAGAGTTTCTAATGTGTAAGGATGGGAACAACAGGATAATGCCAAAATTGTATATAACAGGAAAGAAACCAGCAAAAAGAAAGTTTTCAGGTTGCAAACATTCTGGTAATCAAACCAGAAAACATGTCTGGGTCATTCCATGTCAAATAAACCAATAAAAATTATTTTTGGACCTTTAGGATTCAGATTTTTTAGATCCTTTGTTTATACATTGTACCTATCAAGAGGACAAAAACTGTCAAATTTCAGATTTTGTCGGCTCTTACTTTTTGAGTTATTGACTTTTAAAAAAGCAAAAGGTTAATAACAATTGATTTCAATTAATTCACATTAAAAGTATCACTTTGAGAGTATAAAACACAGCTACTTCACTGAACATTTCACAAAAGACAACTGACTGAAGATTGCAGTAAACAATTGGTGATGTTCACTTAGGTATACCGAGTCTAGCAGCGATAGATCAATTGCTCTCACATATCTAATCAGAGAATTTATTGTATTGTTGAAGGAACATTTCATAAGTGACAATATTTTTCACATGCTTCTGACCCTCCTCTACGATAAGCTGGCAGACTGAAAGGAGCTACTCAGCAGCCTTTTTGACAACCTGAAGGGATTCAGGTAGCGACTGCCATAAAAGGAAATCAGACTATTTCTATTTCTACCCCACCTTCAACCCACCGGCCGCTGCAAATATTGAAAGGTTGTAACAAATTGCAATATTCACATCACAAATTCTATTGAAACAACGATACAATCTATTCATTTGTATGTGTATGTGTGTGCGTGTGTATGTGTGCATGTGATTGTTTGCGCGTATCACTGTAAATAATCAAGAAAAACAGCTAGTTATTACTCTTGAGACTTGTTTCTTTTTCTGTTATTTCTCAAAAAAATGACTGGAATACTTCACATATCTTATCTCTCATTATGTTGTGTTAAGAGGCACGGTACTCGTAAAAATACTTTATTCCTCAAATACCTGTAAAGGGTATCTCAGACCAAAACAACAAGTGACAGGTGACAAGTGACAGCAAGGATTCACACCGAAGTGACAAACAACAAGCAAAGCCGGTTCCTTCAGCCTATAAAGAACCATGCAGGAACAATAGACCGAAGTGACATGAAGCACTTTATTGAAAAAAGACCCAGTCCGAGCAACATGAAAGGGACAAGTAAAATGTGTCGCTTGTTGCATGTCACTTTGGTCTGAAAGCTCCTAAAATTTTAATATCATACTTTTTAATATTAAGGTTGTTATATACCATGTTATTTTTATAAAATATGTACCAATACATTGTTATTAAAAGTGATAAATATTACAAATGTTCATATTATTTGTCGTCCAAAAATTATAAAATAAACTAATAGGAAGACTTCAACATCAACCACTCAACTTAAGTTATGGTTTTAACATGGAAGTCAACAAATTTAGCAAATTTCGCACACATTACAATACAAAAAAATAATATCCATAGGAACCCATTGCCGTCCCATTATGAACTTTGCACACAGTCAATTGATGTCTAAAAAACATTTTTTTTTCAAAAAAATTAGAAATGGTGTTTTTGAGATTTTCAAAAAAACTTTTCTTTAGAGTTTCTTAAAAATTACAAAATTCAAATACCACAGTCATGTTGCATTTCATTAAAACTCATTAAAAGCAGAAGAGAATGACACTAATTTTAGCTCTCCTACATCAAATAGTTTTTGATCTACAGCTGTTTAAAGATTTCAAAATGTCATCAAATGTTGGGATTTTTGCTTTTTTGAAAGACAATAGATCAAAAACTAAGAGCTGAAAAAATCTGAAATTTTTCAGTTTTCGTCAACTTTATTGGTACTACCACTGCACCAAAAATTATCAATTTCTGAGGTGTCAAGGTTCAGACCTTGGTTGATTTGACATGGAATGACGCAACCTGTCTCCATTCATTTTCTGAAGCAAATAGGTAATAGCCATTAACAAGAATATTCTCTCCCAAATTTATTTTAAATTGTTCCTTGTTACTTGATTACTATACAAGTGAACATCCAGCATGCTTGTGTACTATGTGAAAGACAGATTACATTTAAGTGTCCTGTGAAAATTTCACCCTTTACATGTTGGGCTCTCAAATGTCAGCACATGTCAAATGTAAAAAAAAAAATAGATGTTTTAAAATATTGTTTAATAAATACAACAACTAAACAAAGCTCCTGAGGCATGTTGGTACTTGTCTATTCTTTACGCAAGGAGTTTTATACTGTTACATATTCATCAATTCTGTATTCCTTACTTCATAAAAATAAATTCACCACAGAATAATTACATGTATTATGTATCGTTTTAATGCCTACATTCTAGGTATATCCTAAATTTATAAATACTGGGGGTGAATTCGGAAAAGCATGTTTCATACTAGTGTTTGAAATTAGCAGTTACAATTCGTAAAATGTGGCTGAAATTTTCAGTTCAACACCTAACTCTATTAAATTGTCACTTTTGTGGAACACAAATTCTTATGCAACATGCTGAAATTTTGACAGTTTATCTTGGTAATTTTTGAATTTTTTAAGCATTATCTTGAACATAAAGTTTCACCTTGCATGGCACGTGGCAATGTAGAAGTGAAGCACTATATACAGTGTGTCCGAGAAGTCACTGTACCCCTACTTGCATGTATCCTGTTGCAACTGTTTTGAAAACTGGCCAGTATTCGGTTGTTTGGGAATGATTTCAGTTTCGTGGTTGGCATCCCTGCACTGAAGCTTACATGGAACACTCCCTCGAATGTGTATCAGTTGTTGCACCATAGCTGATATGAGTGGTTATGGTAGCAGTGCTGAGGAATGGCTAGTGATATGTGTGTGAGTGCACGAATGACAACGCACGGGGCAAACAATGTACAATAATGTAAAAGTTCTCAATTATGTTATAATGTAAATAAACAGATACATATGTTATAATAAATATATAATATATATACCGTATATACAGGGTGTTTCTAAAGGTCGTTTACAATGCTTGGGAGGTGATTCCTCACACGAAAACAAGCAAAAAGTCTAAGTTCCATTTTTACGACTGAGGCTTCGTTTCCGAGATAGGAGCCTCGCAAAAGGTGACAAAGTGAACGTCACACCTGACTGGGACGAATACTATAACAGATAGAGAGGCGGTTCCAAGGGAATCATAAAGGAATCGTATGTGCTCAGTCCGGAAGTCACTATGAAAAGTTCACTGCACGCATGCGCAATGGAGTCCTCAAAGGAATTGGGGATTTCCAGCAAGAACAATGCATGGAAAGTGTATGTAACGCATCAAGAAGGACCGTGACAATGAGAAATGCGTTAAAGGCAACACATCCCGACCTCAAACATCAAAACATGAGCACGGAACACATAATCCGAAAAGTTGAGCACGGTTGCATACCCCAGTTACACGCGAGGAATGAACGAATCGTGTCATGTGGCATACGAGAGACACATCACTCCACCAGGAGGAGGGAAAGAAAAACACAATATCAGATGATTGCGACAACGTGTATTTTTAAACGCGACAACTACGTAATATCCCCACACACACAACAAACAACAAATGCTACAATATCTTACGCACGGACAGTGCGTGTGACTGTACACCAACTGAAGATGTCACTTTCACCACACAAAGGGGGTGGGGAGAAATACCAAGAGTGTTCGCGCGCGATCACTGTGACGTAAAAGAGACCAGTTTTGGAAGCGCTGCGCAGGCAAGTCTGGCTCTCGTAGTCTACGTTTGACCTTCATGGCTGCTGTACCCGCGAGAGGAGCTCGAAAGGTTGGTTCTCTCCGGCAGTCGTCCCAATCGTGTTGCAGGTGCTGGGATATGATCAGCAGTTCGCTCTAGGTTGTCATACGCATTGAAGAGTACTAGTATGTTGTATTTAAAGAAGTTGACGTGGTGGAGTGGGCAAGTCAAGTATCGCAACAATTGGTCTTTGGTGTTCGTACGGTAATACGGCCAATTTTTGCAGTGTGCCAGTGTTAAACAAAAACGATACTTTGCAGTTCCAGCTCCCTATTACATAGATGGCTGCGTATACGACCCAGCAGTTAGCAGACGTGCATCTCATGTATGGGGAGGCACGTGCTAATAGCCGTGAGGGAAGTTGTCTTTATGGATAACGCTTTCCACATAAACGTTTACCGTTTCACGCCTTCTTTCAGGTAGTGGACAGTCGACTGCGTGAAACAGGGTCAGTCTTACCACCGCGGCAAGACGTTGGAAGACCCCGAAGTGTACGCACATATCAGTTTGCAGAAGATGTGTTAACAGCGGTCGCAGAACATCCTGGCACCAGTATGCGCGTGCTCGCTCGGGCACGAAACACGTGTCATGTGAATGTTTGGCGAGTGTTGTCAAAAGAAGGAATGCACCCTTTGAAACTGCAAAAAGTACAAGAACTGTTACCTCGTGACTTTCGACCTCGTATTGAGTTTTGCCAATGGTTGTTGAATCAGCTGGACACAAACCATCACTTCTGGGGAAAGGTATTGTGGGCAGATGAAGCCATTTTCACCAAGATGGATGTCTTCAATAGTAGAAACAGTCATGTCTGAGACTTTGACAACCCACATGCACTTTTTGTGGCCCATCACCTGCACAGGTTTTCAGTGAATGCGTGGTGCGGGATAGTACATGATCATTTAATTGGACCATACATTCTCCCTGTTCGCCTGATTGATCGCACGTAGCATGCATTTCTTAGTGAGGTTCTGCCTGAACTGTTGGAGACCGTACCTTTGGCACTGCGGCAAGAAATGTGGTACTAACACGATGGGACAACAGCTCATATCGATCGTAATGTACGACATTTCCTGCATGACGTGTTTCGTAATAGGTTCAATGGTAGGGATAAACCTATGCCTTGGCCACAGAGGTTGCCAGATCTCAACCCTCTCGATTTGTTCTTCTGGGGAGATATGAAAACCCTTGTATGCGACACACCTGTCACATCAGCTGAGGACCTCGTTGCTCGCATCAACGTCGCCGCCGCGACGGTAGCATATACACCTAGCTTGTTTGCTCGTACTCGACAATCCTTGATTCGTCGCTGTCATCTCTGCGTAGAAGTGAACGGCAGACATTTTGAAAACCGTCTGTGATTATCGTTCTCGGCAAATCCCAGTGAGAACACTCTTGGTTTTGCTCCCCACCCCCTTTGTATGTTGAAAGTGACATCTTCAGTTGGTGTACAGTGAAACGCACACGCAAGACATTGTAGCATTTGTTGTTTGTTGTGTGTGTGGGGGGGGGATTTACGCAGTTGTCGCGTGTAAAATTACACGTTGTCGCAATCATCTGATATTGTGTTTTTCTTTCCCTCCTCCTGGTGGAGTAATGTGTCTCTCGTATGTCACATGACATGATTCGTTCGTTCCTCGCGTGTAACTAGGGTATGCAACCGTGCTCAACTTTTCGGATTTTGTGTTCGGTGCTCATGTTTTGATGTTTGAGGTCGGGATGTGTTGTCTTGAACGCATTTCTCATTGTCACGGTCCTTCTTGCTGCGTTACATACCTTTTCCATGCATTGTAGTTGCTGGAAATCCCCAATTCCTTTGAGGACTCCATTGCGCATGCGTGCAGTGAACTTTTCATAGTGACTTCCGGACTGAGCACATACGATTCCTTTATGATTCCCTTGGAACCACCTCTCTATCTGTGATAGTATTCGTCCCAGTTAGGTGTGACGTTCACTTTGTCACCTTTTGCGAGGCTCCTATCTCGGAAACGAAGCCTCAGTCGTAAAAATGGAACTTAGACTTTTTGCTTGTTTTCGTGTGAGGAATCACCTCCCAAGCGTTGTAAACGACCTTTAGAAACACCCTGTATATATATCTAGGGGTAATATGTACTACGTAATGTAATCTAGAGGTACGGACACTTCTCAAACACTCTGTATATTTTTAAATAAGTACAAATTGAATGATCATATGTTGCTGTATAGATCGTATTGTTCTTTATTGCATTTGATTGTGCTTTGCTGAACATTAGATTTCCCTATGCTAAGCTATCCAGTTGGGGTGCTCTCATTTAAAAAAAAAGTCAATGGAAAATTTCAGGTCTGTGAGGGAGAATTTCAATAGCCAACTGAGCTCCTATAAAAACATCGTTTTAGGTAACCAAGGGACCAGATCAGACCAGATTTTATGTGTTCATGTGCAAGAGTAATTGCTGTCCAATGGACAGAGATTCCCTGAATCTTCAGCGTTTGGACCGTTAATGGTAGACTAAACAGAACTGATATGAGAAGTAAAAGGTAGCATTTGAGACAGATAGAAGGGAACAATACATTGTGTAATATTGAAAAGAGAAGAAGGATATTTTTTTCATTTATGTTCTTCTTATACACTAGGGTCTAGCATGTAACTTTTTGTTTTTGAATTTTGTTTCGGAAATCCATTTTTCAGCTTTGATGCCTCATTTTTAGAATTATATATCAAAAGGTGTATAATCATCAAAGTATCGCAAACCCTGTTTCATACCAAACTCTTAATACTCCTTAACCTAATACTAGTATTCCTGCATGAATGCTGACAAATACTTTATTTTACAGCGAGGCCGCCAACAAATGTACCAGTTAGGCATTTACTTCCGAGAGAGGTATACAAACTTCATAAGGGAGTATAATTCTGAAGAAGTGTTTGCCGTTAGCAGTGACACCAACCGAACAAAAGACAGTCTCAGATGCTGCTTGGCAGGATTCTTCCATAAACCTTTCAAAGATGGTCTCTGTATGACTGGCGACATCCTAACTGTCATTCCAGAGGATGTTGACTTTGTAATACTTTTACTCTTATTTTATTATTAAGGTGACAGGAAATGATTTTAAAATGTGTTTCTTAATAACTTTTTATTACTATTTACTCTTATCAACTTTATGTTAATTTAAGTTGGTAATTACAGAAGAAATAGATATTGAACAAATTCAACACAATGAAGTAAACAAAGGTGAAGTTCCCCTCTTCCGTAGATCTACAAAAGATGAATAGAGGTTTTAAACAAATACTACTGTGCAAAATTGCACATTTTCTCCTTCTTAGTTGTAGTTCAAAATTAGCGAGATCTGCCATGTTTCTACTGACAATTATTTGGAAAGATTTTGTTTCCTGAGTAAACTACTGCCAACTTCTGTTGTTTTTTATGAGTGGCAAGTTGTTGATTCACCAAGTAAAGTTCCTGACATCTTCAATTTTCCTCAAAGTAAGATATAAATATTCGGTTACTGAATATAGTGATATATGCTAGATATATGCACCCACTAAGGTGCGCTGCATAACCAAATGTTTATGCACACAGAAATGATGTGTACAGGAAATCACACTCTGGCACCCAAAATCCAATCACCCTTACAACAGAAAGCCAGAGTGCGGTACAACCTTCACCAAAGAGCCTTCACACACAGTTCCATGGAAGATGACACAATTATGACACCCATGTTGCAGAGGTGATCCAAACCAAGAACCAAAACCCGGACAGATCGCATTCCCATACTACCTCACAACATTTGCTAAAAATTGTCCAAGGCAGTGAAACATTTCAATATAAAAGTGGAACACAAACCAGCAATCAGACCAAACTTCAAGAGATATTACCTATCTGAACTCATATCACCTGCTGTAAACAAGACCAAGTGACAACGTCAGCTTGGCAGGACCATCCAAACAGGGCAAGGCAGAATAGGTGATGCTTGAGTGAGGTAAAGAAGAAAACCCCAAAATCTGACCCTCCACTGCATCTTAGCCCCACAGAACATACCATCTCTGCTAACACAGTGCTCCATGAAACAGAATCCTGCCTAAAGCACTTCACTTGGACATCAGACAAGCACATTCCATCTTGCACCCTGTACTTCAAAAGAAGTACAGCAAAAAGAAATACAGACTTGCTCTAAAACTCCCACAATGCACCAAGCACAACAAATGGTACAGTCCAGTGCTTCACATCCACAAGTGATACCAAATGGTACAAATCAGACCTTTAGCTAACCAAGTGCAAACAATGTAGTAGCATGATACTACCTCCATTCCAGATGCCATAACCTATATTTATATTCATGAAGGCAGTAGTCCTTAAACTTTAATTGAACAATGTCAATGAACAAGAACAATGTGGAAGCGCGCGCCCGCGCACACACACACACACACACACGCACGCACGCACACACACACAGAGAGAGAGAGAGAGAGAGAGAGAGAGAGAGAGAGATAGAGATTAGAGAGAGAGAGAGAGAGAGAGAGATAGAGATTAGAGAGAGAGAGAGAGAGAGAGAGATAGAGATTAGAGAGAGAGAGAGATAGAGTGAGTGAGTGAGTGTTGTTATAGTTTTCTTCATGAATGATGTTCATGTCATGTATTTGTACATTTTTAAAAAAATATTCTTTCATATATTTAGGATTTTGCATAACTAATTACATCTTAATGGTTCAGGTATGATGTACTTTGTTTCTAGTACCTTCTTCAAAACTGTGATGCACTGAGGAATGAGATTTATAAATTAATTAACACTAATGTGAAGGAGCTGATGGTGGACCACTCACATCTATTCCATGGAGTCAATCAATTTCTGGATGTCAATGTCACTGAGCATCCAGAGTATGTGTCCGTCATTTATGATGTCCTCAACATAATGGTTAGTGTCACTCACGATTTATCCAAATGTGTGTGGTTGGTACAGTGGGATCCATGAGTATTACCGTGCAAATTGTCCATCACCATGTTCGTGAACTTTATTTGACCCAATAAAAACTTCAAGAATTAAAAGAAAATTCAAATCAAGCTGTTGACAACTTCTGTACCAGCATACATAAAAATCTATTGCTTAAAATCACATAGGATGTAAAGGAAAAATTAATGAAAATAGTCATAGACAATTTGCACGGAAATACTCATGGATCCCACTGTACATGTGAAAGTATTTGCACTGATGAAAAATTCATAAGTTTCTGCCATTTTCAGACTCTGCATCAATTAACCCTTTAAATATTGTCCAAAAAGAATATTTATGATAAAATTATGACAAAATCTGTTGCTGATCATACCCAACCCCAATTACTAGCACTTTACAACTACATTCTGTAAAACTTTCAATGAAATGCATAAACAGGTTGGAAAGTATTAAAGTTGACATTAAATATCAATGTTCCTAAAGGTTTCTTTGAATTTCATTTTCGTTTCATAGTGCCACTTTTGGCTAATTGCAACAATGAGGACGAGTTTTGATTTGATTAAATTGATGAAGGGGTCTTCACGAAGAACAACCTTGCCCAGGCTGGGATTGGAACCCGGGACCCCTAGTGTTATAGAGCACTGTGCTAACCCCCTAAAGGTTTGGATAACAAATGTTGTATATTACGAAATAATACACTAAATCCTATTTGGCAACAAAACACATTTACCAGCTCATACATTCGGTAGTGCCTGTTTTGAAGTAAAAACCATCAAATGCCATAAGTTTATGCCATATTTTCAATATACATAATGGATTTTAATCTTTGTAAAAAGCAAAAATATAAGCACTCAAAGTTAAAATGTGATTTCTCTCTTACAAAAAATTGCCACAATATTGATAAGTAATTTGATCATGATATATGATATAATACTAATTTTTTAACATGAGTGAGTGCATGGTTATGTGGATGCAAGATATCAATAAGCAGAAAACTTTCAAGAGATAAACAATTTTAATTGTGAGTTAATATTACCATAAATCTCTTTTAAGCTCTGCATAACCACAATGACCACAGTGTAGCCTTCATCTTTGACCACCACCAGCCAGGCTGTTTTCGAAATTTCCTCTCCTTTTAAAGAAAAAAAACTGATATGATATTCCAAATTCTGAAAAATTGCATCTGCTTAAAATTCCTTCTAGAGCATTCATGTGAATTTTCGTGTGAATTGTTTTCAGTTATCTAGATATCTGTGATGAAGAATAGGTTTATGTAGCCACAAAACTATTGCAAATATCTAGACAACAGCGAAAGCAAACCACATGGACACTAGTAACACTAGTAGAAGGAATTCTAAACAGATATATTTTCAAAATTGGAAATAGTATAGAAGGGAGAGGATTTCTTGAAAATGGCTGGTGTTGACCAAAGATCCAGGTGAACTGTAATTATTATGCAGAGCTTCTTAAGAGATTTATATATGCTACTTAAGCAATCCATACATTGATTGTGCATGATGAATGATCATCATCATATTTTCATATAAGGTGTTCCAAAATTTGTAATGTAGACACATTGATCATTTACAAAAAATGCTTGACAACTTTTGCTCACAACTAATTTAATTTGAAAGTGTCCTACCACAATTAATTACTACTATTTTCAGACTGTGCGCAACTTTAGTGTGCCAAATTGGACGAAAATCTTCTTCCCAGAACCACTAACAAGTTTGATAATCAGTATGTATGCTCAATGTGAAACCAGCCAAGAAGTGAAATCCCTATCAGGTGGTAAGTAGATTAGTGATTTCAAAGAACGACAGAACAAGAGACCATGGCATTGCTCGACTCTACAGAGTAACTCAAGTCTCACGTTTTTCATATATTGGGTTGGTCCATAAGTTCTGGCGTTTTTTTAAGTGAACATTTTGCATGAAAAATAAAATGTGTTGACAATGCGTTTTATGTTATTCGATAGAGAATTATGTGCTCTACAAAATAGTGCATTTAGTTTTTTTATGCTGATATACTTTTTGTTCTTTTCAGGTCATTAAAATGGGAGTGTCAAGTCGACAAAAAAGAGCATTTTTGACACCTTCTGCTTTTTGCGTTTAATCGAGGTGCCAAAGCCACAGAAGCTGCTCGAGAGATTTGTGAAGTGTATGGCAAAGAAGCGATGATTCGGTAGAGGAATCGTTGCTTGTGTCCATGAGTTGACCGATGACGGGCAAGCAAACTGGCGGAGATTGTGGCTCGTTGATTTTTGTTGTTGTCGTTCAAAGCATGCGGAACCCATGCACCCAACTTTTGAACCTTTCCCATCGAGTGAAGGTGTACTGTGGGAGCATTCCATTATCTCTGCCAATTCCCTCGTCGTTTGACATGGATCTTCGTGAATAAGCTGATTCACTCGCTCCTCATCGAACTGAACGGAGCGTCCGGTGCGATGCATGTCTTTGAGGTCGAAATTGCCAGCTTTGAATCGCTTAAACAAATTTTGAGCCATCCTAAGAGGCATCGCTTCTTCGCCATACACTTCACAAATCTCTCGAGCAGCTTCTGTGGCTTTGGCACCTCGATTAAACGCAAAAAGAAGGATGTGTCGAAATGCTCTTTTTTGTCGACTTGACACTCCATTTTAATGACCTGAAAAGAACAAAAAGTATATCAGCATAAAAAAAACTAAACACACTATTTTGTAGAGCACATAATTCTCTATCGAATATCATAAAACGCATTGCCAACACATTTTATTTTTCACTCAAAATATTCACTTAAAAAAAACGCCAGGACTTATGGGCCAACCCAATAGTTACCAGAAGCGTCGCCACTGGGTGGGCAAGGGTGGGTTCTAGCCCACCCTAAAATAGTCTCAGCCCACCCAAATAAAATAAATACATGATATATTTTTTTAGATAAAGTAACAAGCTGGTAAAGAATTATAGTATAAAGCACACATAGCACCTCAACAATTAACTCAGTTTCACGTGAAAAATGAAGAACGTTTTTAGTCCAGGCAATTTACACTTTGACCTGGGCAAAATTGCTTCAGAAGGTTTTTAAACAGTTTCTAGCTCAGAAATCATTGCTGAATAACATCCAAAATCAGACAAAATCGGACCACAGGAAACCCCCAAAAACGAATTTCAAAATGGCGAACTGGCTGTTTTCTACTAAAGGCAAAAAAAAAAGTAATTTTATGCATTTTAGAGAGAGGCAATGCTTTTATTTACATTTGATAATACTTAAACTAAAACTATCTTTCAACAATATGCCATTTTTTATGCAATTTTGATATTAAAAGTTATTTATAGAAGTTAGGAACTGAGAAAATAAAAATTTTCAAATAAAATCCTTTTAATTTATCTTCATTATATAGTCACTTCTAAGGAGGGACAAAGTTTAATTAATTGTCTTCATCACCGTAAACACTGGCTTACAAATGGGGGGGTTTACAGTCCCTCCCGAAATTTTGAGAAAAATCAAAATTTTAAAATAGAAGCAGCTAAGAACTTGGGAATACCAAAAGTGCTAAATGCAAATTCCTCTTTAATTAATCCTTAGATTTCAATGTTGAGTGAAAGTTCCAAATATAAGCAATCAGTAGAACGTAGGTAATGCCCATTTTTATTACAATTCGAGCCTCCCCCTCCCCTCCTCCAAAAAAAATGAATCCTGCATATGCTAGTAACTGTCATCATATTATTATTGCAACCATTCGCCATGAACTGTTAAGAGGACAATCGATTATGCTTGTATCCACATCAAGTATCATAAAGGTTCGACATGCAGGAACAGCAAACCATCTTAAGGAGGAAATCTAGATTTAGTGGGTGTACAGCATAGCAGGAATTATTCTTTACATACCAACCCCTCCCTTCTATCTCGATCGTCTCTTCTATATACTTCCAGATTCTTATTTGAAATTTAAGGTACTTTGTGGACAAATCGGTAGGTGACAAACACTCAGGTGTAACAAACGATATACCTACAGCTAATGTTTTCAATTAACATTCGACAACATAGTTCGGTTTGTGGATTCCGACGACTCGCAGTTATACAACAGAAGCATTGCTTTTCTTCCAACGGCATCAATATCTGAATGTTGGCAGGAATGGAAACAAAATGAATTTGCAGCTGATCGGAGTTCAGTTACGTTTTTCAGTTTGTCTAATGCTGAGGACTTCCTAATTGAGCACATTGTGGATGTGGTTTCGGATTTTTGTTTCAGGTCCGCTTTATTCACACATACGCTAATCAGTACTGGACATGCAATTTAAGGTGGGATCCTAATCACTACATGCCTCCACCAGGCATCGAACCCTGAGCCCACTAAATACAAGGCGATGGACGATGTCACTACGCCATCAGGGAGGCCAGATAAATTCTAGGTGTGTTATTAGAGCCAGTGAATACATATGGAAGAGGAGCAGCTTGCGGATGTCAACCCAACAATGATTGAATTTCAAGGATATTGAACACAGTATTGGGAGATTGTCCCTGTCTTATGTCACTGCGATAGTATGACTTGAAACCGTTGTCCTTTGCATGGTACAGAAGCAATTCGACCTTTTCCCTCTATTACTGTTGTACAAATACTTGCATTTTGTAATTAGACTGCAGCACGAACGATGTCCACACGAGCATCTTCATCTGCGTTACAACAGACCAGTGTTTCTACATCATCTCACCTGTAAGGGAAATAATTGCTTGGTTGTTTTCTTCATTAGCTAGGGAGTGTTCTTTCTTGTCGGCGCTAAAATTATCATTCTTACTAGTCTTCATGCAGAATCTCCTGAGAATTAAGCCCTTGTTCGTAGGAAAGCATCTGTAGCCATCATCAAAAACGACAGCCCTTCCATCTGTTTTCAGAGTGAAATCTACACAAGGGATTGCAATGTTCTTGTGTGTTTCATTTCTATGCCATGGAACGGAATGTTGGAGAGATCCATCATCCAAAACGCACTGACTTCTGCACTAGATTTCCATTCGAAAGTTGTTGGTGTATTTGATTATTGCATGACCTAATTGAGAATTTTGGGCTGCTCTCAACATACTTTTTATCATTCGAATAATGCACGAGGATATGCACAAAGCTCGAAACTCTCTGAAAGAGTGCTGCATCTACGTGTATATCATATCTGTCAGGGCCCACAATGCAGCAGCAGCAAAAAATCCTATGATTTTCACTTTATCAATCTTTCGGCAGAATATTTGAGACCAACCTTTCTCAATTATTTTGGAGATGATATCCGTAACAATGTAATGCAATTCATCAAAATTAACTGCTGTACTAGTGTTGCAGAAACTTGAGTCAAAATGGAATGGGGGTATGGATTCCAGTCGTTCAATTCCTTTTTTAATAACATTACAGTCTTCCGTTTCTCTACTTTCTCGCATTTCATTGTGTTGCTCACTACCCTTCATCAAAACTCTGGTATATTCTTGCATTACTAAGTTGTAAATGGAACACAAGTGTATGGAAAACAGCCATGTTGCCTTCTGGATTTCTATAATTCCGTTTCCTTCTGTCAGGTCTGATTCGAGTCGCACACAAGGTCCCGGATTCGATACCCGGTGGAGGCACATAGTGGTTCCAACCCCACTTAAAACTTTAGGTCCAGCCCCAATTAGCCTTTCTGTGCATAAAGTGGACTTCAAACCAAAATTCAATCCGTCCATAATCTGCTGGTCATTTGTGGTGATCATATTTTAACTACATCTTGTTCATTGTCCACTTTTCTCTCACAAATCGTGCACAATTCAGATATTATCATTCTCAAAAAGCAAAATATAATATGACACAACAAGAAAACACAAATTTAAGTAATAATACACAAAATATTAAAAATAATTCACAAATTAACATACAACGTAAGGAAATTCACAATAGCCAGTCCGCCATTTTGAAATCCGTTTTTGGGGGTTTTCCCGTGGTCTGATTTTGTCTGATTTTGGATATATTTTTCAACAATGATTTCTGAGCTAGAAACTGTTAAAAAAACCTTCTGAAACAATTTTGCCCAGGTTTGATGGAAAATTGCTTTAGACTGCCTGGACTAGTTGGTTTCCTTTCATTAATGTGTGACATGTAAACAAAACATCATTGTTCCATGGTTAGTAGATGCCGCAATGCTTTTCATCTATCAGTTTCCATTGTTGATGGTTGTTGTTTTGTTCTCTTGTGTTTCTTGGAGCATCGGCATGTTTGATAATGTGTTTTCCTTTGCTGGATTTCAATAGAACCGAACAAATCAATTTTAACAGCCATGGTTGATCCGCAATGCTTCATTCTTAGTGTGCGCGAGCAGTTGGCGAAGTTTGTGGTATGCGTTTAAAAAAAAAGGTAAAAGGTAAAGTGCTCCCCTGTGCTTAGCACCATGCCATGAAGGTGTATGGGGATGTGGGGGTAACGCCCCACACTTTCTTGATCCGGTCATGAATGGGGGTGATGTGATCAGCATCATGCCCCTGACTGCCTTTACCCCCCCAGGGTTTCCCCCAGGTACCCATGTCATTTGACGCTGGGTGGGCGCCGGGGCCGCTTCCAATGTTAGAAAAGTTCCCGGATTTGAACCGGCCGGGGATCGAACCCGGGACCTTGAGCATTGTAGTCAGTTGCGTTACCGACTGAGTTACTGCGGTATGCATTTAAGTGTATATAATTTTGCTGTTGTGAGTTGGAAATGATTTTTCTCATCATTGGGTTGCTTGTTTACAAACTTTGTCTTGTAAATAGGGTTACCAGACGTCCTCTTTTACCCGGACATAGCATTTTCGGGTCCTAAAAATGGTAAATGGTGTTTTTTTAGGAAAATGTGGAAATGTCCTCTATTTGGGGTTTAGACAACTGCTTCATATTCAATATTCGTAACAAAATTTCATAGTTGTAAATAACTGTTAATATAGTTTCTGTGTTCAATTTCAAAGTAAGGACATGCAACTCTCTCAGTTGAAAGCGTAGACAAGAAATTTTCTTCCAGCAAAGAATGAATGTAGTTTATGCAGTTGTTCAATATTATGTAATATTTTCCATTCTCGTGTTTCGTCATCTCTTTTACATTCAAATATTCTCTGGAGTTCTTTATTTTCAAAAACTCTCAATTTCTGTTCTTCTAAAGTTAGAGATCAAGTTTCACAACCGTATAATACAACCAGCATTAGAATATTAAGACATTTACCTGTAATGAGGCATATTATTAGTTATACTGAAATGGTGTAAAATTATTTTACACGGGTGTGTGATCTCCAAGTTCACCAAAACACTAGTAAACACAAAACTTGTGTTCAAAGTGCTTCATCTAAGAAGTCTCCTTTTTTAGATTATGAAATCCAAAAATGTCCAACTTTTTTAAAGTTTGTCATCTGGTAACCCTACTTGTAAAAGCATAGAGAAGATTTTATCTAATACAAAATACAGGAAAGTTAAATGCTGAGTTTCTAACACTAATAAAAATTTCTCGCAAAATATTTGTAATAATTGTATTATAGCTATTAATTTAAGCTATGAACAAGAATGTTCCAGTTCCAGTACAGCATAACGTTTATTGGATGTGAAGGGGGGGGAGGCAATCGAATGAAACGTCACTCCACCTTGAAAAATTCCTAAAGCCCATCCTAGCCATGATCACCGAACCAGAGCCCACCTAAAATATTTCATTCACCCTTGAGCCCATCCTAAGAAAAATTTCTGGCGATGCCACTGATAGTTACAAGAGTAGATTAAGGGGAAGCAGTAGTGTTCACCATGATGTCTAGTAGTACATCTTCAATTAACATAATAGTAAATGGCAATCAACTCTAACCCCAGCCCAAAAGAAACAAACTATAGTTTTCCCTGGAATGTCTAAAACTAACAATATAGTATCTTTCATAGGCTTTTGTAGTGAGAAGTTGCTGACGAGATGAATAAACTCAAACCGTCAATCTGCCACTGTATGCAAAGGCATGAAATACTGTATGTACCTTTTTACTGCTATTGTACAATCAACAGCAAATGAATTAGGAGAAAAAAGATTTTCTCGACGAAAAATGAGTTGGCAATGCTGCGAACACCGAGACATTTGTGATAAGATGCTTGAGGAGCCTCAAGCAAAGTTTTCTCAACGCACAACTTCAGTACCGAAGGTCATGTCGATTGGCAACTTTCGGGAGCATGTTGTCTGTCTACCTCTACACAGTTCTCCCCAAATGCCTGTTTGAAAATGATCACTTTTTTTTGCCAACGTAGTTCTGGCATTGCAGTAATGTTACAATATTTGTTTTTCTTATTTTGCTTTGTTTTTACCATGACACATTTATAATTTGTCGCAACTATGAGGATGGATTATAATTACATTAAATTGATAAGGAAACACTATCTCCCGGCTGCCAGTCTCCCTCCCACAATGAAAGAAGTAAATAGATGAATAAATAGTTCAAAATTGAAATTATATACACAAGTATTGCTTTCAGTTATCTTCACATGCTCTAGAGCAAATTATGGATCTGCATTACAGGGAAGATTCACGAAGACCCACACTCATTTGATATGCAATGATCAAGATGGAAATTTCTGTGAGGTGGATGCTGGATCGATCCTTGAAAACAGGTTGGGGGAGGGGATGTTTAGTGTATTGTTTCGCATAATTTGTAGGTAATTACAAAAGATATCTGAGATACAAAAGTAAGTAAGTATTCTCCATAGGTATAAAATACAAATCTATCATATTCAAATTTTACGATATCACGTGTATCATCAGAAAACCAAACATACCAAATTTTGGAAAGTAGGAGCTAGTAAGTGAAATATATTTCAAGTTGATGATTTATATTTGATAGAAATTCTATTAAGATGTCAAACCTGAAGCCCATAGTCAAGTTGTATGATGAAAGGATAGAGGATAAGCTTCAATCAAACTTAGTATATGCTCACAAACAAAAATGGCGACTGAGTGACCTGGAGCAACGCAAAGCAAAGAAAGCACTCGATAATTGGAAGAAACAATGAGTTACAAGGGTGAAAAAAATGTATTTGCTTTTACAAACTCGACTTTAGTTTGCCTGTTCCAAACTGAAATGCCATATTTTGAGACCATTGTGTTACATGCTAAATTAATGCAGCCTTGTAAAAATCAGAGTTCAAAATGTTTCAAAGAAAATAAATATATTGTCTCTAGGGAAAACAGAAAGAAAGAAAGGACACACTCATTCATACAAACAAAAAATAAACTTGATTTTCAATGTTTCAAATAATGTTGACGTGTGTTCAGTAATGAGTCCACCAGCCATTGTTGTCGATTACCTTACGTAATCTTCTGGGCATAGATTCAACAAGTCTGTGACAAATACGTGGCCTGTTCTGTATAGTTCTCCATACGTCATACACATGGCCACGAAATTGTTCTCTTGTTCTTTCATAGCCAGGTTCCCATTCTCTCACCATAATGGACCATACGTTTTCAATTGGATTGAGGTCTGGTGATTTTGCTGGCCATTCGAATGGCTGAATGTCAGGGTGATGTGCAAGCCATTGCTTCGTTCTTTTGGACATATGGCAGATGTGGCTCGTGCATTACTTTCCTGGGGGTTCACCGAAGTCATGTGACACATATTCAGTTTCCGCAAAAAAAAATGTGGCATTCTTTTACTTTCATATATCCGAAGTGTTTCCATCTTTAAGGAAAAAGTCTGAATACATGCTCGAATGTCTATTTCCAGCTTTCATTCACTTCTCCTCATCCTTCTCTGCCCAATTTTGCATTTATGCCAAGAAGTTCGGCACAAAAATTATTCAACAGAGAAGATTGAATATGTAACGAACGGGCTTCAAACTTGAACCTCACAGGGCAGCACTGGAAGTAAGGAACCAGCTGGGCCTCACTCGCAGCGTGCAGTGAGGACGGTGTCTTCTGGCTTCTGCTGCAGCTTCTGAGAGAGCACGAACTGCGCATGACCATTGGTTGGAGATCGAGGTTCCTCAGTATCCTCTGCCACGTATTTTGTCCATATAGCTACCCCGAGCTTCTGCCCTGCTGCCCGAACCTTCACTATGGCAGGAGCTGTCCTGTGGGGGTTCAGATGTGGGTCTGCACGAGGGCGGCCGACTCGCGGTTTCTCTTTCTCAGCAAAAGAATTTTCCGTGGTACGGACACAAATACATGACTTCTTGTGCAAAAAAATGTTATCGAAGAATTGTCAAAAGGTAAAGACATTGTTTATTTTCCATTCTCGAGGTAAATTACATATATTACTAGGGGTTCACTGATCCTGTGCGCTATAGGGCCAACCGCACCTGACATATGGATACTGCAATTATCATGAACGAAGTTGATGATGGGCATTTCCTTCCCAGGATAAATAACGCGAACTGTCGGTAGCATATGTTCTTCAAGCACTTTAATATATTCTTCGGAATCCATCCTCGAGGATATTTCTACGATATCTACTGCACCAGCTGCACTGATCCATGCCCAAAATGCCACTGAAATTCTTCCACTTCATCGATTGATACGAACATATCTTGGATCTTAACGAGTTCTGTCTGGTCGCCACAAAATAATTTGGCCATCTTCATCCGAACAAAACACTTTCTCTTCAGTCCAAATTACTGTTTTCCAAAAGTCATTTGTCATGGGTAGATATTGTAAAGTGAACCCAAGACGAGCATTTACGTGTTGCGCTGTGAGTTGCACTTTCTTCGCTGGTGTTCTGTGCCGTATCCTCGCAGCTTGTAGATGCCTTCGTATTGTATTCACTTGAACACTGCAGTTGTAAATGTCTGGCAACAATACTGGCTGGAGAAAATGGATGATTTGCAATGTGTTCCACAATAGCAGCATCTTGCTCTCCCGATGTCACTCTGCGGTGCCCTGTTTTCCTTCTTGTTTTCAGGCCCTCTTCTCCTTCATGTTGAAAACGCTCTATCCAATGACGAACAACATTTTCATGCCTTCCAATGGCTATTGCGATATCGGAAATTGTGTGGCTACATTCGAACATGAAAATTATACGGCCACGAGTAGCTTCAGACGTGTATGGCATCTTGACTCCGTAGCTCCAATGAACGATTGCTCGTCCTGGCCAGGTTTCCGACTACCACATCGCAAGTCATTCACTTGGTCTTCAAATAATGGTTGCTAACCCTATTTTCAAAAAAATATCGTTGATATGCAAGGAAAATATCAGGGATGGTCACGACATTACGATCCAACAATTCAAAAACGGAATTTTTCATATCTTGTGAAAGTTAAGGTAAACAAATGCTACTGAATTTCTACTTACGAAATTTCATCGCCGATTCTTGTCATACGAAGTGAAATGTGTATTTGTTTCGGAAAACTTACAGGTGTAAATTATCTTCCCAGTAGAGTAATCAGAGTGCTAGGCACGATAATTGTCATTATTATTGTTTATACTGTATAACCAATAGCATAGTTACCTAAGTTTCAATGAATGATGTAACCCCTTATCACCTTACCAATAATCATAACCAATATTAACACTCGAATCTAAGTCAATCGAATATACAGCTTGGCGAGGGGGTGGAAATGACAATTTTTCCATCCCATGAATAAGCTACAGCATCCCTGGGCTAGTGTGCTGCATAATTTCTACATTCAATTTGCGAAATCATTTTAAAAGATCTATATTTTTGTTTCTCAGGTCCCAGGAACTTAACAAAAATATCCTTAACTAGTAAATGTTAACAAACCTGAAACTTTTGGGGCCAAGTGTCCCTCTTTCAGATGCCAGAATTTGAACCCTAAAATAATAATTCTGAATTTATGAATAGTAGTGTGTTTAATGGCAGTAGGTAATTAGAGGTGCTGTGCATATTATTTCTTTAAGAATTCATTTTCGTTCTGAAGAAAGTTGCCATTCCGATACAAACATAATATTTCGAAAAGTCCTTAATCATTCTGAGTCTAAGTTTTATGCACAAATAGGCAAACCGGGACGAGATCTACAGTATAAACTAGAATCCGAATCACTATGTGCCTCCACCGGGCATCAAACCGAGAATTCCTTGATTACAATGCGGCGACGATTTCCTTGCCCCATCGTGGAGGCTCTCTTAATCAGTTGCATATGCATAAATTAGTATAAATTAATTTAAAGTATATTTCTCATACTACATAGAATTCATTATCACCACAGTCGGGGAAAATAGTTTTAGAGAAAATTGAAAATAGAGGAATATCTATCGCTCTTCTCGTTTTACTATTTCTTATAAAGTCAGAAGCATTTCACATCGCTGTCACAATCTAGAGCCACTATCGAATGCAGAAACAGCAATACTTCAAACTTTGAAATCGACACCGAGGGTGATATTTTTGTTATTTCACGTCACTGTTCTACCAGTCTCGGATAATCGCATTGATGAAGGTTGAAGATGTGATAGATGGAAGTGAGATGCAGACAATGACACATCCTCACCTTACTTCGAAGCACGTGCGCTAACCAATTAGCCACGGGGTTGGCTTTTTTGTGTTTATCAGTTCACCAAATTAATTTATTCGTCATTCAAGATCCAGAGGTAGAAAAGCAATGTAAAATAACAAAAACAGAAAAAATGCCATTCACTTATCATCACCCAACAATTTCATGCTCACCAAATCCACACACGAACCTCTTTCAGCATTCGTTTTGCAGAATGGCCTTGGGTATTAAACATCGCCCATTTACTGGTTCAGGTCGAGACAATCCAGGTGATTATGTTATTGAAGCTTATCTTCAATCCTTCACACAACTTTGCTATTTGCTTCTTACAGGTTTGAATCTTAACAGAACTTCTATCGAACATCGCTCATAGAGTATATTTTACCTATCAGCTCTAAACTTTCTAATTTTCACATATATTTTTTATTTTTATTTAGCGTCGCTTTTCTTCCACTTTTGGGCAATTGCGAAGACGAAGATGAGTGAAGATAAAATAAATAGAACATTCAGAAACAACACCAATGCCCAGACCAGTATTCGAACCTAGGATCTCTGACGTAAAATCGTCTAGTGTTACCACTCAGTCAAGTTTCACATAGAAACTTACACTTACACACCTCTTCCTTATATATGTGTTTTGTTTTACCTGCTGCACTTCTCTTATGGTGAATTCTAACCCCTCATTTCAGATTTATCTCATGTTTATAGCTATTGCTTTGTAGTGAATGATAATCCTATTATGCCCTGTGAATCTTACTCCAACGAAAACCCTGTTAGAGAATGGAAATGTTACGTGGGTAGTGTTATTAAAAGTCTGCTTTGGTTAGCTTTTTTAGTGTATTGTATGAATATTGCATTTTCATTTCGTGTTGAGGCATATTTTCGTCACCTAGATTTTGCATTTAAAATATGTAGGTCCAGTATATATTAGTCATTGTGAATTCGAGTCAATTAAAACATTTTGCATTGTTGCGAGATTATCTATGAGGCATAATGAATAAGTAGAGAAAATGCAACTTGTATATCAAAATTGCTATGTCTAACTGATCTCCGAAAGTATTGTTTAGCACGTCACATTTCAAGTATAGTTCATGATTGTATCTAGTATATGAACGAGATGTGACCCTCCTCTCAAACAATACGTGGCTTGTCCCCACGGAACGAAGTGTGTCACTTATAAATTAATTGTCCGAAAGTAGGTATTAGTCATGAACAGAACAAAATATTCTCCTGAGCAATTACAAATTTTATACTCCAGTTCATGGCCGGGAGTTATTGACGGTCTCCCCACCTTATCCGCTTTAGGTTCAGGGTTCGAGTCCTGGTCTGGCAATCCCTTTTTTAAGTGTCTCTTCATCAATTTAATCTCATTATCATCCATCTTCATAGTTTCGATTAATTGTAAATGTGACATAAAAGCAAAGCACAATAAGAACAAATACAAATAATTGTAAAATGACTACAACGTCAGTACTACATTCGAAAAATAAAATGCGAGCCGAAGGTTCATCTTCAAACAGGCATTTGGGGAGAATTGTGTAGACAGACAGCATGCTCCCGAAAGTTGAAAATCCACGTGTAGCATGACCTTCGATTCTGGAGTTGAGTTGTGCTTTTCAGGAAAGTTAGCTCGATGCTCCTCAAGCATCTTATCAAGATTGCCTCGGTGTTCGCAGCATTGCCAACTCATTTTTCGTCGAGAAAATCTTATTTCTCCTACTTCATTTGCTGTTGATTGTACAGTTAGTTTCCCCATAACCATGTAACTAGAATGCAGATTACCACAGCAATATAAACACAATATAATTGTTGTCAGGTCATTATATAACTTCATCAATATCACAATTCTCATTTGCACAAAAGAAATGGAGGAATCTGTATTTGTTTTACAAAACCTTCATGAAATATAGAGGCAAACAACTTATCACATTCATGATAAACTGCATCTTTTGTTCTCACTGTTAAATGCAGCACTGTTGCCAATAAACATACCTAATAGACAAACATAGACTATCTCAAATTTGTTAAAGCAACCTAAAGACATTATTTGTCCCATATAATTATGAATTTTAGAAGGAATACATTACAGTACATTTGTAGCTTCTTTTCACAATATTTAAACTGTATCAAATTATCATCATCAGTGATAAGTTGAAATGGTGCAAAAGAACAACAAATGTACCATAAATGCACTACTTGTAATAAGTGTATGCAATTTAGACATTATTAACTGTAAAAGTATCATGAATTAAGTAATGATAATGTATAAGATTGATTACTTTTGCAATCTCAAAGAATTTAATTGTGAAAAGTACCACTTTTAAACATAAAGATATCCATAAATATACCTGGTCTTCTCCAGATGGTAAAACTCATAATCAGATAGATCATATTCTCATTGATAAGAGAAGGCACACTAGTATAATTGACGTTCGTACACATAGAGGTGCTGACTGTGCCAGTGACCATTATTTAGTAATTGCTAAATTAAGAGAAAGACTCTCAGTGATAAATCATAAGCAACAAAATCTAAAAGTTATAAAATTTGATACAGGAAAGTTTACTGATGAAAGAATTAAGAAAGATTACCAAATTAAACTGTCAAATAGATTTGATGTTTTGCAGGATTTAAATAATGATGAAAATATACATGAAACAGACGTAAATAAGAATTGGGAGCACATACGTAATGCAATAGAATCAGCAGCTAAAGAAAGTATAGGATACCATAAACCGAGAAAAAGTAAGCCATGGTTTGATAATGAATGTCATAATCTAATAGAAATAAGAAATCAGACTAGACTTAGGTGGTTAAATAACTCTGATGATACAAATCTAAACAATTATAATAGAATAAAGCGAGAAGTTAACTGCATGTTTAGAAGTAAAAAAAAGAGATTACTTGAATAGCAAAATTAACGAAATTGAAACAAACAGCAAAAATAAGAATATCAGAGATTTATATAAAGGTGTAAATGAGTTTAGAAAGGAGTGGCAACCTAAAGTAAACTTGATAAAAGATAAAGACGGTGATTTTCTAGCTGACCCAAGTGATATTCTAAATAGATGGAAGAACTAATTTAATGACCTTTTAAATGTCCATGTAGGAGATAAATCAGATGTAAATGAAGTCCACACAGCAGAACCTTTAGTTCCATAACCTAACTTGACTGAACTTAAGGATGCTATTAAAAGGCTAAAGAATAACAAAGCACCTGGCATTGATTTAATACCAGCTGAGTTAATTAAATATGGTGGAAAATCATTAATATGTCAAATTCATCAATTAATTTGTTTAATATGGAATAAAGAAGAAATCCCTCAACAGTGGAAAGAATCCATAATTGTACCTGTGTTTAAAAAAGGTGATAAAATGAACTGCAATAATTACCGTGGGATTTCTCTACTCTCAACAACATACAAAATATTGTCTAACATTCTTTTAACAAGACTAACACCATATGCTAATGAAATTATAGGTGATTATCAATGTGGATTTAAAAGTAACAGATCAACTACAGATCAAATTTTTCACATCAGACAGACACTTGAAAAAAAATGGGAATATAAACAAAATGTCCATCAGCTATTCATTGATTTCAAAACAGCATATGATTCGGTCAAAAGAGATAAATTATATAATATATTAGTAGAGTTTGGAATACCTAAGAAGCTATGCACCAGTGAAACAGAAAGTAAAATTCGTGTGGGTATTAATATGTCTGACAAATTTACAATTCATGATGGGTTAAAACAAGGAGATGCATTATCTCCATTGCTCTTTAATTTTGCCTTAGAATATGCTGTTAGGAAGGTAAAAGAAACTAAAGAAGGACTAAAATTAAATGGTGTGACTCAGTTGTTAGCATATGCAGATGATGTAGACTTACTGGGGGATGATGTGAATACAATTAAGAATAATGCTAAAATATTTTTCAAAACTGCTAAAGAGATAGGTTTGGAAGTTAACAAAGAGAAAACTAAATATATGTTTACAGGGGGAAACCAATTGTTAGGTAATAATCAAAATCTAATTATTGGTAACAACTCGTTTGAACCAGTTTCAAAATTCTTAGGAGTAATATTAACAAATGAAAATTATATTAAAGAGGAAATAAAAAGTAGGCTTAATTCAGGAAATGCATGTTACTTCTCTCTTCATAAACTTTTGTTTTCTCGTTTAATATCTAAGAAACTAAAAGTTAAAATATACAAAACAGTAATTTTGCGTGTAGTATTATATGGATGTGAAACTTGGTCCCTTACATTGAAAGAGGAACATAAATTGAGAGTATTTGAAAATAAGATCCTTAGGAAAATATTTGGACCTAAAAGGGATGAGGAGACAGGTGAGTGGAGAAGGTTACATAATTTAGAACTACATAATTTGTATTCATGTCCAGATATTATTAGAATGATTAAATCAAGAAGACTTAGGTGGGCAGGCCATGTGGCACGAATGGGAGAGGAAAGAGGAGTTTACAGGATTCTTGTTGGGAAACCTGATGGTAAGAGACCTGTAGGAAGGCCAAGACGAAGATGGAGGGAAAACGTTGAGATGGACCTAAGGGAAATCGGTAGGGATGGAAAAGAGTATATAGAACTTGCTCAAGATAGGGAAAGATGGAAGGCCTGTGTTGCTGCAGCCATGAACCTTCGGGTTTAAGAAGGCTAGAGAGTTAGTTAGTTAGTTAGTTAAAAGTATTTTAATTTTGTTACTAGTTACTTGATAAAGTGAGTTACACTTACCATTACTCAAAGTAGCCATTACTTCCAAAATAATCTGCCTTAAAAATATTGGCCAATATCTGTACATAGGTATTCACAGTGCAAAATAATCTAACACAGTTATTTTTAGTGGTTATTACGAGGGGCATGTAAAAAAAAAAAGAGCCGATTGATTATTACAGAGAATAAAATCAAGCGAGAAAATTTTTATTTTGATGCTATACAAGTGCATACCCTGGAAATTTTTCTCCATAGTCACAATGATGCTCCAAGTTTACATAGACCCTCTGTGTAGAAATCTGCCGCCTGGGATCTCAGCCAGTCGAGAACTGATGTCTTGAGAACTTCACTATCATCAAAACGTTGCGAAGCAAGCCCCTTTTTCAGATGAAGGAACAGAAAGTAATCACTTGGGGCAAGATCAGGACTGTATGGTGGGTGATTAAAACGTTCCCATTGGAATTTTTGAATTGTTGCAACAGTACGGTCAGCTGTGTGTGGGCGGGCATTGTCATGAATAAGCAGAATTCCAGACCGTAACATTCCTCTTTGCCGGTTTTGGATGGCATGTCTCAGATTAGACAGTCCTTGGCAATACACATCTACTGTGATGCTTGGTCCCGGTTCCAAGAGGATTACACCTTTGTGGTCCCAAAATACGGTTGCCATGATTTTGCGATGTGATGATGTTTGCATGAATTTCTTCAGTTTCGGTGACCCCATTGCATGGATTGCTGCTTCGACTCACCAGTGATGTACAATATCCAGGTTTCGTCTCCAGTCCAGGGTAGCTACGATTTTTTGATTATGAAATTCCCTGACTTTTCCAGGTTTTCCAGACCAGAAATAAAATTTTCCAGATATGTTTGTCGTCATGATTTTTGCTTTTGAACCTCATGTTTTTCAATTAAATGTGCAGGCACATTAATTATTATGAATATGAATATACACATTTGTTAGCTGAAAATTTACCAAGTGATTAATATAATGCTATTCAATGAAAAAATAACTAACTATTGTACTCCTCATTTTCACTAAGTCATTACAATTAAGGTGGTGTAAAAAAATCAATAAAAAAATGTGGCATATATCCAAGCTTTACAATGTAACCTGTATACAACCTCAATTAGTCTATATCAATACAAATTAGAAACAACAGAAAATTAGGTCATGTACCATTAGAAAATATGCAATAATGATTATATTTTTTAATTTATTGAAAATAGTACATACTACGGAAATTCAGAACTTCAATGGGGCCGGTGACCAACCATACACCTAAAAAAAATATATACGCGGGCCATACTTTGGAATCAAATATCTCCATTATTTGAGTTTTCCACATGCTGGAACCAATTTTATATTACGGAAAACATCGAAATCTGTCTTTTAAAAGGTAACAGAACAGTTCTGAATGTTTTAAGGTTTTTTGTTTCAAATTTTCCTAGCAGGAAGACTAATTATCATAGAATTTTGGCAATCATTGTGGCACGAAATTTGGACCTTCCTTAAAATAATGAGCACTATTTGGATTCGAAAAAAGTTATTTATGTTGAAAAAAACCTTCAAAATGACCTTACTCAATCATACACGCTTCCCACGGACAAGGTATTCTCCGGTTGACAAGCGACAGTAAGTATCGTAAACTAGTGGGAATGAATGTAGAAATAAATCGAAACCTTAGTAGAGTGCATTCAGTGTCTTTATTTTAATTCTAAGACAACCAAACCTGACATTCCTAACATAACCACAAAAGCATATATTCACAAAATCTTAAGTAATAGCTAAAACTCTGCAGTATGTGTTAACAGACATAAACCGAAATCAAACCATGTGAAAGTTGCATTTGTAGCATGATGAAATCGTAATAAAACAAAAGGAACTTGGGCTCATTTTCACCACTTTTCAGCATAATTTCATTCTACACGCAAACAATACGTAAAATTACTATCGGCATGAAACCAACATTCCTAACCTAACAACGATGTGTGACCAGCTTACGTTTAATGCCTCTATTTCGCACCAGTTCTTAAAAAATAAATTCGTTCTACATGCACAAAACACGTACATATTCGAATAATGACGTCACTGATACTGCATAAAATCACTAATTTCTCGGGTGTAACAAATCTCCGCAATGTAAAAACTACGACAACGAGCAAATAAACTAGTTGATCAGGTTGCTTCTGAACGGGTTGCAAGCGAAGGACTCAAATTCACAGAAAGGGTTCACGGGGGGAAAGAAGTAGTGAGTCCCTTTGTTTTCACTCGGCGTCCGCACCCGTCCAGTGTGACGTCTACCACAGCCAGTTACGTGAAATTCTGCTCTTCAAGCTTCATTGCAGATCCAAAACCAATGAACTGTCCGAACACCAACCTGCTCTGCTTCATGTAAAAAAAGAGAAAAAAGCTAAAGCAACATTTTTTCCGCAAGAAATTCTGAGGATGGCTGGTGCGTAGGTTTCGTCTTGAGTAGCTTGTTCTCTAAGGAAAAATCTCACACCTCTCCAAATTCCGGTCTTGAACAGGTTCACACGAATGAGTCGCAAAATGAACGGATCCAAGAACCTAGATCCGAGTGAATAAATATAGAATTGAAATGCGAAGGAACCATAATTTTGTACATAACAGACTAGAAGTCATAATGACGAGAGGAACAAGTTTCTGAACTGAATCTTTTGGGGGGACTGGAATCACAAGAACCGAATTCGGAAGTGGAAATGAACAGTTCGTTCATTTTGTAACTGGTTTTCCTGCAACTCCAAAATGCACGTAAATTCCAGAAAATATGCAAAATTCCCTGACTATTCCCTGACTTTTCCCTGACCATCCAAATTCCCTGACTTTTCCCTGTTTTCCAGGTTTTCCAGTCGCGTAGCAACCCTGCAGTCACTATGTGAGAAAACAAGTCATTCCCATCCTTCTCCCAGCAGATCAAAAAATTATGTGCTGATTTCATTCTTTCATCTTTGTGAGTGTTTGTCAACATTTTTGGCACCCACCTCACACACAGTTTGCGATAACCCAGATTGTCCGTTACAATTAGGTGCAATGTTTTATCAGACACTTCAGGAAACTCCTTGCCTAGATCAGTAATGGTGAACCGGCGATTGGATTGCACTTTCTCATTAAAACGCACAAGGTCATCCATCTGAACACTAGGTCTACCGCTCCATTCATCATCATGAACATTTGAACACCCTTCCCGAAATGCACGGCACCATTGTCTTACCTTTCCTTCACTCATTACTGTTGGACCGTAAATGGAATATAATTCCCGATGAATGTCAGCTGCACTCAGTCCTTTTGCATTGAGAAATCTAATTACCAACCTCACCTTGCATTTGGTGGGATTTTCTATTACAGCAGCCATTTCAACTTATTGCTACTCGCACATACGCACCACCACACTTAGAAATATACCTCTGTTGCAGGCACAGAATACTAAAGCATGCTTCCATGCACACGAAGCTTTGTCAGTGTTGCCAGTCCCAAGTAAAAAAAATTATCGACCCTCTTTTTTGACATGTGCCTCATATTTTATTTTATCTGCGACGTTTCGTTCTGGTTTCCCAGAACTTTCTCAAGCTACACTAAGATATTCATACAAAAACACAACCTCACATGGCTAGTCACTCTACACTTCTAAAGAATGAATGTGTGTCCTTATTTCCTCCTAGGTAGAAGTGTAGAGTGACTAGCCATGTGAGGTTGTGTTTTTGTATGTATAATAGTTTTTCTTGTATGTACGCATTGCTTGCATTGTAGAATTATTTTCCTGTAGTTTACAGTTATTACAAGCATAAGAAAACAGTTTTTCGTTGTGACATTTCAGGAGAACACACGCTCCCTTCATCAGACATTTATTTTCATTTTGATTAAAGATACAGTTATAACAATGGTTAGCGTTATTGTTATATTTGTATCTTTAGTCAAAATGAAAATAAATGTCTGATGAAGGGAGTATGTGTTCTCCTGAAATGTCACAACGAAAAACTGTTTTCTTATGCTTGTAATAATCGTAAACTACAGGAAAATAATTTGTATGTATATCTTAGTGTAGCTTGAGAAAGTTCTGGGAAACCAGAATGAAACATTGCAGATAAAATAAAATAATAACCACTAAAAATAACTGTGTTAGATTATTTTGCATCTATAAAAAGTTGTTATGCAAACCTTTAAGAAGAAGATAGGTATTCACTCAGTTCTAAATTAAATTTGTTTCACTAATGTTAGTTTGGTTTTCTCTCTTTGTGTATTTATTGCCAATTCTTTGTAAAAAAAAATGATGATTTCAGGGCCGTTCATCAGCTACATGGTTCGCAACATGGAGGCAAAGGCTAAAGGGACCATGAAGCCACCAGAGAGGAAACTGTTCTTGTTTTCTGGTCACGACACTACGATAGCCAGCATTCTGTGTTCCCTTGGCCTGTTCCCACATAAACTGCCAGGGTATGGGGCCTCGTTTATTGCAGAGTTGTACAAAGAGGAGTCAAATCAAGACACTCTTGAGGTACAGTAAAATACATGATGGTTTGAAAGGGTTTGCAGTAACACTTTTTTGTTAACCAATTAAATTGATGACTAACATATATTTCATCGTAGTCTGTGTCCCATCATTTTAGGCTATTTGGTGGTGAGTGAGTGTATGTGTGTGCATGCATGAGATCATGAAGCAGTAGCACTAGAGCCAAATGTATAATCCTTGTGGGTGCAGTAAAGTTCCACAGAAGTGGGCATGTGAGAGACCAAAACAGTCATTACCATTACATTTAGAAAGAAAGACTATCTATATTAGAAATAAGATTCCAATTTATTATCCTATTGGTGGTTCAAATATCATGGACCTTTCCTGGCATGCACAAAAGAAAACAGCACAATTAACAACAATGTGTCAACAGGAAACACAAGGCCATAAGAGGCAGAGTAAATATTCGTCGAGTGCAACAGTTATCTTTGTGGGATAGCATATATTATTGTATTTTAGGGATTCATTTTTAAGAAAGTTGTTTGTAACTAAAATCTGGAGAAAGAAGTCTAGTATAGTAAATTCTGGAATCTCAAATAGACTTGCAGTACTATAGAATTATCGCAAATATCTGAACAACAATAAAAGCAAAACATAGATGGTGATTCATAGCGAAAAGAATCACAATTTAAATCTTTATTCAAATCATGAATTAAATCAACCTGATTTAAATCAAACAACTTTGTCCTTTTATAAACTCTGAATGAGCATTCTTCGTACTGATGCAACTTTACAGTAAAGCATTTTGGGGTGTAAGGGGTACCTTCCACTTAGGTGCCCAAAAGTCAACCTCACTTCCACATAGTACACCCTGGACTGAAGACTAACGAGGCTCTGGTGACTGGCACTATGGCCAGTATAATTTTTTTTGTTGTCTTGTTCTTTGTCCTTGTGTGTACTGAGTGCCCGTTTACAGCCTCAGCTTTTAACAGAAGTCAGAAGATTTTAAGATTTTTAGTTATGCAACGTTACAGTTGTTATTTGTAATGATAAGGGGCTGGCCCCCGTATAATGTGAAGGGACCAAATAGCCTAAGTGCTGACGCACCCAAAATTTTAAATTCAAATTCAAACTCAAACAGTAAAGCATTTTCTTCATACCCTCAGTTGTTCATGTTTATTTTTCTCCTTTTACAGTTCTACTACGTTAAAGAAGTTGGCGAGGAAGCTATTGAACTGAACATACCCAACTGTACATCACCCTGCTACCTCACAAAATTCATGGAAATTGTTGAAGACATTCTGCCACATGATATAAAAACGAAGTGCAAAGAGGAAAGTGCGATTGCAGCTGAATGAATTTGATTCCTCCTAATTTATATTCTTATGGTGCTTACCAATCACCCACATGACCACTAAAATGATATCCAGTTTTTAGCACTGGTTCTGCAACTGGTAATGATCTCAAGTAGACTTCAAAATCAATTATGCAGTTCCATCTTTCACAAAGCATAATTTAATTTACAAGGAAACAAAATTGATGCTTATTAAATATTAAACATTAGACATTAAAACATTTAATGCCATTTGGCAGTTTTTAGGGGACTTATTCTGCACTGATGAGCATAGAAAAAACATGTCCGAGTTTGTATAAGAAAAGCTTAGTATAGTCCGTGTGTTTACTTCGTTAACGTCCAAGAACTGAAGAAAGCCGCCACCACGAACGTGGGTGGGATTAAACAGCAGGCAAGTTGTTATCGTCCAATCACACTCAACCTTCAGCCAATGGGCGCATCTGTTATTCAGCTTGTCTAATCCACGTGGAGTCTTAGTCACATGACTGCTGATATGCTGTTGCTGTAGTGTCAATTTGATGTTTGCAATGTGGAAACCTTTCTCCTTTCACAGCTGGAGAGTAGATGTGGCAATACTGTGCGTTGACTGTGATTGTTGTAGCTGGTGAGCACGCTCCGTCGACTCCAAAGCCAGCCGGTCATTAACGAAGCTAGCACATCGACTATAGAAAAAATTAAAGGCAATTCACATTCTGTGATCTAAATCAAACATACTCTGTATGAATGAGATTGTTTAGTTACTGTTTTGTCATGTTTTTCGGTGAAACAGGATTACACAGAGAGGGTGTAACTTAAGCAATTCCGTGTTCTTGGAATTTGAAAATGATTTGAAACAATGTGTGCATGCACAAAAGGACAATGAATAATATCCAAGTAACATTACATGCTACTACCTTCCTCCAATTAATGTATTAATGTAAATGGTTGAATATCACACAAAAATACCAGAGTTGAACAGTGAAAATGTCGGTCATGTCCAACATCCAAGAGGATAAGTTGACAAAACTACTACTAAATACAGATATTTGGAGCAATTATTCATACAGAATTAGTTACTTCTAAAATAAGATAGAAACCAAAAATATTTTCTGTAATTAGAGACAAAGAGTGGCCAAATATTGTTTGAACTTAATCTGTTGATCAGAAAGAGGTGGACCTTCATTTCTAAAGGCAGTGACTGTGTACACATCGCTCAATCTGTTTTAAATGCCTCTTTGTTATTTGACATTTTCTTAACCTTTAGGCAACAGATGGGATATATATAGACTTCATGCATATTTCCATTGAGGATGGATGGAATTATTATATATAGCCCAGTGCCATGTGGCAGCAAGTAACGTGCCATTTCTTGAAAACTACACACAATATTTCAATTCTGTCTTTTTCGTTCATTAGTATGCACATGAAGATATGACATACTCGAATTGCAAAAAATATATACTATTATTAACAAGCATAGCTTAAAATAGTCCTTTGTTACCACCTTGTAATAATGTGGGATAGATTTATAAAAAAGGCTAAAACTCCTAAACCAATGTTTGTTTGTTTTTTTCTGAAAAAATAAATCAATTTACATGTAACAATGTGCAAAAAGCAACAATTTAACAACATGAGACAATTAGGGGTCCAGGGGTACAAGAGAGCAAAGGCCCAAGTTCAAAATTACCACACCATGTGGCACCATGAGACAGCAATTAATACACCATTTCTTGAAAACTACACGTGATATTTCAGTTAGCATATGTATAAAGGTACGACATTGTTACTATTGAAATTCCTGTTTTTTCCCGTAAGCTGGCAACAATACATTGTTATTATTTTTTTGCACAAGAAGTATTAGCCTGTTTCCTACCACTTTGCATAGTGGTAGTAATGTTCAACTGCTACATACTCGTACTACCTTTTTTTCACTCTCTTGGGTCTATTGTAGGAGGCACGGGAGCATGCTGTATGCCAGCATGCTCCTGTGCATTTTTTAAAATTCAATTTTCTTCTTCTTAATTTAACACTCACTATTGGGAGGCACAATGTATAAAATTTACGTCCCTTAAAAGCCGTGTCTTTAAGAAAGAAACAAAACAGCTTTCATCTCTGTATGACTATTAGTTCTCAAGTTATGATCTTTTCAGTACTTCACGGCAAGTTTGAAAAGCGCGCGCTTAAAAAGGTCCCATCTGCAGAGAGTTCATTGGTTAGATACTCAAGTTAACTTGAAAGGTCAGATAATAAATTACATAATAGGTGCATTTAATGTCTTTGTAAACGAGAAATAAGATTTTTAAAAACCCATAATATACTTTTGAAAGTCTGAATTATCTTGAGAAGCAAAAATGGACTCCTTTGCAAAGGAATAAACTTAATACTCTGATAGCTACATAAAAAATGAACTATTAGAAGGGAAATTGTTATTTTGTGTAGTAAAGTGTGGTTTTCAAAATATAATTTAGGGTTATATTCACCATTTTAACACCGAAATGCCATTTTATCTATCACTTTTGATCCCGAAATGTACACAGTTTTTGTACCAAAACCTTGTTCTTTTATTCACCATAAATATGTGGGTCTAGTAGTAGTTCACTATACCCAAGCTTCTTTAATTATATCACATGAATGCAAATCACTAATTAAAAATAATAGTTTCTCTACTTACCCTAATGGCTCGAGGACAGAGAGTGAGCTGCATTTGACTTCAATATAACCCATACATTGTCACATCTCATGTTGGTTGCTCTACATCTGATGACATGGTCACGGATTTCTCTTGCTTTCATATTATCACAGAACTTCAGGATTTCTAGAGCTTCCTCAAAGGACTGTGGTTCCTTGTTGGTGTAATACATAAACCTGCAAGCAAATATTACAATCACATATAAGCAATGCATATACTAAATATTTGCTAATAATATGTAGCTAACAAACTTATTTTCACATGTAACGGTAAAAAGGTAAAGTGCTTAGCTTAGCTTAGCACCACACCATGAAGGCGTATAGGGAGTGTTAGGGTAATGCCCCACACTTTCTTGATCCCGTCATGAGTGGGGGTGATGTGATCAGCACCATGCCCCTGACTGCCTTTACCCCCCAAGGTTTCCCCCAGGTACCAATGTCATTCGACGCTGGGTGGGCACCGGGGCCGCTTCCAACGTTAGAAAAGTTCCCGGATTTGAACCGGCCAAACATGCCCTTTTTTTTCTACCTACCTTTTTCCTGACATTAAGCATACATTATGTTATAATAATAAACAAATATATTGCATATATTGAAACTAATTGTGGAATTACAATTTTTGCAATCCATGTATAATTACTTAGAGAGTCGTATTGGTGACCCTCTGTACAACTACAAGTTGTTTGCTAATAATTCTGTGCAGTTTACAGGTGTTCCATAACTCATAAGAATATGTACGTTGTTCTAAAAAATCTATATAATAGCTACTTTAATAAACTTCTTATATGCACTGGTTCGTTCAGTGTGCTGCATGGGTTACGGCAATTCCTTTCTGGGAGGCAGTTCACCGAAGCTCGCTCACCAAAAGGAGTCGTTCAAAGGAACTACGAGGCAACGGAGCATGCTCTCAAACGAGGCAGTTCCTTTTAGAAAGGCAGTTCACTGGAGCTTGCTCGTTGAAGGAGTTGCTCACAGGAGGAGCTACCATACCAACACAGCTCAAAGTTGGTGGAGGAGACTGCTTCTGGAGTGGGTGAAAAGAATTAGAGGGGAGGAATCCACCTTCGTGTCTGAATTGAAGAGCACATAAACCGCTAAAGGAAACAATGTAACGACAAACCGAGGTTCGGGAACTGCTTTCAGGGTGGGGGTTGGGGGTAAATTAAAATATATTTCAATGGATAATTGAACCTTAGCAGACAAAAAGTCCTCATCAGAAAGTCGAAGGCAAGCCTGAACAAAGCGGTGGTTAATAAATGAAAACTTGGACAAGTTTTATTCTCCCCTTTCCAAAAATGAATTCCTACCCCTTGTTGTCACAGTGCATTACAGCACCTGGTGATAGAGGAGGGAAAATAATTGTAAATATTTTAAACATGGACATCCGCTGTATTTTTGCACGAAATGGCAAACAAGGTATTTCCCCAAGGTGTCAAATGAGGCATATTTTCTCCCAAAGTAGTATAATTTAACAAAAACTTCAGTTTGTAGTTAGCATGCACCTGTAACGCCCTTCTAATAATTAACATAAATTGAGATTGAAATGAAATTATAAGTGTAAAATGTAGAAATTTTAGGTTGAAATTTATGTTTATGGGTGGCCGTTGCCCCTCCCCACCTTTCCACGGTCAAACAAACACCCATAAGAGAATGGAAGAAAGGACGCTAAACCTTGGACTACAAAGAATAGCATTCATTGTATTTTTCAAGCTCTCTCTGCCTCTCGACCCCACTTTTACTTTATGATAATGGAAGAGCATGGAAACGGAACGTTGTCGAAAGTTTGATATGATGACGTTCTATCTGTCAAGTTCCTTCTACAGTTCCTTGCAATGCAAGTTGCGAAAACATGCCACAGAAAGGGTTAGAGGTGAATTACTTGCCCATCCCTCCCTCATTGTTGAGCTTCTGCGGGATTGCTGTAAAGTAAACAGAGTTGCACGCATAGCTATGCGGAAAACTGCCACTATCAACAATCAGCAACAAAAGACGGGACCTCGCTCTCTCTCTCTCTCTCTCTCTCTCTCTCTCTCGCAGGTTCTTAGGAGTGAGTCATCGACTGGGAGAGTTGGCAACATACAAGCAAAGCTCACAACTCCTGAGGAACTACCACAGGTCATAGCAGTTCCTTTTCGGGAGGCAGTTCACCGGAGCTCGCTCACTCAAGCAGCAATTCAAAGGAACGACGAACACCTCTTGATGTTGGTTTTGTGCAGCTGAAGTGAACGGGGTGGGGGAGGACTTGCTGGAGTTAGCTTGAGTGAAAAGGATTAGGGGAGAAGGAACTCCGCTTACTACTCCACTTCCCACAAGAAAACCAGAGAATATAACAGTAACAAAACAGAAAACACGATCACTCTCTCTTGCAGCTGGAACTGCCGGGCAGTTGACAACGTACACGCAAAGCTCACGACTCCTGGAACGAGGAACTACCAGAGAGGATCTGCTCGTTCACTTCGAAGGAGCGAGTAGTTCACAGTTCCCAAGAGGGAGTCGTTCAAAAGGAACGAACAACCCATCACTAGTGTGCTGCAGAGTCTGGAATCGCTGGCTTCCAGGCATCCTTTAACAGCTCGTGTTTCGATCACAAGTATAGTTCTGCTGGGTCCACCGTCACATGGGCATCCGGGAAACGATGCAGCTGATGCTGGCACCAAGTCTGCCGATGCAGATGGCGACATTTTCATCCACAAGGACCTACAGAATGTTTTCGTGGCACCCTTCTTGACACATGGTGGGAAGAGTGGGGTGAGGTAACAGGCAACAAGCTTCACCCTTTCAAGTCCACCATTTGTGCATGGTGTTACTCATACCATTCTTTCCCAAAAGAAGAAGTCATCTTAACTAGGTTTCAAATCAGACTCATCTGAAACATCGTCATTTGCACCCTCCACTGTGCTGTGTCTGTAATGTTGTTTTAAATGTTCGGCACACCCTTCTCGAATGTGGCAATTTTAATTTCCTCAGAAAAAGTTGTAATCTTCTCTGCTCTTTATCATGATGTTAGGAGATGATGAGGGTATTTTAGTTAATGCTTTTAGCTTTGTGTGAAGAATGGGCCTTGTCCACTGTCTATGAGAATGTTTTCTAAGTGTTCCTTACCATTTTCATATGTTGTGTATGTCCTGTGCAAGTTCCTTTAGAACATGCATTTTTAACATTTCTCAAGGGGATTTTTACACCACTTTTCTAACTCTCCAGTAAATATTTTAGGTAAGGGGATTTTTACCTGTATACAGTGAAGGGTGCAAAATGGCCATATGTGCAGACACACCCAAAAATTTGAATTCATCATAATCATTATGATTTAATATTAATGATTTGTCCCCAGAGTAATGCATATCAAATTTCAAATGATGTGAATTGTAGACATATATGTATACACAATTATTTGTAATAGAAAGGTAACAACATGTTAGTAAATATAGCTATCGTGGAGGCTCATCTTAAGAAATGTGTTATGAATGCAGCTCTTTCAAATGATTCACTCAGCAATCTGGTGTGCTCTTTTCTTTCTCTTTTCACTTCATTCTAACAGCAGCACAGCTTTGTGTTGTGAACTTATAAGCCACAAAACAGGCAGTCGTGTATCATCCCATGATAAACTGATCAACTGTAGTGAAGTTCTAAGTCAAACATTTTTCTTTTTTTGCTGCTATCTTAATGTTAACTCATTTCATTCAAGTATTAATATCAGTATCAGTATCAACATGCTTATTCATTGTTAAGCATTACAATAATGCAATAAATGTCATCAGTGGTTATCACGCTACCTCTATTTGCAACCGCAACATTTTGTATGGCAAAATACAGGTTGATTCAAAAGTTGCAATACATACATAGCACGGTGTACTGAGATCTCTGTCTGTCAAGACACTGCATGCAGTGCAAGCTAAGTGGGTCAAATGCATTGGCATGTGAATTCACAACAACGGGGTTCATATTGAAGATATTGTGTACAAAACTGCTTTGTATGCTATGTGCGTATGACAACTTTTGAATCACCCTGTATATAAAACACATTACAGGTCTAATAGGTAGTATGGAAAAAAGCCTTAAATTATTGTGGCATTTATTGTAGTTATTGCACTATATTTTTAAAATGTTATAGCACAATTATGGTCCAATAAATGCCACTGTGAGTTTAGTTTTTTACACTTCAAAAATGTATTCTTGACAGTTTTGCATGAAAAGTTAACAGCATGGTATGATACATGAAACAGAGAAAAAATTGGTTTTCTGTCCATCTTGAAACATTCAGCACTGTTCATTTCGTTTTGTAAGTGCACAAAATGTAGTCTACCCAATTTTGAAAATGTCAAAAATGATCAAAATGTGGAAACACATAAAACAATATCTGGGACTCCAATAATCACCATGAAGATATCCAAAATAGCGTATTTCCCTTTGGAAAACACACTACAAGTAATTCAGTCTTTTGAACCATGAATACTTGAATATGATTCAATTCATAAATAAACTGAATGTAATGAGCAACTCAGATTTTATTATTAAACCAAAAATAATTTGCTTGCCAACAAGAAACATTACACTTACAATAATTTCATAACACAATATTGAACACAACAGTCATTTCCTAAAATTTGAAAATTTTCTTTTGGAGTCATAAATTTTTCACCACCAGCTCTGAATGGCCAAAAAGTTGTCCAAGCCCGGAAAAGTTACTGATGGAATGGTTTCCGTTTTACATCGAATTCTAGATCTACACTCCTGCTTTTTGCAATTTCATTGGCCCAAGTTACCCAATGCATTTTTGTGATGTACTCCAATGTTGTTATAGCTCCAAAGCGAATGAGAGCAATAGCTTCATTTCCTATCGTTCTTTTGATAAGGTCTTCATCAATGTCGATTATCCCTTTTGCTCGGAGTTGGGCATGTGCCCAACGTTGGACCATCTTGAAGACATGCAGCTCTGACTCAATGTTCATCTCTGTTTGTCTAAGAACCAGTAGAAGTGTGCTTCGGTGCACATTCTCCATGGATGGAACACCAAGCACCTTGCTTGCATGCTTGCACAAATTCTGAAACAAAGAGCATGTGAGCCATTGTTAATGCTGTTGTTGGTTTCTGGCTATTTGCTGAAGTCTGTTTACTCTGGTGTCACATCTCACATGTATGTAGTGCTGTCTCTAGAGAATGTTGCAATGTTCGTTCTCTAACTTAAAAGTATCGTGATTGACTTATATTCTAACACTATTGTTTTTCACATACAGAGGAAGAAAATTTATTATCTCCACTTCTTCTTCTACATTATTGTTTAGATGTCAAAAGTACCAAGTTACTTTTTTTGTTTGCCTTGTTTTTTTTTCTGAATTTATAAGGATGTCGGAGAGTATTAACCTGTGGTCACTTGTGATGTTAGATAAAATCTAGCAATACTCATTTCATTATTGATTGTTGTCAAGAATGTGAAAGTCATGTGCTAGCAATGCCTTCTACAATATCTCTACATCATATCTATAATCGAAACAAGCTTGTTGTCAGAAGTACGAGGTGCATCCAGAAAGTAAGTTTCCCTATTTTTTTCCCGTGAAAGTAAACATAATGAGCCGTGTAAATTGCGCATGCGCAGCAGAGCTAAAACGTATCAATCATATGCCAGGCAGACAGATCCCGCCCGGCGCCAGTAGCGAGGTAGCAGTTGTCCGAAGTGGAAGCTTGTATTCCTTCTCCCGCCGCATGCCAGTAGCGAGGCAGCAGTGGTCCGAAATGGAAGCTCGTATTCCTTCTCCCGCCGCATGCGAGGTTTGGTCGGTGATAAAGTTCCTGAATGCACAAAGCATTGCGCCAATTGACATTCATCGTCAGCTCCCTGAGGTCTATGGGCCGAACATTATGAGTAAGCAGATGGTGCGTCGCTGGTGTCGGCAGTTTTCGGAAGGTCGTCAAAGTGTCCATGATGAAGAGCGCAGTGGGCGTCCGTCCCTCATCACTGATGATCTGGTTGAGCTGGTGCGGCAGCACATCGTAGAGAACCGTCGCTTCACGATTACGGAGTTGAGTAGACTTTTTCCGCAGATATCGCGATCCGTGTTGCATGAGATTGTCACGCAGCGCCTGCTGTTCAAAAAATTGTGTGCCAGGTGGGTGCCGAAAAACCTGACACCCGAACACAAAATGAAACGTTCAGGAGCAGCACTGACATTCCTGCAACGGTACCATGATGACTGCGATGATTTCCTCGACAGGATCGTCATGGGCGATGAGACGTGGATTTCGCACTTCACCTCGGAAACCAAGCAGCAGTCAATGCATTGGCGGCATATTGGATCTCCGGTCAAGAAGAAATTCAAACAGACGCTGTCGGTACAGAAAGTGATGTGCACCATGTTTTGGGACAGGAAGGGCATTTTGCTCATTGACTTCCTCCCCAGAGGTGAAACGGTGAACGCTGACCATTACAGTGAAACACTAAGGAAATTGCGACGTGCCATTCAAAACAAGAGGCGTGCATGCTTACTGCAGGTGTTGTGCTCCTCCATGACAATGCTCGTCCACATACGGCTCAGCGCACAGCAGCTGTTTTGACGGAATTTGGCTGGGAGTTGTTTGATCATCCACCTTACAGTCCTGATCTGGCTCCCAGCGATTTTCACGTTTTCTTGCACCTCAAGAAATTCCTGTCCTCCGGTGAGCGTTTTGGCAACGATGAAGAGCTGAAGACGTCTGTCACACGCTGGTTCCATTCACAGGCGGCAGAGTTCTACGACAGTGGGATCCAAAAGTTGATACCATGATACGACAAGTGTCTCAATTCTGGTGGTTGCTATGTTGAAAAATAGCTGAACCTTTGCTGTACCTGTTGCCAATAAATGGTTTCCTGAAACTGTGTTGGTTTGTTTTTAAAAGAATAGGGAAACTTACTTTCTGGATGCACCTCGTATTATTGTTACACATAATATCTATAATCGAAACAAGCTTGTTGTCAGAAGTATTATTGTTACATACGTATTTCCTAACGGGCAAGTTCTAGCATTACACATATATCCTTCTGTATAGATAACTGGCCCTCATATACTTGTAGTTATTCATCAGAGTGAGAGATGGAAAAAATAGAGAGTAGGACGATAGGGAAATGTTCATTATGCCAATTTATATTTTTAAAAGATCTTTCGAAGACTGTTTTCTGAATTTGGTTTACGTTACCATATTATACAATCGAATTATTTCAGAAAATATCATGAATATATTCAAGTTTTTGTTACTACTTCTTTACACACATACTGTAATTATCCAGAAGTATTCTGTATGTTAAATATATATCCATTTATGTAAATGTAAACCAATAGACACAAAAACAAAATATATTAGAAAAATCTGATGTGACATCTATAGGTGAGTAAGCAATCCAAAGAGTACATAATCATGCCAGTTATCCCCCATGTATTTTACTGTTGAAGGCATATGGAGGTGTAGAGATAGGGTTCCACACATTCTTGATCTCAGCCATACTGGAAGTGATGTGATAAGCACCGATCACTTACTTGAGGAATCGAACCTGGGTCTTCCACAAGGTGGTCAGATGTCATTCCGACCATGAGACAAATAGGTCAGCAATGTCACACTGGTAAATTTAGTGATTAATATTAACATAAATATATGTAATTGAGTGAACAATTCTGCCTCTCAATCTTCTTCTTTGGTGAAAAAATTTCCAACTATGCAGTATCTCTTTCCCAAGCAAAGACTCATAGCCATAGCAATGCACATTAAAGAAGGAAATGAAGCATTCAGGTATTTCTATTTTAGGATACACTATCATTTGTTTATCAGCATAACTTTTATATAAAAGGCAACATTTCACTCCCTAGTTCTACAGCTCTCCGTGGGCCCTATGGCCTCCCATCCACCTATTTTCAGTTTTCCTTCTTACAACTCTATCTTAATTGTCCTCAAATTAATTGTACTATTAGGATTATATCAAGAATGAAATCAATAATACCAATGTTCTTTTTTCTTTTTTTACACATTTATTCTCCTTATATATTTATTGCTAATTTTAATTTACAAAAAAGACTTTGACCCTAAGCTCTCAATGGTTTACAAGATCCTACTTAATGTGTTGATTAAGCCGAAACTAAGGTTATTTATTGCTATAAGACAATTCCAGATGCCACTTAATAAACCAAATAATAGCCGTTTATATTCACATTGGCTAACTATGGCGTTAATTTCAGCTGATTTTTGTATACACCTGATATTCTTCTTGTCATCACTTGATATCCACTAACACTAACACTAAACACTTGTAAGCTAGCACTACACTGACAACTATAAATTCATCCCAATATCCTGAAATCTTGTACTCTTCTTTTTTATACTCCTCTTCATTAGATTCTTTATTCTTGACTTACAGTCCGTAACAAATTTGGGTCTATCCTTCACTAACTAATGGCGAAGTATACGTGGTGTGTAAATAAAGTAATGAGACTGGCAACACTGCACACGAACCGGCGATGCTGGTGACGTGGGACTTGGAGGGGAGGTGCATGAACATGTGATACACCATCAGTGCAAGTTGGAACTCACTAGCGTCACGTTGGTTGTCCGTAGCGATTGTTTTAGTGAAGAAGGTTTTGCTTGTGCATTGGGACAATGAGTGACACGAATATCAAGCAACGGTATGCAATCAAGTTTTGCTTCAGACTTGTACACAGTGCAATGGAAACTTTTGCAAAACTGCAGCAGGCCTACGGAGACAGTGTTTTGTCAAGGGCCCAGGTGTTTCATTGGTTTAAGGCACACTCCAAACTCTCCAAGGCCAAAAAAAGCAAGAATGACCAAGTCAAAGATCAAAAGCATGCTGATTTGCTTCTTTGATAGCCAGGGAATCGTTCCAAAGAGTTTGTGCCTCCAGGCCAAGGGGTTAATCAACACTTTTACCGAGAGGTTCTGGAAAGACAGCTAAAAAGGGTCATGCGTGTGCGACCAAACATCAAACTGAACTGGGTGTTGCATCACGACAATGCACCTTGTCACACAGCAATTTCAGTAAACACTTTTTTGGCCAGTAAGAACATTCCTGTGGCTCCTCAGCCTCCTTATTCGCCCGTCTTGAGTCCTTGTGATTTTTTCCTATTTCCGAGATTGAAAACACACCTGAAGGGACGTCGGTTTGAAGACGTGGACAACATTAAAAAGGCTGTAACCAACCAGCTGAAGGCTATTCCAGTATCCGTGTTCCAGCACTGCTATGAGGAGTGGAAGAACCGTCTCCAGCATTGTGTGGCTTCCCAAGGCACTTACTTTGAAGGATACAATGTTGTATTGTAATGTACTTGGAATAAAACAGGTAAAAAAATCTGTCTCATTACTTTATTTACACACCACGTACTTTATAAAACAACTCCCTTCTTGTGAATACGATCACTTGAAAAGCCTATATTATGACCGTAATTTAGTTTGAAAGGTATCTTAGTGGCTAGATACAGCACTAACGTTTCTAGGTATTGTTCCCTTTTCTAGTCCACATGACAAAAACCTCTAAAATAATAATTTCTGCTGAATACTGTAATTACTTTTGCGGTGTGAGCTCTCAATGCAGAATGATAAAAAAGACCATTGGTGTTCTCCTGCTTTTTTGCAGCTTAAAACGTACCACTGGCCAATGTTTATCGGATGTTCCATTGTTCACTGTGGGGAACCCACATATTATTTCTCTCTTGTCAGAAGGAGATTGTCACAAAAAATTATTTACAGGATCCCTAGAATGAGCAACTTGGAGTAATAGTTAACAAACACATCTGGATTACATTCAGATATTGGGTTGGTGCGAATGAAATGTCCGCTTTGACGTCTGGTGGGAAACTCACATCAACAACACAACACAGGGATTGACTGAGGTCACGGGTCTAACGTCATAAACTCTGTATACGTCCAGCAAACAGACTGGAGCACCCAGACAGTCAGCAGGCAGTGTGTTGCTGAACAGGGTCATCTGAAAGTGCACCATGGAGAACACACAATTGCGAGTGATTTGTCTTTACGAATTCAAACTGGGACATTCTGCATTTGGGCCAGGAATGGTAAATGAACGCACCATTCGCCGCTGGTTTGTCAAATTTAGTTCCGGTGACACAGCATTACAAAATGACCCCCGTGGCCATCGACCAACATCATGTTTGGAAGAGCTCCTCAGGAACGCCGTGGAAGCGAACCCTCAGAAAAGTGTTCGTGCCATTGCAGACGAGTTAGGCATACACCATACCACTATCGTTCGGCGGCTCCGTGTGATCGGTAAAGTGAAAAAGTTGGACTCATGGGTACCACATGATTTGACACCGGTCAACAAGACTCGCCGACTGGAGGTGTGCAGTTCTCTGAGTGTAAGGAATAACCGGGATGGTTTCCTGCAGCGGATTGTCACTTCAGATAAAAAATGGATCTGCTATGACAATCATAAACGATCAGGACAATGGTTGGATCGTGATCAACGTCCAGGGCTGTTTCCAAAACCACCTCTCCACCCACGGAAGGTGTTGTTGCTGGTATGGTGGGTGTGATCCATCATGTCTTTCTCAGGCGAGGTGAATCCATCAATGCAGATCGTTACAGTGCTGAACTCCATGAAATGCACCGTAAACTTCTCCGCAAGCATCCAGCAATGGTCAACAGACATGGTGTCCTCATGTTGCATGACAATGCTCGGCCACATGTCGCGCAAAGGATGGTGCAGGCTCTCCATGAGTTGCAATATGAAACCCTTCCTCATCCAGCATATTCTCCTGACCTCTCTCCCACTGACTACCATCTCTTCCGGCATCTCGATCACTTCCTGACAGGGAAGACCTTCGCTGATGATCGGGTGGTGCAACATGCCGTTGAGGAGTTCTTTGCTTTGCAGACTCGACTTCTTTCGCCATGGAATCCAATTGTTGGCTGAGCAATGACAAAAGTGTGTGGCTGCAGACGGCGACTATTTTGATTAACCAGGTATTGTAGTTTTAATTTTTTTGGCCTTTGGCAATGAAGCACCTGGGCCAGACATTTCATTCACACCAACCCAATATATTGGAATATTACAATTTACTTCACTATGATAATAGAAGCAATGGTACACTCAGCTTCAACCTGATTAAATGGTATTATTTTATTAGTTGAAGGAAAGGGAGTAGCATATTACTGTTAATAATAAAAATAGTCTTATTTCCCAGCTAAGGGAGCATATTATTCCAGAAAAAGCTGCTAACTTTTATCTTTAGTGGGGAGGTGATCCATCACCTCACCATGTTCCATAAAATATTTACAAAAATACTGAAAATAAGATAGTCATACCTTCAATGCTGCATTCTGCAGAGACGGATTATTGTAAATTACGCCCCAATTGAGAAACATAGGAGTGTTCTCAAGGGTCATCTGGGGAAGCAGGAACATGGCCATGAACTCCGCAAGTGTTGGAACTTTGTACTTGTTCGCCAGGAGACACAGCTGCGAGGCTTGCTCAATGGAAGAAGGTGCCACACTCAAGCCATGGAGGTATCTACAGTAGAAAAGTAAAAAATTATTAGGCATGACACATGATAAAAGTACTACCAAAACACAACTCACAATTCCTATATTATTTTATTAATGAGACATATTAGTGATAAAGATTTATAGAGTTTAGTTATTTTATCAGAGAAGATATTCAATTTGCATGATTTTGTTTTTCCACAATTCACTGTTTATTATATTATTCGTTGGGATGGAACAAATTAGTTGATTGATGATAGAGTGTAATTATGTTACTGGTAAAATTGGATCCATACTATTACACATGTTATTCTCAAAAATTTATAAGGTTCTGGGTTCGAATCCCAGCCTGGGCATGGGTGTTTTTTGTTTGAGTGTCCCTTCAATTTCATCATATCATCACTTATCCCCATTGTTAGGGCCTCCCCATTGTGCAGCGGTAGCGTCATTGCCTTGTAACCAAGGGGTTCCGTGTTCGATACCCGGTGGAGGCACAAGTGGTTCGGATCCCACTTTAAACTGTAGGTCCAGTCCCGATTAGCCTTACTGTGCATAAAGTGGACTTAAAACAGCAACTCAAACTTATCCCCATTGTTGCAATTAATCAAAAGTGGCAAGAAAGCAAAGTAAAATATCAAATCAAATCAATCAAAAATGCATACACTTTTTGAAATCACGTTCATGCATTTCTAGCACTCGTATAAGTGAAAAATCTTGTTTCCAACACACATGACTCATTAGGACTGAATGACGATTTATCAGGAGGGAAAACTATAGTTAACAATATATTTTGTGCCATAAGGTATTTCATACAGCTCTTTGAATTGAATAAAAATACACATTCTTTGTTGAACAATACTAAAACAAAATAACTATACATTCTAAGTTAGTAAGTAAGTATATTACTATTGTGCACAAAGTTACACTTTATCCACTGTCTTTATATAACTACTAACTTCATTTTCTATATATTGTTATTCTTATGAAGATTTCAACCTATACAGCTCACTACATACAATGGTTGATTAACCCATATGCATGGCACACAGTGGAGAGTCACATGTCTGTGACAGCCAATCTGCATAAATTAATTGTGATGGTGAGAATGAAGGATTAACTGATGAAAAAAAGGGGTTACAAACAACAAACAAAAGTTATTTTATGTCACATCCGAACCTAGGACCACAACGGCTAAATAAAACAGCCAGAAGGGGGGGGGGGGGAGATGCACTGATTAATAATGGTAACACTGTTGAGCCTGACATTTCCTGTCAGGAATTCCTGAGCTTGAAACCTCCTGACAGGCAGGGCCGGATTAAGACGAAATTTGGCCTGATGCTTGAAATCTTTATGTACAATAGTAACTGTATAATAAGTAACGCTGTGTCTAGGCATCTGAAATTGGGGCTCCAAATTTCATTTTCTAAGATTTATTTTCAGGTTAATATAGCAAGAGAAAACTGTTCAGCTTTTGGAAAATTCTCGTCTGTTTTCATCTGGGCCTATTTCAGGAATGGGCCTAATGCTGCAGCATCAATAGCACCCACCTTAATCCAGCCCTGAAGACAGGTGACTGACAGGTACCTGGTGAGAGTCTGTGCCTTATCAATTCCTCAAGGTCTGGAGGTGGACAAATTCCTTATTTCCTGGACTTCTTCTCTCCTCTCTTCTTTTTCATTATTCTTCCATATTTCCTCCTTCCTTTCTCTCATCCTTTCCACTCTTTCTAACACTCTTTTCCATTCTTTGCTGATTTTCAATCCCCCATTCCAGTTCATTATTTCTTCCTCTCCTATCTTCTCTATTTCCTTCACCTCTTTCCACTTCCTCACTAGTCCTTTTTCCTCCCTCCCTATCCTCCTAGCATTCTCCCATTCTATGTCGTGTCCTGTTTCTTTTGCGTGCTTGAATATAGCATTTTTCTCGCTCTTTAGTCTTACGTGTGGGATAAAACAATGAAAATGAGTAAAGGCCTAAATATAGCCTCTAGCTTAAGCCCAGAATAGGTGATGAACAAATGGGAAAAGAAAGTGATCGAAAAAGGAGGGGACAAGATAATTCTGTTCTGAAGATATGTGGACGATTGTTTCGGCATATGGAGGGGAACAAGGAGGCATCTGTACATATTTGTCAAAGAAATAGAAGATGAAACACGAGGGATACTGCTGGAGCTTGAAATAGAAGAGGAAGAGAAGATAAGTTTCCTAGATATATTGATGAAAAGGGAGAGGAAAGGAGATTGAGACCACTTGGCATCAGAAAAAGTGTGCAACAGGTGTCTTCTGTCACAAAAGAAGTGATGTGAGTGAGGGGACAAAGATTAATTTTATAAAGAATATGTAAGACAGAATCAAGAAAATATGCACAAAAGAAGAGGGAAATAAAGCAAAATAGAGAGCTTATGGAAGCAGCTAGAAAAGAATGGGAACAAAAAGGAAGACAGACTTGACATAAACAGAAGAAGAAGGAACAAAGAAGAGAAAGAAACAGGGGAGGTCAAAGAGAAAAAAAAGAGAGGTGGTTTGGCATAAGGAGTATGGAGAAAGTCACAGAGACGATAAGCAAAGTACTTAGAAAAGCAGGCATGAGAACATACACAAAGGGAAGCTGCAGCATTTTAAGGATAGCAAACAAGAAGGAAGAAAAGAGGAAGGGATTATCTATGAGGTTCAGTGTAAGGAATGTGAGAGTGTGTACATAGGGAAAATGAAAAAGAGACTGAAAGACAGGTTGAAGCAACATAAGGATGACATAAGACTAAAGAGGGAGAAAAATGCTATATTCAAGCACGCAAAAGAAATGGGACACCGCATAGAATGGGAGAAGGCTAGGAGGATAGGGAGGGAGGAAAGAGGATTAGTGAGGAAGTGGAAAGAGGTGAAGGAAATAGAGAAGAAAGGAGAGAAAGAAATAATGAACTGGAATGGGGGATTGAAAATCAGCAAAGAATGGAAAGGAGAGAAAGGAAGGAAGAAAGGAGAAGGAAGAATAACGATGAAAGAAGAGAGGAGAGAAGGAGTCCAGGAGATAAGGAATCTGTCCATCTCCATGCCTTGAGGAATTGATAAGGCACAGACTCTCACCAGGTACCTGTCAATCACCTGTCAGGTAATGTCAATTACCTGTCAGGAGGTTCCAAGCTCAGGAATTCCTGACAGGAAACATTCTCTGATAAGGACTGGCACCTTCATGTTGTTTTGTGTATGGACTCTGTACTGGGAGTGCATATATAAGATGATGTTGGATCTTTCATAAATTTATTGTGAATCTTCGTCTTCTAAAGAAGACCCTGTAAGAGGGGAAACGTTACGTTTTTAGTGTATATTTTTTATACAATAAATTTTGCCTTGGTCGGCATATTAATGTTTGATTAATAATATGTGCTCTACAACAGCCAAAGCACAATACTGTTCTCATCACCTTCAGTGCGGCCAAGATCGAAAAATGTGTTGGGGGTCCTACCTCAAAATCTCCTATGTGCCCTCATGGCACTCTTCAATGCACAGGGGATAGCTTTCCCTTTTTTCATTTCACAGTATCCAGCATTTAGACTTACCTAAAGAACAAGGAAAATGCTTCTGCAGAGACACCAGTCTCTGTAAGATTTATTCTCGAAGGGTTGCTTCGAGAAAAAAGGGACGATAATACAGGACTCTCTTTCGCCAAAATGGTCTTCTTCACGCTGAATACCTGCCAACAAAATACATCACATACTGAGTAACATTAGAGCTTGTTAAGGTAAATATTCTACATATGTTAACACATGATTCTCAGGAGAATCTGTAGTTTAACATGTGTGCATACCTTTTGGTTGAAAGGCAACAACTATACACGTATTTGTAATCTTTACAAAAATTCAAAAGTGTGGTACAAAAACACTACATTTTAGGTTCACATTCAGCAAATAAAAAGACTGTGCTTATTATGGTGAATTAAATCTGGAGTAGCAGTAATGAAATAAAAATAAAGATTTGGGGCTCTGCAATGGCATTGTTGCCTTGTAATCAAGGGGCCTCGGGTTCAATACCTGGTGTGGGCACAAGGGGTTCGGATCCCACTAACTGTAAGTCCAGTCCCAGGAGCATTAGCCTTCCTGTGCATAAAGTAGACTTAAAACTTCAATTCAAACTCAAAAAAAAGATTTGCATCCAAAGATGAACACTCATAATCTTCACCTCTTATCACGTATGTGAAGTGCACACAAATAAATGCTCAAGTTTCTCTATCTTAATGGTAGTTCCCTGGATGACAATACAAAATCATATCCTGGAAATTAATATTTCCCTTGTTATTAGCACTTCCACCTTTGGTCCAAAACAGTCCCAGGTTTGATCCCCAAAAGCAGTTTCAGTGCCGATCCAGTATTGTGAGGATAACTGGGATGCTACTTGAGCAGGTCAGAAAGCAGTAGTAATGGGAATCAATGTTCTGACCACACAATTCCCAGTCAAAAGTCACTTCACAGGCCTTGACCTTCAGAGAACTGCTAAGCCATAAAGTTTAGTTTAGTTTCTTAATGAATACATATATACTAAACAAAACCAGCAAACCTGTTGCTTTGAAAAATTATTCACATTTTCAGTATAGCCCAGTATGGCATGTGTGTATGCTTCACATACACACTTTGATACATAAGCCAGTTTTAAACTATCCTGAGATTCATGTAAACTCTAGTCTGAACAGCTTAAAGGTAAGGATGAATTTTTAAGATAATAATTTATTCCAACACTTACCACATCTCTCACTCTAATAATGCAGCATGAGTCATCATTTTCTGAAGCATGTTCCACCTTCAACCTGGATGCAAATATTATACATAAGTTAGAAATGAAATTGTCTAAATTGAAAATAATTTAGGCTTCACAGACTTGTGTGTTCGTTAATAACAATGCTTCAAATTCATGAAAATTCTAAACATAAAATGAGACTAATCAGCATGTAAGCAGATAGAAGTAATCTTGCTACACATAGTATTTTTCATGAGCAAAGCATTATATTCTGAAAAATTAAATCTTGGCTTTCCAGGTTTTGCAGGTATTTTAAAATAAATTTCCAGAGCAATGTTCAATGTTTTAACTTTCTCTAACTCTGTTTACATTAGATTTTCTACATTTGGAAATATGAAATCAATGGCTTCAGCTGCAAGAAATACCATATTTTAAATAATTTTGTTTTACTTATGAACACAAATTAAGGTTTAGAAAATTTATAAGAAAAAGAATGGATGATATTCAACTAACAACTTTCCCCACAATTCATTGCATGAAATCACGTTCCACCGCCATATTTCTGGTAAACAAATCAGATCCTGCGTTGAAAATGTGCCAGGTAAGCATTTTGCGTATGATCATTGCCGAATTGATTCAAGACATGATCATCATGATCATATGACAAATGTGTATGTATAAGATCGCAAAGAAGCTTCTCATATGCTTTCCTTAACACATGCAAATCTGTTTGCTCGATTTCATACCGTTTTGTTCCAAAAGTGCACTGCGTAATTATGTCAAATTCATGCGTATGCACTCCAGTACAGCAAGATCAGCATGGTTACAAAATTACTTCTTTAACTTTTAGTTATTCATTATTTCTTCCCTGTTATTCAACAGAATCAACCTGCCGTAGGCTTGGAATGTTCGTTCTTTTCTGATATGGAACCATCCACACCCTCTAATGGCATGTTGACAAAACATCTGTCCAGCGACACATCACCCTGGCCTGCTTGTAGCCAGCGCCAGCAAGGGTCCCAAGAGAAACATGCAACCTTGAATCAGCCATTGGGAGACTGTTTTATGTGGAGGGAAACTTTGTACTCCAATCTGTAAGGGATGAAAGATAGTCGGCTGCCATCGGTGAAGTCTGCTGATGTCCTCAGTGTTGCGAACTGCACGATTAAGTGTCCATGCCAGCGTTGTAGCATATCAACCAAGCAAGTTACAATTTTCATAGTTTTAAATAAACCATAAAGTTTCAAAGCACACGAGAAACACAAAAATATGATTGCTGACATGCATTATGACACATTCAGAGCGTTTTATCTATTAAAACACCATGTCCAAAAACACATCCACCAAATAGAGTTGGTAAAACTCGCTGCCAACGGCCACATTTTTTTCCAAGCACTTTGTGAGGTTAAAAGTTTCTCAGGCATGAAAATTTCTATTTGTTTTGTTTGTTTTTGCGAGAAGTTCGAGTGGTTGTGTGGAAAGCTTCAAAAACTTTAATACTGAAATTGTTTATTATTTTCTATGGAAAGAACTATGTGGTGCAACAGTGGATTTGTGAATATTGCAATATGTGAAAATCGTGAAAAATGTTTTGATCATCTGTGTTCGTCTGTTGCATTAAATATGTTTGACAACAGACCAAATGAGGTTCGAATAAATGAACAAACTGCGCCAGGACGTTCACCTTTCCCTTTCAAATACTTATTGATTGATGACCATCTTGAAGTACCAGAGACGTTAAGGTAACAGTATCAGGTAGAGTGCTCATATTTCAGTATAACGTACCATGTAGAAGCAATGAATTCTAGGTTTTCTTAATTTTTTGTGATCTGCTTCCCCAACAAAAAATGTCACCGCATGGCATTGGTTAAATTGAATATTAACCATTGATATGAAACCATAATGATTGATTTATTCATACTTTCCAGGCTTTCTAAGTGTGTGGTAAACACATTATGTTCAAATGTCAGAACCAGTAAAGCATCATCTCTATTGATTCAAAGTGTTATTAAGCATCATCCCTTTCAAAAACTTTTTTATAGCCCTTACATATTAAGATTACATATTACAATTACATTTTTATATTCCGCATTATCAATTGTGAACACCACAATATGCATGTCCAATTAATATCCAAGGTTACAGCTACTATATACAGTATACAATGACAAGAAGTACCTTTTGTTGCCGCCAGCATCACCGTTTTGACCACCAGTTTCATCTTGATGAATTTCTGCTGTGGGATAACAACGTGAAAAAATTAGATTGAAGAGACAACATAAAATGAAACACACAGAATGTGTAAACATCTCCCTGTCTTCAAAATTTTCTCTACAAATTCAGCTTTAATTGCCACAATTACCCAAAAGTGGCAGAAAAGTGATGCTACATAACAACAATCGAATAAACTCAAGAAGCAAATGAAAGTAAGAATGATTTTTGATTTGATTTATTTTACTTCGCTTCTTGTGCCACTTTTAACTAATTTGCGAAGATGGGGATGAGTGATGATATGATGATTAAACATAACAAACGTCCATGCCCAAGCCAGGATTTGAACTCGGGACCCTTGGCATCGCAGCACGATGTGCTAACCACTCTGCCACGGGGGCCGGCGAAAGTAAGAATGAGAAACAAAAGTTTAAAATTGAAGGAAACACTGAAGAAAAACTGTGTATGGCACTTATAAGACTTTTCCATTAACCTAGTACGATGTCAGAAGATTGGAGACCACATCAAGTCCTAAACTAGTCTTAAGTCCATCTTCTCAAACTGAGCAAGAACAGCTCACACATAACAAGAAATCATCATACACAGAACTTCTAAATAGAGATGGTGCTGGCAAATATAGTATCACATCAGTTGAGATAAATTCATCATTCACAACATAATTAGCAATCATTCTTCAGACATAATAAATTAACACATAAATGCATGAGAAACTAAGCTGAAATTGTACATAACTATACAAATCATTAGAAATTTTCCAATGGTAAGATGGATGAACTTGTTCTACTCTGTCGTGAGAGAGATGTCTAACAAAGAATATCATTTACATAACTAGCGTGGCTGTGATATTGCATTGCACAGCATGTGTAGATAGCTAAGGTGGCACTAGCTGCTACCATAATGATGAATGAAAACAAGAGGTGGTAGTTGAAATGGAATAAATACATAAACTTTCCACACAGAAAGGGAGTTTTTATTTCATCCAATAAAAAAGATTACTCACTTTTCAAGCTCGCAAAATTTCTTTTAGCCATGAGTTTCACCAATGGCTTCTCCTTTCCTTCAAGTGGAACCTGATGAAAAGTGCATATAAAATTACATTTGATCACTACCAATTTTATTATTATTGCTTTTCATTCTCACATAGTAAATAGACAACATATTGCATAAGGAAGAAAATACATCCAGCCTCAAAAAAAAATCTAGCATCTCAACTTAAGCTTAACTTTGAACAGACACTCATACTGATGATAATACTATTACTGATTCCCATACTTAAATTAAAAGTTGTTGAAAATATTGATTAATATTAGTGGGTAAGTATTCAATTCCAATTATAAGCATCAATTTATAAATTTTTCTTCAAACGACTCAAGAACTAAATCAGAATATTAAAATGCATCTTCTGAAGTGCTTTCTTTTCTGCCAGTATGCAGCAATATGCCTGCCGTACCGGCACTCTTTTGTAGGTGAGTATGAAAAATATGTGTTTATATGCCTGCCGTACCGGCACTCTTTTGTAGGTGAGTATGAAAAATATGTGTTTATGGATGCTCCATCATGAACATACCACAATATTTTGAGTAGTTCTTAAAATGAACACAGTAAGAGAGCTTTCAGACAGACACGGCAACAGATGACAAGGTAAAAGCGACACTTGTCAATTGGAAATGGACAAGAAATATATGCATATCGTTCTTACTGGGCCGTTTTCATAATAGCATGCATAGTGTCGCCTCAATCTGTTGGTAGCACATGCACAGACTGCATGGGACCTGTGTTGCTTGTCTCTCGTTACTTCGGTGTGAAATTGCCATGTCGCTTTGGTCTGAAAGCTCCCTGACAAACTGACTTGAAGAGTACTGGGACCTTTCTTCCCAGGAAAAAAACTGCTCTTATGTAATCATAAAATATGGTTTTTCACATAATATTGGTGCAAAATAAATGCAAACCTCAAAATTTCGCATAATTGCCAGGATTATTAGATTCCAGAAAAGTGTCTCACAGCATTTTTTCAGATCCCGAAAAAGACCAAACCATCAGAAAAGTATCAGCCAGAATCGGTAGACAAAATCCAACCGACACTTTCTGATGGTGATACGTTAGTATATGTACCAGCTCAGCTCTAATCTCTGCATATCCATCTAAATTGTAATTTCATTGTGTAGTGATTTTTTACTTATTTGCCAAAAAGTAATATAATTAATAGGAATTTTAGGATCTATTTTAATGATTCCATAACAATCACAATTTTCTCCTGAGTGTACACCTATATAAAATAATATTCACTTTCTAGTAAATCAGCACCCTCAGACTTATTCAGTACACAACTTTAATGTTGTCAGAAGATTTTTTTTGTTGTTACAAAATTATTTTAAACAAGTCTTGAAATTCATACAATTTATACCCTTTACTAAAAGACAGCCTTGCATGGTCAATTACTCCTTAATTTTTACCATTATTTGGATTGTCTGCAGCTGTCAGCAAAGGGTGTACATTATATTAACTTTAGCATGTTTTAATGATTCTAAAAATGCGAGAGAAAATATGAGAAGTGTTTAGAAGTAAAAATCACATGTATATAAGTGAAACATTATACTAGTAAAAAGTGCTGTAATCGTGTGTTTAATTTTCACTTTGTACTTCATACATATTAGTTTATAGGATGTGAATAAGCTACATCCTTACAGATGTATTATTATATAACTATAATTATCATCTAGAAAAGCTGTAAAAAACCCCACCCCTATCCTCAAATTTATATAGATCTGTAAAAACATTATGAAAATAATTAAATTTATCAACTCCACCTTTTCCAGTGGCCAAACACCCTTCTTGTTGCCAAGATATTGGATGTCTTTATTGCTGTCGGGGTAAATCATTGTTGAATATACAAGGTCCGTTCATAAATCAACCGAACTGTCAAAAAAAAAAAGAGCCAAACCACAACCGAACTGTCAAAAAAAATAAAAAAAAAATAAAAAAAAAGGTACCGTATTCTGGCAACACTGCAAAGAGCTATATCTAAACTTCCCCTCAGTGCATGTTTCAACCTGTTCCAGGTAGTCGGTATCGGGGCAAGCGTGTGTCAGATGCAGGTCATGTGCAGGCAGCATACAAAATATACGCACCAAGATGGAACAACGTTACAGCATAAAGTTTTGTTACAAATTGGATAAATCGTTTACCGAAATGTTACATACGATACGGGTAGCAGCATTATCAAGAACCCAGGTGTATGACTGGTACAATTGTTTCAAAGGTGGGCGTGAAAGTGTCAAGGATGAACAAAGATCAGGATGCCCTTCAACGTCAAGGAATGACGACAATGTGGGGAAAGTTCATGCACTGGTGAGAGGTGATAGACGTTTAACCATGCAGCAACTGTCAGACATGGTTCATTTGTACTTGTACAAGGAAGTGCTTGGTTGACTCAGAAACAGAATGAAGCAGGTTAGGAAGGACCTCCGTGATTCTGGCCAATGGTTTCTGTTACACGATAATGCTCGGCCTCATACCGCATTGTCTGTACAACAATACCTTGCTAAGCATTCAGTGACAGTGACCAATCACCCTCCATACTTATCACCTGCTGATTTTTTCCTTTTTCCCAAGCTTAAGATGGCTATGAAAGGGTGAAGATTTGAGGACGTCACAGACATTAAATTAAGTGTTATGCATATTTTGCGAACACTTACTGTCAATAAGGTGTGCCGATCAGCCCCCCCCCCCCCAAGGTCTATGATGCACTCCCCCCAAAATGGTTAGAACATCCCCCCTTTATGCCGAATTATTTGCTCAAATTATTTTCTTCAGACAAAATTTGAGGAACAGTGTAACACAGAATTGCATGTATATTGTACTCGTATATTACTTGACATTGATTGAAATAACATGTTACACAAATGATGATAATTTCTGGCATTGTTGCAGCAAGCTTATTGATAATTTCCTCAATTGACTCCACTCTTAAAATATCGGACTCACAGGATGGAATTAAGGTAGACATTAAACACTTATCAGACATACACAAGCATGGTCAGTTTTTAATGGCTCTAATTACACTCATTGTGCGTTCTGCAGAGCAATTTGTCAACTTATTTTATATAATACCTGCATATTTGGAAAGGTCGAAAAATGGACAACAACACAGTATGGTTTAAGAAATCCATTCTTAACCCATTTCTGCAGATCTATAACTTATTCAGAACCTGTCATGTCATGTGTACCTGTGTACATCAAACCATGTGAACAGGAAAGATAGCATAAAAAAAAACTTTAAAAACTTTTGAACTGTTTCTCATGACTCATCTCATTAGGCTGATTTTGTTCACCTGGTCCTGAACCTGAACCTGAAGCACTTTCCTCATTGGTGTAATTTTGCCAAGGTTCACTACCAAATTTAACTTCCACAGTTTTGTACTTTATGGGAAGATTATTTTTAGTTTTATATTCATGTTTAAGTTCATAGTGTTTTTTCCACTTATCCTGGCAATGAATGGTATTACACGTGTACTCCACACACATGTATTTGTGTATTTGAACTGTCTTGTAAGACACTTTGGAATGAATGTTCCTCTTTCAATTTACAGTCAATAAAAGTAAGCTTTAGACAATGAAAATTGACAGTATTATACAATTATTCAGTCAGTCATAGCACAGGAACACAACAAGCGAACAGTAGCGGCAATTGGGTTCCAAAACTAGGGGAGCAAAGTGCCCAAATGGGGGGGAGGACCACCAGTGGCTCCAGAGGGGGTACGATGGTATGGCTGTACCCCTTGTTGTTTCACGGCGCCGGGGTGATATAAAGGCAGAACGTAGCCAGATTTTATTTACTGAATGCATCCTTTGAGGTAAACTTGTTCTTGTTCTTGCGCATATTTGTTGCTATGCAACTTCCACGTTGCAAAGTTCCGACTGAAACACTTTGGAGTTACGTAAGAGGAAAAAATGCCAAAACAAAAAACATCATTCCCTTTGTTTCATTTTTATTTTGCTTGCTGTTTCAATCAACTGTCAACAATTGCGCAGAACCTATCCTCTAATGTCAACAATCCCTTATAAGATCCATTCTCACTTTTACGAATTCAATTGTCGGTGTTTCTTATTTCCCTTCACTGCTTCAGAACGTGGCAGGCGGCTGTTCGGAAGGGCTACTGGACGTTTTTGAACATTTTAATAATCCGCAACAATAAGCGGCATGATAAAAAACATTTTTTTAACATAGTTCGTAGTATTGCTTCCCTTTGGATACTCAGTTGTGGTCTGGTAGTGACTGACTCGCATGCATAAGAAGAGTGCGGTCTTAACAGTTTGCATATTCCTGAATTTTTCTTTCTGGTTTTCACTTTTCACATACAATGAAAATGAGAACAGCAAAGGAAAAAAACTGTCAGGAGCAGAAAATAATAAAAGGCACAGAGAACGGGGAAAAGGCTACCTTGTGTCAGTCTACTTTCATGAATAATTTTCTGAAACGTTCGAAATCAGGTGAGTTTTTGAAATCATTGAAAAACGGCCGGCCTACTTCTAGCAAATCATTTTTGTACACTTTTCCCGAACAGTATCATAGTGAAAAAAAAATTGTAATTCAAGTTTCGAAACTAGAGATATTGTCACTTGAATTTTGGACAACATTAGTTATGTCAGGTTTTGTGTTGTTTTTGTCTTTGCTTCTCTCCTGCCTTTTTCTTTTGAAATCACAATAACATATTGCTGCAAGAATTGGACATTTCTTGGTAAAACTACGTATAGTATAAGGTACGGCTAACAACAACAAAATGAAACGTGAGTTAACCAACCTTTCATCCGTGAAGTTAAGTTATTGAGAGACAATGAGAACACGTAAGATTTTGCCCCTAAGAAAAAAAGTTAACCAAATCATATGTTTTGGGCAAGTATTGGAGTGAAGTAGTCTTACCTAATTCTATAGTTTAACCCATTTCTCATACTTCCGGTTGTCTTAATGATTCTAAAAGCAAGAAACAAATTCTCTTTTATCGTCCCACAAAGAAAATCAAATTAGGATTAGACATGTAATTATACTGTTTGAAACTCTGAAGTTCCCGAATTCTTCTTTGTGGCTTCTAGTTTTTTTTTTATATATATATATATATATATATATATATATATATGATGTTGGTATATATACTTAGGACCAATAATCTTAATTTTCAGGGTTAACAAGGTAGCTAATGGGGAAGATGTTTGCAAGAATTATTATGCATTTCTTTAACTTACAAAACTTACTTTTGTACAAAATTATCAATGAATTTTAAATTTATTGAAATTCAATGTGAACAAAAATAGGTTTGCTTTTGCACTTGCTTTGCTTTTGCAGTAAATTGTACATTAGTCACGTCAGTTGGTAAAGGTATTGTAATATATAAAAGATGGCGTGAAACTGTATAATCAAATTTCATTCTGTATAAGTACAGGGGGAGAGGGGGTGGGGGTGCTGTTTTGCTTATCGTACCCCTTGTTCACGAATCCTGAAACCGAAAGTGGGCAGGACAGTTTACTTTCCCTTAGTACATAAGGTTTAGCTTAGTGCAGGGGCAAAAAGTGGGGGAGACAATTCGCCCCCGCCCTCTCCCCCCAATCTCTGCCACTGCAAGCGAAACAAATCATGCCTGAAATCATCCAACACTAAGACTGAAGTCTGCAGTGTCCGAACATGCCAACATGCCAACAATCGAAAGGTGCCTAACCTTCGAAACCTTCATTGCAAGATAGAAAAACCACAGTTCATTCATGTTTCCTAACATAAACGTACAAAACTGCCTTGGCTTGTTAATGTACTGAACCTTATTTTTAACATTTTGTCTGCTTGACTATACGAATAGCGCATCCCCCCTCTTCCAAACTGATTATAAAGGCATAAGCGGTGGTGCTTCATTTCAAACCCCATCGCCACAATCAGCAACAGGTAGGTAGAGAAACTGTACATAATAACCATAAGTAAAAATCAATAACAAGTTCATCAAATGAAACGATCCCCCTCCCCCATTTTTGTGTGAAGATATGTAGAAATGGCAGCTAAACTATAAAATTTTGTCCCCTCCAAAATTCCCATAATGCATGCATCATGAATCACCCCTGTGGGCACTCCTGCTGTCAAAGACTATCAACAGTGTTTCCAAGACCTGTACAAACACTGGTCAAAGTGTATTGCCTCTTCTGGTGATTATTTTGAAGGTGATAAAGTCATTTGAAGGTAATTACTTGTTTTCTTTCCTAAAAAAAAAAACAAAGTTCAGTTTTCTTATGGGCAAACCTTGTACACAGTTTAGTAGGTCAGGTGAATATTATTATCAGCAGCTACACTGATATAATAAAAATTTTCAATCATGCTATATTTCTTAAATACATTTGGAATAACCCTATATTTTAAGTATAAAGTATAATTTAGGGTATACAGATAGCACCACATACCAACATTCTCACACAAGTGATGTTCATTTTTGGCACATACCTCATTTTTATCTAACTTTCACATCATGTAACTTCATCAAGAGGCTGGACAAGATTTGAATTTTAAAAACATGATAAATTAGAATCAGGTAAAGTTAAAAATAAAGAAAGCAGTTGCCTTATTGTAATGTTTACTCTTTCATGTCTCAACAGAACTGATCTTCAACCAATATGGCTGCCAAGCTACCGAGTCGTTTAAGATGGCAGCATTGTCTGGTAGTTCTAAAGGTAATAAAGTATTTTCTTTTACCCGACAGGTTTGATTTTGTGCCAACACAGTGCAAAGTAATAGCCAACCTTTAGCTAAAGAACTGGCATGTTCATTTAAATTTTCTGCTGTTTATAGGATAACCAGTGGCGAAGCGTGACATCTTTACGTAGTCTTCGCAAGATTTGCCAAACGTCAGGTTTGATTTTTTAACCGAGAGGGGGGGATAATATTTCTCTGGGATAAACGCAAAGGTCACTGCCAATTCAATGTAAACGCTCACACCACAGACCTTACGACTACAAAAGACATAATTCTATCCCATACGATGAGAATTATGAAATATGATTGAAACTGAAATGGAAACACCTCAATTGTCAGGTTTAAAGGTAAGAATATTTATGATCCGCCTCCAGTTGTTGATTTTATAAAGTAAAGCAGATTTCTTATCGTTCGCAGTGGTGTGCCCACGATTTTTGAAAGGGGGGGAGAGGGGTACGTGTACTTTTAAGTAGTCATTCCTCATTTTGCCATCGTTTCCTGTCTTTGGCGATTTTCTTTTTCTTTTTTTTTTTTAGAATATTGAGCCTAAGCAGGGATTATGACCCTCACCAACCCCTCCTTGAGCATGTCACTGGACTCGTGGAAGAATCTTGACTCCAGAGAAACCCTGCCGTGACTGTAAATATGGGGATGGGGGCTGAAAAAATGGCCTGTTATGATGACCCAGACCTTCAAGAGCAGTGGCGTGCCATAACATTTTCCGTTGGGGAAGCAGATGCCGAAAAATTAAGAAAACCAAGAATGCATTGCATCTTCATGGTACGTTATAATGAAAAATTAGCACTCTACCTGATACAGTTTCCATACCGTCTCTAAGGGAAAGATGAATGTCCTGGCGCAGTTGTTCATTTTTTCGAATTTCAGTTGGTCTGTTGTCAAACGTATTTAATGCAACAGACGATCGCAGATGATTGAAACAGTTTTCAAGATTTTCACATATTGCAATATTCACAAATCCACTTTGACTCCACGTAGTTCTTTCCGTAGTAAATAGGAAACAATGCCAACACTAAAGTTTTTGAAGCAAACAAATAGAAATTCACCCACCTGATAAACCATAACTTTTCACCTTGCAAAGTGCTTGAAAAAAGTGTGACCGCGGCCAGCGAGCTTTACCAACTCTATTTGGCAGATGTGTCCATGGACATGTTAGCTGTCTTAATAGAGCAAACGCTCGGAAACGTTTATCTTCACATAGAATATGTCATGTGTATGTCAGCAATCATATTTTGGTGTTTCTCCTGTGTTTTGAAACTTTATATTAATTTATGAATATAAATTTTAACTAGCTTGGTGGTTATGCTACATCGCTGACAGTATACAGTACACTTGGACACTTAATCGTGCAGTTCGAAACACTGAGGACATCAGCAGACGGAACCGATGCCACTCTCGGCTTTCTTCCAGCCATTACGGGTTGGAAAACAAAGTTTGTCTCCACACAACGTATCCTCCCATTGGATCCTTCAAGGTCGCCGGGGTATTTTTCGGGCAACAAATGGCATTGCAGGCTACAGGATGGCCAGGGTGATACTACGCAGATGTTTTGTCAACATGTGTTTATGGCCCCATATCGGAAAAGGACGAACCTTGGAGGCTTGCAGGTAGATATTCTGTTGAAGCAACCCGGAAGAAATAATGAGAAACCAAAAGTTAAATAATTAATTTGTAACAGTTATGCTGTGTGCCACCACTGCTGGCCTTGCTGTACCAGAGTGCACGCGCATGTTCAAGAGTGGGGGAAAGGAGAGCTCTATGGACCTTGTAGAGTGTCCGCCTGTTCGGAAGTGTTCGGCTGTTCTTGGCACCAGCTGAAACCAGAGGGATTCGAACCATTTCTGCGATGAGCTGAAGCTTCTAACACCATTGCCTTCAATTGGAAACTTGGCAGGAGGGTTCGGCACGAGGGTTAGTACTGGGCCCTCATTTCGATGCGCTAAGATTAGCGAATCTCTTGCGTATTTGGAGCTGTTTCATACTGTCGCTTGGCTTATTTCGCACAAATATGTGAATATTCTCTAAAATATTTAAAATGCAATATTTTTATTATTTTGCTTGGTCATCGCCGCATCTCCCGATGACCAGACATTTCGCCTCCGAGGATAAATAATATAGGACAAGCATTTCTTCCTTGTTTTGTGTTCCTTGAGGTTGTTTAGCTTGTACCATGATCCCATAAATATGTTGTTCTACATATCCATTGACTCTGCATTATACACATACAGGGTGCAGGAACATCTTTAAAGGACAGGCAAGGGGTACTGGCCCCCTTCAAACTCCCACGTTTCTCCCCAAATACTTTGTCTCATAGGAAAATGTCATTTAATGTTATAAAAATTCTCAAAATTACTTATCTAGAAAACTTTGTATGTAGATCACAATTGGTTTCATCCTTTTAGCTATTGCACTTGTAGGCAGGGTTGTTAGTCCAGGAAATAAATTCTAATGGGTTCTGCTACAGGACTGGAATCTTTTTTTCTAGCACAATTTAAACTCTGTACAAGTTGCATATTGTTTTATTGAAAAAAAAAGGTTCCTGGACCGTATTTAAATTTATTTGGAAAAAAAAAGGTTCATGGACCATATTTAAATTTATTTGGAAAAAGGTTCCTGGACCGTATTTAAATTTATTTGGAAAAAAAGGTTCATGGACCGTATTTAAATTCAGCTGGATAAAAGGTTCCTGGCCTGTATTTAAATTCAACCAGAAAATTTTTTCTGGAACATATTTAAATTCAGCCAGAAAAAGGTTCCTGGACCATACTTAAATTTGACTGGAAAAAAGGTTCCTGGATAGAATTGAAATACTTTAAATATAAAAAGGTTATTTATGGTCTATAACCCCCTTACATTTGCTGATTTTCTCTCTAGGATAGAAATTAAATTTATTTACTATTCCTGGATCTCCAATAACCCTGAGATTGTTAAAGATCCAGGAACCCATGCATTCCGTACCAGGACGTGAACCTTTTATCTCGAACAATTTAAATTCGATCCAAGTTGCATATTGTTTCATTTCAATATGGTACATGGAACCTATTTAAACTTATCCGGAAAAAAAGGTTCCTGGACTGTATTTAAATTGATCCAGAAAAAACGATTCCTGGACCATATCTAAATTCAGCCAGAAAGAGATTCCTAGACTGTATTTAAATTCAGCTGGAAAAAAGTTCCTGGATCATATTTAAATCCATCTGGAAGAAAAGGTTCCTGGACCGTAATTAAATTCAGCTAGAAAAAAAGCTTCCTAGACTGTATTTAAATTCAGTCTGGAAAAAGGTTCCTGGACCGAATGGAAATACTAAAAGGTTCTTTACAGTCAAGAACCCATTTACACTTGCAGATTTTCTCTACAGAATTGAATTTATTTAAAATTACTGGACCTTTTAAAACCCTGCTTTTAGGGATACACACACACACACAATTTGCTCCCCTCCACCCAACACATCAGCTTAGCTCTGTACCTGATACAGTGGAATGCAGATTAAAATATTTCCTGCATTATACATTCAATCTTCATGGATCAAATAAATCAAAATTTTATAAATGTTCCCCAGATTTTACATTCTCTTTATTTTAAGTTTATCCAGCTTGGTCATCTCAAGAATGAATATTGAGGTTCCACTGAATGCTCTTTTTCTTCTTAATATTGCCCTGGGTTGGTTCAAAACTTTATACCACTTGCCATGAAATTGTACAATATTTCATATCTTAGAATGTAACAAACTAATTAAGCATTTATTTAAGTATTATTTGTTCCATGACCAAATTACCTAGGAACGGAGATGATGGATTTTCCATAGACAGTCCTGATTCTTGTTTTAGACCTTTTGTTTAGATTGGTGGTATTCCACGGTTAGTCAGAGTTTAATTGATTGATTGATTTGGATTTTACTTTGCTTTTCTCTCACTTTTGGCTAATCACAAAGATGAGGATGAATGATGATATGATGAAGGGGCACTAACAAAGAACACTCATGCTCAGGTTGGGATTCAAAGCTTGGACCCCTGGTCTAGTAGCATGCTGTGCTAACCACTCTGCCACAAGAGTCAGCAAGTCAGTTTTATTCCACAAATTACTTTTCATGTATAAAAGTTCCATTCTTGCTCTGTGCATAAGTGTTTCTACTTCTTCACATGCAATTTCTATTGGCATAGATGGAAAGAAATCCTTAACATCTAAGATATCTAATTTGATTTTATCTATTCCGTACATTATCTCCAATATTTCTGTGTGTTCATAGCAGTAATTTTGGTGGAATGTCAGGATTCCATTCATTTCTAATAGCACATCTAGTATGTTTGAACGCTGCTATTGTACATAAAGGTATTTATGGATTATGTAATGTTTGCTATCAAAATATAAATAGAATCTGATGACCAGAAATAGTTAGGTGTTCTTCTTCTTCTTTATTCAACATCCATGCATTACCTATTACTTTTTAATTTAATAGGTGGTTTTCTTTTTATTTTTGTACAGATTACTGTATATTTGCCAACTTTCTGTGTAAGGCTAATCAAGACTGGACATTTTAAAGTGTAGTCTAAACCACTGTGCACCCAAAAAGTATCAAACCCAAGACCCATTGATTAAAAGGTGATGATGTCATCAGGAAGGTCCCAGAATAGCCATTTTATTGCTTTTGTCTCCTTTGGTAGCCTCATACTAATTTCCTTTTTTGTTACTTTTACTTCCTGGGTACCTTTAAACCCTTCCTGTTTATTCCTTTTTAATTTAAATGTTTGTTAATCTTCTTCATCTTCATAAGACACTAAAACTTCATACACTTGAAAGATTTGGCCTTCTCAACAATTTCTCTCGATTTTTTCTGTCCTGGATGCACTTCCTTAATTTGTTGATCTTCATCTCTTTCAGATCTTTAATAACATCATCTATCTATCTATCTGTTTTTGGTCTGCCTCTTGCTCTTGTTCCTACTGGGTTCCATCTGTATAGCCCTTTAACTAGCCTTTCCTCTGGCATTCTATGAACATGACCAAGCCCATCTTAGTCTTTGAGATTTGATCAAGTTTAATATGGTGTTATTTTGAATTATTCTATTTATTTCATTATTATTTCAGATTCTCCAAGTACCATCATCATCTTTAATTGGACCATAGATTTTTCTTCCTCCAACTCGCCACTGACCTTCGACTATAGGCATCTGTTCAGAATTCTTAGAAGAATTTTCGCCAAGTGAGATATCAAGCTGATTGTCCTGTACTCAGAACATTTTCTGGCATTGCTTTTCTCGTGCAGAGGTACCAAAACAGTCTCCGTGAAATCTTGTGGCCAAGTTTGGTTTCAGGAAAGGAAGAGGTACAAGGGATGCAATTGGTTTACTGAGGACCATTGGGGAAAGATATTTAGAGAAAGGAAAGGAGGTGTTTGTAGTATTTGTAGACCTGGAGAAAGCCTTTGATAGAGTGAATTGGGTTAAACTTTTAGAAATTCTGAAGAAAATTGGTGTAGAGTGGAAAGAGAGAAGACTTCTAAGCAACTTATACATGAATCAATGAGTTAAAGCGAGAACAGGAGGATAAATGACAGAAGGCTGTGAAATTGGAAGAGGAGTACAACAAGGATGTTGCCTATCGCCTACTTTGTTTAATATCTATTTAGAAGATATAGTGAAAAATTGTTTCCAGGGCACAGGAAGTGTCAAATTGGGAAGAAGAAAAATAAACTGCATAAGATTTGCTGATGACATGGCATTATTCGCTGAGGATGAAATAACCATAAATAGTATGTTAGAAGAGTTAAACAGCAGCTGTGAGAAGTATGGGATGAAGAAGAATGTAAACAAGACAAAGGCAATGGTTATAGGATGGAAACCAAGGAATATTAATGTCAGAGCAAACAGTGAAATAAACCATCAAGTGGATAGCTTCAAGTACCTCGGATGCACTATAAGCAGTGACATGAGCTGCAAACAAGAAGTGAAAATGAGAATCGCAATAGCAAAAGAAGCTTTCAATAGAAGAAAAAATGTTTTTTTGTGGACCCATGGACATAGGTCTAAGGAAGAGATTAGTGAAATGTTTTGTGTGGAGTGTAGCACTATATGGTGCAGAAACCTGGATGTTGACAAGAAATGAAGAGAAACGACTAGAAGCTTTTGAAATGTGGACATGGCGAAAAATGGAGCGTGTAAAATGGACGGACAAGGTAAGAAACGAAGTCGTACTAAAAAGAGTTGGTGAAAGAAGATCTATACTGGAGACCATCAAGAAGAGCAAAAGAAACTGGTTAGGACACTGTGTAAGAAGGAACTGCCTGCTAAGGGATGCCTTGGAGGGAATGGTTGAAGGAGGAAAAGTCCGTGGAAGAAAGACATATCAGCTTATGGATGATATTAAATTAACTGGGTTGTATGCTATTACGAAGCGTAAGGCAGAGAATAGGGAAAGCTGGAGATTGCAGTGAAAAACCTGCCAATTAGGCAGAAAACAATGAATGAATGATTTTTCTTATTACTTTTCTTTCAAATACTGATAATTTATGTTTGCAGGAGTCTTTGTGTTCATGTTTCACATGCATGTGTAACTATAGGTCTTATTAAGGTATAATAAAACCTCAGTTTGGCACTCTTTGATATTTGTTTACTTTTGAATAGCTCCAAATTGGCATAAAAAACTTTGTTTCCGGATACAATTCTCTTCGATTTCTTCTTCTATTGTATCATCTCCATTCACTATTGATCCTAGGTATTTGAAGGATCTTGTATGTTCTATATGATCATCTATTGTCAGGTCTTTCATTCCACCTTTACCTCTCACACATCTTAGGTATTTTGATTTTTGTGCATTTCTTACAAGGCCAATTTGCTTGGATTGATGTGTTGAGCTGTTGAAATATTTCAATTAAAGATTTTTTTAGATCTTGCTGAGAGTACTAAGTCATCTGCATAAGTGATGCATTGTTTTAGCCTCAGATATATTGCCTCTTAGATCAAAGTGTTTTTTTTTTTTGTTTTTTTTTTAATAATTGAGTCTATGATTATACTATATAATGTTGCCAATAGAGGGTTGCCTTGTTTCACTCCTAGTTCTACTTTAATTCTTTCATTAAGTCCATTGTTTATTTTGACTCTTGCTTTGTTGTTATTTAGGGTCAATGCTATTAGTCTTTATTAGTTTGTATGGTTCGTATAATTTCAGGGAGTTTATGGCCTTGCTTCTGTAGACTAAATCAAATGAATGACAGTAATCAATATGTTGGCATTTCTCAAAAAAATTCTTACTATGAATATGTTATCTACAGTTGATCTATTTGGCTAGAATCCCATTTGGTGTTCTCCTAGTTTGCTTTCAATAATCTCTGTTAAACTCTTCATTAACAATATGGTAAATATTTTGTACCCTATGTTTAACAGTGTTATTGGTCTATAGTTGTCACAGTTTAGTCTGTCACCTTTTTTGTATATTGGGCACACAAATCCTTCGTTCCACTCCATTGGGATTTGCTCTTCTCCCCGTATGATTAGTATCAGTTTATGCAATTTCGGTTGTAATGTCCTATCTCCATTCCTGATTAGTTCTGGTGGTATATTATCTGCTCCTGCAGCTTTATTTGCTTTTAGATTTTGTATTACTGGGCATATTTCATTCCAGGTCGGGGGTTGTAACAGTTGTTCATCACTTTTTTTCATCCATTGGTAGTTGCATATTCACCATTTTTCTTATTATATATGCTGCTAAAGTATTCTTTCCATCTATTCAGGACTTGCTCTTTCTGTGTAAGGAGGTTTCCTTTAGCATCCTTACATAATGAGGGTAAGAATGCATGATGCTCCTTAAATTCCTTTACCTCTTTAAAAAACTTTTGTGTTTCGTTTTTCTTATGACTCGTCTCTATCTGCCTAATTTTATCATTCAGCCATTTCTTCGTTTTAACTTTCATTAATTTATTTGCTTCCTTCCTCATGTATTATATTTCTCTACGTTTATTCGTGTCTTTATTTGCATTACTTTTTTTCTTGCTTTATCTTTTCTTCTATGATCCTCCTGCAATCCACATCCCGCTTCATTCGGCATCCATCAATCTGACCGGCTTTACTTTGTTGAGTGTCTTTAGCAGTCATACTTTTTACAGTGCTAGGGTGCCAACCTCATGCCCAACCCCTTTACCTTGGAAGACCTGGAATTTTTTTTCAGTGTTATCTCGTTTAGAGGGATCGGCTTCACCATGCCTGGGAGTTCCCTCTTCCCCATGGTTTTCTGTCAGGGTTTTCCTTCCCTTAGCCTGTGAGGATACCTCCTCACCACAAGGTAGTGGGTTCCCTCTTCCGCCATATGCATCGTACTGAAGGTGTCCTTCTCCACTGCATCTGCCGTTGAGGTCTTCGCCGTAACCCTGCCTAGGGGCCCTTACAAGGTACTAGCATCCGGAGCCAGATGGACCACTGTTTTTAGAGGTGTTACTCGTCTGGGTTCTCCGCCTCCGCTGAGATGACCATCCATCTTTTTCCTCCTTTGGAGCCGAACTAGCTCGGGACCCCGTGGTCGCCACTCCACGTACTTACTAACAGTAAGTCCCCTGTGGGGATGTTTGTTAATCTGACTATCTAAACTGACATTTCCTTTTCCGTGTAATCTTTGATGTAGCAATTGTACTCAGATGATAGGTTAATATGGAGTAAGAAGAAAAAAAAGAACACTTAACCATTCATGATCATCAGATTCCATTTAAATTTTGATAGTCAAAACTACATAAAGCAGGCCACAAACAAAGGCATGTCAGTCATGAATCCAGTTCAGGAAAAACAGATGATAACAAATACATACAAGAAGTGCTTGTCTTAAACTACTTGCTAGCTAGTTCAGAAACAGTTGCCATCCAATCATGGAAAAGTAAATAACATTACAAGGCACCTGCTTTCTTGCTTTTTAACTTTACCTGACTTCACCTTTAAACCTTTTATAGGACGAAAGACAAAACTGTACCAGATTCCTACCAATAGAAGAGGTGACAGTATGGAGCTGTGTCAGCAAAAACCAACCACATTGTCAAACTGGCCACTGCCGGTGCCAAAGCTGATGGCTAGCATGTTGAAACAGCCAATGGCCTCATTATGTTATGGCTTTTTATCTGTTGGTGATGCTGTGTGGTTCAAAATTGAATATGCGTGCAACATGGAAAGCTAGTTTGCTGTTGTCTTAGTGTTTGTAGTGCTTCTAGGAAATTTTCTGCATGGAAGAGCATTATGTTCAGACATGGGGGGAGATGGTGGTGAACGTGCAAAAGCAGATAGAAAAAGCACCATGTGAAGAATTCTTGCAATGTGGAAAGCACACCAGAGCTTTCATGTTTGCTCCTGCCGTGAGTGTTACAGCAACTACACTACACTGTATGAACTGATGGAAAGCTGGTACAGTTAGGACCTTTGCCCTACAATCTCAAAATCTTGTACAGCCTCCTGACAAAGTCTCATCATGTAGCAAAAGCTAGAGCAATATAGAAATATGTGCCAAAATTGACCATTACTTGGGTATGCAGTATGGTAACTAAGATTACTTTATCAAGCACTTACAATGCACAAGTCCAATGCTTCTAACATTGTGCATATTGCTGTTAATGTGCACGTATGTAAATCTTTATTTAAAATATCAGCTAAACAGTCAAGAAAGATAATAATGTATGACATTATACAAAATCACAAATATTTAACACAAGAGCAATACAATATACCCATATAAACTTAGGAATTAAGTGGAAAACAAACTGCAAAAATAAAAACAAAAACATCTCATCCATTACTTTTCACTATAATACCAAATTGTCTGCCATGGTAATGTTACAACCAATGTTTACTATCATTTTCAAGTTAACCAACATGCAAGTGTTGCTGCTTTATCCGATGGCTGAAATCATAACAAAACATAATGAAATATATGAGGAGGGCAAAAAGGTTCATATATTATAATTTTACTGAATACAACTATTAAAAACAAGAGCTATTTCAATAGTACAATAGTATTATTTGCAATACACTTGTAATAGTGGAAACTGAAAGTAATAAAGAATGATAAAGTATTCCATTCATATTCTTATCAGAAATCCTCAATAGAATTGTCTTCTATGTTATTGACTGCTCTCCTGTGCAACCCTATCTGCATCCCATTGAAAAAACAAATGGCAAAATCTCCAGACTGCAAAAACCAACCAGCAGGTAACCAGACGTCACACTACCAATAGACTGCTTAAGTAGGAGGAAGAATGAACCCTCCACCTGTAGAATGTGCATGCTAAAATCTACATCCAATACCTATCCGAAGACAATGCAAGCAATGAACCTTCACAATCACAGTGGAATCTTGATTAAATAAAAAAATTTTAAAAAAAAAACACCTTAAAATGTGGAAATATGCAAATCTGGGAAAATTACATATGTGCTATTTTTTCTTCAACCTCCAATGGCATCGCCAAGTGGCCCATGAAGCGCTAGTAAGCAGGGCATCATGCAGCATGATTAGCGTCTCCCCACTCCACTACCACCACCACTGCCAAGGCCAAAGCTTCAGTTGAAGCTGAGCGACGGACACATACAGCTACAATCGACTCTCCCGCCATGTGTGAGGTGTGTAGTGTGATACGATTTCTCCAGGCAGAGGTGCACAATGAATGCAGCTGCATACACAGAGCCATCCAGAACAAACAGAGAGGCATGCTGTCTTCAGGCATTGTCTTGCATCATGTTGCTGCATCAACCCAAGACCTTCTTCAACGATTCCAGTGGGAAGTGTTTCATCACCATCCCTACACCCCAGACCTGGTATCGAGTGACTTACACCTTTTGCCGGCGATTAAGAAGTGGTTGGGAGGAGCTTCAGGACACCGTGCATACCTGGCTCAACAGATAGGCGGCACATTTTTTTGCAGAGGGTACTGGAAAGCTAGTGCATCAATACGATAAATGTGTGAATCTTCTTGGGGATTATGTTGAAAAGTAGATTATACATGTACGTAACTTTTGTCAATAAACCCATTTTGCTATTCACTGTGGTTTTGATTTCACGCCCTATCGGAGGTTGAAAAAAAAATAGCCCTCGTAGAACAAGATTGAATGTATAATGCAGGTAAATGTAAAATCAGGGTTACACTGTAATAGGTTCAAAATATTGAAGTGTAATGTATCAACTGTGTTGTACCACACTACATCATAAATTACACTTATGAGTCTCAACTCTGTGTGTGGGGGAGAGAGAAGAATTTGAACACATTGTCTTAGTATTAATAATACAAAATGTGTTTCTACCTTTGTCCTGATTCAACTTATCAAGTACTTCTCTCTTCTTAACACATTATTCAAATCTTTGTTCAGGGTAATTGCTGAGTCATAGTTTGAAGTACATATTAAAACAAAGATCAGAGAAAAAATATTAATGTTGAGTTGAGGCTGATGTCATTGGCATCAGTAGTTTAAGTTTCTTAGGAATTATGCAAAATGTGGATGCTGTGTTTAAATGAGTGACTTGGGAGTAAAACTTAATAACAAAAGTATGAAACTGATAAAAAAAAATTCAGCTGAAAGTTTGTCCATTGCATTGTGACTTATGGGTTACCGAGATGTTCCTGTGTGTTTCTGGCTATCAGCGGCTACAGAAGGAACTTCATTCCCTATTGCACATTCCGTTTTGCACTGAATTCAATGTTTACTCAGTTTTGAACGGAATGTGGGTTATTACATTTTACTCCCAAGCTACTCAAATAATAGCTATTTTAACACTTAATAATCTCATATATGAATCTATGAATATTATAAACAAACCCAGTAGAATAATTGCTCAATATACCAGCATCAGCATTCAGCCAAGGTGGTATTGGCTCAGGGCTAATTATGCATTCACCTAAAGCCATGATCTGGGGATTTCAAGGATAAGAAAGTGAGAAGTGACACGGAGAACACCTTTATAAGACAATGTTGTGTAAGTAAATTAATTTTGCACTCATAGACTGGCTTTACATTTGTACAAAATAATTAAGAAACATATGTGATTGATAGCATTGATCTTCACAACAATCCAACTGTATAACTATCCTGTGATCATCATACTTGTTTATTTCAAACATGAATTATTTGCAGATGCTAGTCACAGTTTGAATATTATAACAAAAAAAATGTATGTATATGCTACATTCTGCACCATATTGACACATTGTGTAAATATAGATTAGTAAATTAAAGAAATAGCTCATAAATTAAATAACTCCTTAAAAAATAAGTCTTATTTATTAAATTTGTAACTAAATAAAGCACTTGTATGTGTGGAGATATTTATATTGTAATATATAGAAAAGAAACTGGTAAATGCTATACATAATTATTTTAACCTTCCCAGGCATTATTTCACATAAAGAAAAAAAGAGAAAAATTAAGATTTCATTCATAAACTTTCAAAAGTCTTCAAATAAACTTTCTGTGTCAATGTCCTCCAAAAGGCTGCTAAATACATCCACTTTCTCTTCCTTAATTACATTACTAGAGTCAACAGAACTACTATTAATATTATTATTTACAATTTCTGCAGTGTGGTTGCTTCGAAGCAACGAAACTGAAGATGTGGCTTCAACTCTTGCACTCATCGCATTCTCTTTGTTACCCTGTGACTTTCTGTGTGCGGTTATGAGCAAAGTTGGTGGCATGAATGTGCTAGGAACTGACAATGTTTTTTTTGATTGCACGGGAACCCTACTTGTGGGAGTATGGGGCACATTTGCAGATTCACGACAAGCAGGTGTACCAATCACAACACCAGTCATGGAGGCTTCTCCCTTCTTTTTGGGCTGGAAAAGGCCTTGTTTCTGAGAAACACCTGAAGATACACTACTGGGAGTGCTTGTCAGTTGATTTAATGAGGATGAAGTACTTGGCTTCGGTATAAATCCACTGTTTATAGCTTTAACACATGTCTTCTGCACATTTCTAATACTGCTACTGCTGCTTGGCAAATGAGAATTGGGAACCAATGGAGATTTGCTGTGAGGTTGTTTACCGTGAGAGAGAATAGCTGGCTTCCGTTGAAAATTATTCGTGAATAATGATGGTGCCGGAGTCCTCGGTGAAAAACTATTATTTGAGGAAACGAAGATTTGGTCTGGGCTATTAACAAAACTGGTTTGTAAAGTCTCAGCTTCCTGTATGGCTTTGAGGATCTCTTCCTTCGTAATGCTGTGAATTGTGGTTCTGCGCACTCTGTTGTCTTCCAGAGGACTGTAGATGTTTGTAATGTTATTGTTGGTTATGTTCAAGTAATGACGTCGAGATGACAACCCTGTGCTCAGAACCCCAACATTTCGAAGTACGACAACTGCACCAGCCTGCAACTGACCTCCATAGCGTTCCCAAACTTCTTGGTGCAATGTTCCGTGAATTTCACCTAAAGAAAGAATTAAAAGAATATTGAAAAATGTATTACCGAGCATGATGCATTTATCTCATTTTTTTAATAATGAAGGGCAAGATCCCATTTCAACTTTTCCTCTGACTTACTAGACCTGAATCCACAGAACATCTTATTCAAGTAGGAACTAATTGTCCTTCTGGTGCTAGGTAAATACCAATAGTTCAGTTCTACCATAAGCATCAAAACATCATAAACTAAAGTGACAATGTGAATTATAAGACACCCTTAATTAACTTATCCTCAAATCAAGCCTCACTATAATGTACAGCTCACCGCTCACGAGAAGATCCCCAAATGAGGGGAGAGGGCGTGAAGAGGGACAGGGGAAGACTGGTCTATTTGCAGATTTTAGGGGTAGAAGGAAGCCTTCCACTGCGGTCATTGTCGTTGTGGAAGTGCTTGTGCGTGGGTGTTTAATTGTGATTTCTTTGGGATTTTTCGTGGTGTTGTAAGAGTTATGGTAGTTATACATTATTTAGCCGTGTTGTGTCGGAAACATTCAAATAAAAGAAACGATCAACAGTGTCGATATGAAATAATCATCCCGAGAATTTTCATGCCAAACCTAGACCGACATTGTTGACATTTGTAGCTTTGCACATTGTAAGTGCAAATAAACGTTCTCCACTTTCGCAATTCTTTTTATCTTTTTTTCTTTAACATCTGCTTCGAATGCCAGTACTGTAACAGCCAATTCCGTCGTTGAAAAGGTCTTAAACATTGTAGTTAGTACAATCGGCAGGCTCTTCATTTAAAAAAATAAAAAATCGGTGTACTCTGTCAAGAAATCAACACCAGATTGATGATGATCATACCTTTACTGCTAATGTGGATACCCCCTGACCGTGTGCAGACAGTGATTTGACCGTAGATGTGAATCAAGCCTTAAAGCTTACAGCGAGACCACAGTGCTTGTTTCTGACCCAGGATGCACTCCACCAACCCTAATAGTGGAGTCGCCTGCCGCTACGTCACTTGACTTCCGTCAGGGATTTCTCCTGAGCGGTGGGCTGTACTGAACACTATCACCATGTCAAATAAATTCTTGTATAATTCCTTTCAGTAACTTTAAGTTGGGATACTATATACATGAAACCATTTTGGGTTACAATGTTATGCAGTATGTATGCCAATATGAAATATAGTTAGGGTTCAAAGCTGGACCGCAATACCTTTGGCATCCATGCATCACATTGGGGCATCAAAGCTGAAAAGTTGGTCACCACATGTGCTTCAGGTGCCAGAACTATGAAACAAAAAACATTACATATTTTGCATGTCTTATGACCAAACAGCAAAGAAGGATGAAAATTAGTACATCAGAATTTACAAAAAATATTTCCTCACACTCAGTAAACTTTTGCTTCACTCCAATGCACAGAGAACATGAATATGTTTGGCATAGGACCAGAGCCATAGCTAGAGATTTCTGCACCCGGGGCGAGAATAAATTTCGACACCCCGTACACTCGCCTAGTCAAACTTCTACCATTGTTCTTTTAAGGGAAGGGTAGAAGCACTTGTTGTTGTGCTTTACTTAAATAATGTCGTTCATTCAAATTGACGTTTCATTTATGCTAATAATTGTAGCAATTAAAACTATAGAGTTGTTTGTACGTATACACATATTCTTCTGAATCAAGGATCATTATTGACCTCTCTGTGTGCAATGATAAAAAATCCTAGAAATGAAACTAATTCTTGCAAAAAAAAAAAAAAAAAACTTATCATATGAACAGCACATATATTTCTTCGGCAGCAGAAAAATCTCTAAGAAAGATCATTAATGTAATGTAATGTTTTTCTTTTTATTACATGAAAACCTTTCAAATACCCTGCAAAGTCATTGTACAAACTAGCTAAAATCATTCAGTATTAATGTAATGTTTATAAAGTAAAACCTATTTACACTGAAAAATCAGGTTCGATACCCGGTGGAGGCACATAGTGGTTCGAATCCCACTTTAAACTGTAGGCACTTTCAAGATTAGCCTTACTGTGCATAAAGTGGACTTAAAACACCAAATCAAGTAACAATGAACACTGCAAAAAGTTATACTGATCAGCTGAAATCAACAACAATAAAAACAAAAACTTATTAAGGACAACAATCAGTACATGATTATTTGACAATTCTCCTGTGCAAACATACTAGCTACAGTTTCACTCTTCTTGCCTTTCGAGCAGCGAAGTCATTGATAACATCATCAAACACAAGTGATTGAACTCTGTACTTCTCAACAGACAAATTGCCAGGTAAGTCAGCTTTCCTTCTGTTGTAGTTGTGCTGTCTAATATGTTTGTGTTCGTCTTGTGTAGTAATTATGCTGTCTAATGTGTTTGTGTTTGTCTTGTGTAGTAGTTCCTCCATTCATATTGGGGGTTAGGCGTAGAGCTGACAACTCTGCACTGTAAAAAGACATGTCAAGAAACAGCAATATAAGGCCATGGATGTTCCCAAGGTAAAATATTCCGAAGGTAAAATAGTCCCCCGTTCAGATCTCCGGGTGAGGACTACTTTGGGAGGTCCCTGGACTAAGGATAAGATCTACATTAGGAATAAGGATATTAAATTAGGCACCTGGAATGTTCTGAGCCTTTACCGGCCTGGGGCATTTCAGTGTACAGTTAATGAGATAGTTAAGTATAAATTAGATGTAGTAGCTGTCCAGGAAGTTAGGTGGCCAGGAGAAGGGAATTGTAAAACTAAAAATTATACTTTTTCCTATGGTGGTACTGAAAATCATAATTTTGGAACAGGCTTTTTCATAAATAATAGAATTATCTCGGCTCTTAAAACAGTAGAATTTATTAATGATAGGATATCATATGCAGTTTTACAGGGTAGGTGGTGTAAAATTATTTTAATAAACATACATGCACCAACGGAAGATAAAGATGATAATACTAAAGATGATTTTTATACAGAGTTAGAACAGGTCTTTGATAAATTTTCTCAGTATGATATGAAAATTCTGTTAGGTGACTGTAATGCACAGTTTGGCAAAGAAGAGACATTTAAACTCACGATTGGTAAAGAAAGTCTTCATGAATTAAGTAATGATAATGGTATAAGATTGATTACTTTTGCAACCTCAAAGAATTTAATTGTGAAAAGTACCACTTTTAAACATAAAGATATCCATAAATATACCTGGTCTTCTCCAGATGGTAAAACTCATAATCAGATAGATCATATTCTCATTGATAAGAGAAGGCATACTAGTATAATTGACGTTCGTACACATAGAGGTGCTGACTGTGCCAGTGACCATTATTTACTAATTGCTAAATTAAGAGAAAGACACTCAGTGATAAATCATAAGCAACAAAATCTAAAAGTTCTAAAATTTGATACAGGAAAGTTTACTGATGAAAGAATTAAGAAAGATTACCAAATTAAACTGTCAAATAGATTTGATGTTTTGCAGGATTTAAATGATGATCAAAATATAAATGAAACAGACGTAAATAAGAATTGGGAGCACATACGTAATGCAATAGAATCAGCAGCTAAAGAAAGTATAGGATACCATAAACAAAGAAAAAGTAAGCCATGGTTTGATAATGAATGTCATAATCTAATAGAAATAAGAAATCAGACTAGACTTAGGTGGTTAAATAACTCTGATGATACAAACCTAAACAATTATAATAGAATAAAGCGAGAAGTTAACCGCACATTTAGAAGTAAAAAAAGAGATTACTTGAAAAGCAAAATTAACGAAATTGAAACAAACAGCAAAAATAAAAATATCATAGATTTATATAAAGGTGTAAATGAGTTTAGAAAGGGGTGGCAACCTAAAGTAAACTTGATAAAAGATAAAGACGGTGATTTTCTAGCTGACCCAAGTGATATTCTAAATAGATGGAAGAACTACTTTAATGACCTTTTAAATGTCCATGTAGGAGATAAATCAGAAGTAAATGAAGTACACACAGCAGAATCTTTAGTTCCAGAACCTAACGTGACTGAAGTTAAAGATGCTATTAAAAGGCTAAAGAATAACAAAGCACCTGGCATTGATTTAATACCAGCTGAGTTAATTAAATATGGTGGAAATTCATTAATATGTCAAATTCATCAATTAATTTGTTTAATATGGAATAAAGAAGAAATCCCTCAACAGTGGAAAGAATCCATAATTGTTCCTGTGTTTAAAAAAGGTGATAAAATGAACTGCAATAATTACCGTGGGATTTCTCTACTCTCAACAACATACAAAATATTGTCTAACATTCTTTTAACAAGACTAACACCATATGCTAATGAAATTATAGGTGATTATCAATGTGGATTTAAACGTAACAGATCAACTACAGATCAAATTTTTCACATCAGACAGACACTTGAAAAAAAGTGGGAATATAATCAAAATGTCCATCAGCTATTCATTGATTTCAAAACAGCATATGATTCGGTCAAAAGAGATAAATTATATAATATATTAGTAGAGTTTGGAACACCTAAGAAGCTATGCACCAGTGAAACAGAAAGTAAAATTCGTGTGGGTATTAATATGTCTGACAAATTTACAATTCATGATGGGTTAAAACAAGGAGATGCATTATCTCCATTGCTCTTTAATTCTGCCTTAGAATATGCTGTTAGGAAGGTAAAAGAAACTAAAGAAGGACTAAAATTAAATGGTGTGACTCAGATTTTAGCATATGCAGATGTAGACTTACTGGGGGATGATGTGAATACAATTAAGAATAATACTAAAATACTTTTCAAAACTGCTAAAGAGAGAGGTTTGGAAGTTAACAAAGAGAAAACTAAATATATGCTTACAGGCCGAAACCAAGTGTTAGGTAATAATCAAAATCTAATTATTGATAACAACTCGTTTGAACCAGTTTCAAAATTCAAATACTTAGGAGTAATATTAACAAATGAAAATTATATTAAAGAGGAAATAAAAAGTAGGCTTAATTCAGGAAATGCATGTTACTTCTCTCTTCATAAACTTTTGTCTTCTTGTTTAATATCTAAGAAACTAGAAGTTAAAATATACAAAACAGTAATTTTGCCTGTAGTATTATATGGATGTGAAACTTGGTCCCTTACATTGAAAGAGGAACATAAATTGAGAGTATTTGAAAATAAGATCCTTAGGAAAATCTTTGGACCTAAAAGGGATGAGGAGACAGGTGAGTGGAGAAGGTTACATAATTTAGAACTACATAATTTGTATTCATGTCCAGATATTATTAGAATAATTAAATCAAGAAGACTTAGGTGGGCCGGCCATGTGGCACGAATGGGAGAGGAAAGAGGAGTTTACAGGATTCTTGTTGGGAAACCTGATGGTAAGAGACCTATAGGAAGGCCAAGACGAAGATGGAGGGACAACGTTGAGATGGACCTAAAGAAATCGGTAGGGATGGAAAAGAGTATATAGATCTTGCTCAAGATAGGGAAAGATGGAAGGCCTGTGTTGCTGCAGCCATGAACCTTCGGGTTTAAGAAGGCTAGGGAGATGCAACAGAGGAAGGTAGAGTTAAAAATAGTTTCAATGCAGTAACAAAAGTGGTGATAATTCTGACAAGCATTCCAAGTGAAAGTCTTTTAAAAATGCTTGCGCATGTTGTTTAAAGAACAACAGTTCATGACATCCTCAGGATATAATAAAGCCAGATTAAAGACTCCCTTTCTCAATGTTTCTTCTGACATAACTGCCATACTGATTGGAATAATTATGGAAAAATCCTCCAAAACTGCTTTCATTAGCTTGAATCCATCGCCTATTTGTGACAAAATTGAATCCACAAAACAAGCTCTTCCTAATTTTTTGTTCTTCATTTATGGCTACACTTCCATCTTCTGCAACTTGATTGAAAAACTTTTTTTTCTTTTTGGGACGCTGTACTTTACTTCCAATGTTCATATCATCACAGATCTGTTTGCTTTTCTCAACAGCGTTAGTCACAATTGTTTCCCGATTGGCAGACAGAAAGCTTTGCAGTCCCTGTACGCGACTAACACTTATATCTATTGTAACAGACTTTTCTTGTAGCTGTACGTTAACGTCGTTAATAGCTCGATGGATATCAGACCAGCAGAATAAGAACACAAGAAAGTTAAACTTCTTAAGGCTGTGTAGCAGGCATTTGGCACCCTGTACTGCTTTGGGTGACTCTCTTGAGAGAAAGAAGGACTAAAATTAAATGGTGTGACTCAGTTGTTAGCATATGCAGATGATGTAGACTTACTGGGGGATGATGTGAATACAATTAAGAATAATGCTAAAATATTTTTCAAAACTGCTAAAGAGATAGGTTTGGAAGTTAACAAAGAGAAAACTAAATATATGCTTACAGGCCGAAACCAAGTGTTAGGTAATAATCAAAATCTAATTATTGATAACAACTCGTTTGAACCAGTTTCAAAATTCAAATACTTAGGAGTAATATTAACAAATGAAAATTATATTAAAGAGGAAATAAAAAGTAGGCTTAATTCAGGAAATGCATGTTACTTCTCTCTTCATAAACTTTTGTCTTCTTGTTTAATATCTAAGAAACTAAAAGTTAAAATATACAAAACAGTAATTTTGCCTGTAGTATTATATGGGTAATTATGAGATTGTGCTGCATTTGCTTTTGAAAACCACCTAGTTGCTGATTGACTCTTCACAGTAACATGAACATGATTTTTTTAAAACACCCCAACGATGAGTTGATTTACTGAAAAAAACTGCTAACATTTTGAATTGCTCCAAATCCATTGACTGTTTCTCTGTCTGCTGATGCAGCATGAACACAGTCTCTCCCATGGTAGTTAGATGCCCTAACGACTGAGCTACCGCAGCTCCCTCACACAAAAGAGTGCATGTACTAATTGGATAGATGTTAACAAGAAGCATCAGATGAGAGTCTGTGGCACTCATGAAGTTTATATAGTACTAGAACAGAAAGTAGAAAGGTGTGGCTACCTGTAGGATCTCGAAAAATGGCACATGGATCAGGTGAGTTGAGGTCAATGCTCTTAATTAGAAGTGCAAGGAATGGGACCTTCTGAGCTGGCAGCTTCCGTACCGCAGCCTTCTTCTTCAAGGCACCCACGTTGAAGTGGTCGAGAATGCAATCGGGATCATTCATCTCAAAGTCAGCCTTCATGCTGCACCATGGCCCTTCCTGGAACACAGCATTTGTGTCTTGGGAGCAAAGTGGTACCTGCAATAAGAGAGGGATTAAATAATGCTTCTTCTTCAAAATGCAGCTCTTTTTATTAACCCAGTAGAGGTTTGATAACCTTCTCCCATAAGAGAGAAGCTGCTGTCTAGTAGGTTCATGGAAGGCTTGTTTTAAGATGTCCCAAGGAGGAAAATATCATGAGAGGGTCATTGTCATTTACTCTTATGTTGATTGGTCAAAGTCAGACACCTCTCTTCAGGCATGATAGGGTCCGGCATGACACCTTACTAGACCATAGTTGCAATGGAAAGAGCTCATCAGAAGATGATTTACATGACAGGTTAATTGGTATTCTATCGGTAATGGGCAATATAGACATTGTATTGATTTATTAGTAAAATTACCAATTATTTTACCGATGCAATAATCTATAAATATCTTATAATTTAGTGCAAAACTATGCAATTTTGTTACAATTTTTATGGTAATCACCATGCCCTACTTTTTAAAAAGCACATTTCTAAATATGCAACTACTTTTGCACTGCAGTCACCTCGAAACACACATTTATTAAGGAGGTCAATGAACCATTCCAGTTCTTCAAGGACTGTTATCGTATCGGTAAATTTTGTATTGGTACTTAATCGGTATAGGCCAAAATTTCATATCGGCCCATCCCTAATTTATGGTAATTCTTTCAAAGTGTGTTGTACATTTTACTGACTGTTTAAATCAAACTTGTCACTGGGGATTGTTTGCAGGCATAGTGTACAGTCTTGATGCAAGTTGGTTGTCTGCTTATTATCTAGAAATTTCTAGTAGGCAGCCGATCCATGAACCACCAACAAACTTTACACTCCTTGGTAGCTAGCATGCACATACAACCTATCAGGATAATGCAATGACAGCTCACACAGATAGTTTTATGTACCATTTATTTGCATGCTTCTTTCTCCGTATATACAAACTTCAACTACATCATGCTCTATGTTGCCTCTTCCTCGGTTACAAAAAATGCACTTTATGGATGATGTTCTACTATTTATCATAGTGCTAACCTCCTCCTGCAGATTAGCACCCTGGAGACTACACACGGTGCTCATAAGCAAAAACTAGCCACTCAACTCTCTCCAACTGCATGCTGAACTTAACTCGTTCTACTTTGTAGCTGAGCAGTGGTGATTCATTCATCTTGAGTTTTTGGACTTTTAAACACTGCATTAAATATTTAAGTTCCTACATTTTGGAGGCTGATTCTGCCTCTGTCCTCAGGGTAGTGTGTATATCTAATGAATCATTGTTCAGTCCCTGGACATATGATGTGTCAGGGGACAGTGTCTAATACGGGGTGTAAAATCTGCTGCCTTGGACGATTATCTCCAGTGACCAAGGCTCCACCTCGTTTGCTGGTCATAAAGACCTGTTGTGTGAGGGTGCCAGGGAGGATTAATTTAATTTTTTCTGGTTGATTACTATTATTATCAACCCATAACCTTCTCACAAGGTGGAGCCTGGGCCACTGATAATCCTCCCAAGATTCTTTAGACATCTTACGAGCAATCACTTGGTGAGGGTGATTAATTTTAGATGCTAGGGCAATTATTTTCTTAGACATCAAATAGGAGTTGGTGGTGATCAATCGCCATTAAATCTTATGTTAACCTATGATTTATTGTTACTGTTACATGTGTCTGAGAGAAGGATTGCATCTTTTTTTATGTTAAACAAGGGGTACCATCACATTTCTGTTTGTGTTAGTTAAGAACATAGTGCTTGTTGTAGATGTCCTCCCATCACATATAATACTGGGTTATCCATTCATAAACCAGAACTTTCCAGGTAAATTTTGCATCACATATAAAATAATAAAATATTTGCACACATGATAAACCACCTCACCATTCTGCATGCTTGTACCAGCTTCATTTCAGGAAGTCATATTTTTAATGATTCTGTTGAGATGCTAGTATATAAATTTTATACAACAAAACTCATTATTATAAACAATTGTTTATAGCTATTGTTTCACCTCACATGCATTTTTCACCCTGAATGGTGTTTGTTTAATTATAACTAAATGTTTGGACAGTTTGTACATGGAATATATGAAAGTTACAAGATTGGGTTTCTTGTTTACAATTTTCTGATAGTCCAAACACAGGAGAAAGAATGGAGTTTTTATGATTAGTTTTTTTTTTTTTTTGTCATTTCTCTTGGTATCATGATGCTGATGAAGGCCCAAAAATGTTACAGAAAAAAAAGTGTTTAAATGCTTATAACAACCATAACTAGAATAATAATTCTACAATGCAAGCAATATGTGCACACAATAATGATGGGAAAGATAACTGTGAAATATTGTTTTTTCTGCAGCACTGCACTCCTTTTAGTATATAAAAAAGGTAAAGTGCTCCCCTGTGCTTGCACCACACCATGAAGGCGTATAGGGGGTGTGGGGGTAACGCCTCACACTTTCTTGATCCGGTCATGAGTGGGGGTGATGTGATCAGCATCACGCCCCTGACCACCTTTACCCCCCAGGGTTTCCCCCAGGTACCCATGTTATTCGATGCTGGGCGGGCGCCGGGGCCGCTTCCAACGTTAGAAAAGTTCCCGGATTTGAACCGGCCGGGGATCGAACCCGGGACCTTGAGCATGGTAGTCAGACGCATACCGACTGACCCACCGCGGCCACCACTCCTTTTAGTATGTATAATTTAACTTTATATTACATTACAATATTACATTACCTGAGAGTTTAATAATGGAGTCCTGGCAGGTTCAATCTCTCCTAGATCTGACAGTTTTGGTGCCAAAGCAAAATTATAATTGGAGCCCTGAAATTTAAAATATGGGATTCTAGAAACTAGAGGCAAACCATAGAAAATCAGTAAAGAGATTTGGAGTGAAGCTAGGGGTTATTTTGGTAGCTCTATAATGGAGCAATGGCACAGAATGCCAAAGATCTAGGTTTGAGTCCTGGTTGAGCAGCCATTTTTTTAAAAAATTATACATAATTCTCCAGGTACTTTCAAATAACTTCCCAGGCCACTCCTCAATTTAACATACTAACAAATAATTCTTACATCTTTAATGTTGCATGTTATAAAATATATCAAGTTTATTCAACATTGTTGGAAATACATTATGAAAAATAAATTAAATAAAAAATAGCATATTCATACAATATATTCCCAAAAAATGAAACCTGCTGGAAGGAAAAGTGAAATGTGTTTTAATTTTCTAATTCTAGCAAGCACGATAAAATACATAATTTCACTGACACTTCCAGGTTTTTGAAGATTTTTACAAAATTCCCTGGCTTTTCCTTGAACTTTTTCACTCATAAGTTGATTTACATGGCATTTGCAGGTTTTCCAGGACAGTTGGGAGCCCTGAATATACACATGCCAATGATTTGTTTAGTTGGTATCCTCTATGTGAAAAAGTCTTCAAATTTCCTCTGTTTTCTTTCGGTTCATATTCAAAAGTTCATTGCTGGAAAAAGAAACCATTTTCATTTACTCAGTTGAATTTCTCAGTAGTATATTTATTCCAAATATTAACTCAACCATCCTTAGTGCCAAACACACATTCAGAATCTGATATAAGCAGAAACACCAGGTGTAGTGTTTTTAGGGTATAATAAAATTGCCTTAGTCATCAACTGCAGAATCTGACTGTGTGATGTATCATTCAGCATGTAAGAAATCGTGAAACCTATCAACAAACAGCATAAAAAGAGGAGTGTTACGTTAGAGATAAAACAAATGTTTTGAATGTAAGTTTTTAGGGAGATTTCATTTGAAGCGACAAGTGTCACTTGAGGGTTTCACCAATTGAACGCAAGCTTACACACCCTGTCATGCTGCTACAATATGAAATGTTTGTTGATTAGCTCGTTCCCATGCAACATATGTCACATGTCGCTTCAGTCTGAAATCTTCCTTAAAGCACTACTCAAATTTATTAAATGAAAGAGCACAGCAAAATTGTATGCAATACTCACGATAGAAGGCAAAAGGCCTGCCGGTCCAGGAAATTTCCTCTGCCTAACTTTGGAAGAGCTGGAAGAAACAGACCGATCTTCAACACGTACTGGCATATTTTCCAATTCTTTTCTCTCTTCTATCATATTTTGCACCGAAGTGCTTGGCCTCACAGGTGTTGCTACAGAATGTTCCCACCTTGCATTCAGACTAGATTCAATCTTCGGAGACAGAACACACGAAGAGGTTTTTGAGTTGTCCGCAGACTTTCTGACTGGTGTCCATTCTTTTGCCGTGAAACCATGGGAAGCACCAAGCACAAGATTTTCACAATTTTTCAATTCAGTATTCTTCTCTTGGGATCTTCCATTTGTATCAACCTTTTTCTTAAGAAGGTTAATGTCCGGAGCAAATCCTCCATCCTGCTTATTATCAGCAACAAAAATGTCATCTATATCCCACTCATCGTCGCATATTCCACTAAACACTAGCTCCTCACTTAAATTAGCACTTTCAATTGGTTCTGCTGCTTGTGATGCAACAGGTACACCACAGATTTCTTCCCGTTGTCTCTTAGCCTGAACACATACTCCATTTTCATCTAAAGTGGTTGATCTTTTCCCAGAAGATGAAGAATCAGCATTATGGAATATCTGACTGGCAAATGCACCTTTCAAAAAGTCCTGTAGAAGAACAACTGAATGAAATGCTAGTTCATATCCTGGCACAGAACACACATGTCCTCAACTTCTGAGGGCAAGAAAAGTAAAATTAAAAAATACAGGCACTTATTAATATCACCAATGTTGGTACACGAGCATGTATGATATTTATAACATCATAAGAAGTAGGGAGGTAAAAGATTTTGACAGGAACATGGCCATCACAATCAAGATATAGCATCGAGGTAGTGAGGTGTGCTAACCACTCTGCCATGGAGGCCAGTGAGAGTATGCAACTGGTATGAAGTAAAGTATTTAGAAAAGTTTTGAAAGTAAAGAAAAGTACAACTTATTTTGGCAAATACTAATAATACTGGTATGTTATTCCCAAATAAATTTAGTGAAATAACAATTTACTGGATTGAATGCTTTACTAACTGAAAGAGACATCTTTCAATCATAATTTTCGACAAAACTTCCAAGATTTCACACTCCAAAATGGATAAATTCAGTCACATGATGCATTAGTTAACTCATGTTTTTCAATAAATTTTGCAACTTTCACATAAAGAAGCGATATAAATCTTTGGTTGGCCTATTCTGGGAAGAAGCAGGAAGTGTCTGGGTGGAGGTTTTGAAAGTAATTTACCTAAGAAAAGTGCCTTTCTTCTCATCTATTCCTGGAGGGTTGGCAATTAAACACTGTACATAGAGGATAACAGGAGCATAACAAGTGCATAATTTGTTTATGTAAATCACATATCACTCTACGTACGTATGTAAATTATACTATTGACAAACTGGTGATCTGTTACTTTCTGTAAGATCATGTACATGTTAGAAAGACAGGTTTTGTAACAGTTCCAATTGTTTTATGATTTTTTTTCAAATTCTCCTAGCAGGAAGACTAATTGTCGTAGAATTTTGGCAATCATTGTCACACGAAATTTGAACCTTCCTTCAAGTAAGGAGCACTGTTTGGATTCGAAAAAAAAAATTATGTTGAAAAAAAAAAAACAACTTAAAAATTACCTTACACAAGCATGCACGCTTCCCATGGACAATGTATTTTCCATTAACAAGTGACTGTAAGTATCGTAGACTTTTGGGAATTAATGTAGAAGTATACCGGAGCCTTAGTAGAATGCATTTAGGGATTTTATTTTAATGCTAAGAGAACCAAACCTGGCCTGCCTAACATAACTACGAAAGGGTATATTGAACAAAATCTTAAGTAGGCTAATCGCTAAAACTCCGCAGTATGTGTTAACAGAAGTAAATCAAAATCAAACCATTTTAAAACTGCATTCATAGCATGATGAAATTGCAATAAAACAAAAGGAACTTGGGCCTTAAAATTACTTCTGTAATACTTCCAACCCTGATCATGTGATTTCTACTATTCTCACCACCTGGTCACCTTATTACTATTATATTTATGTACATTCTTTGTAAATAGTAGTGGTTAGGTTAAGTGGATAGATTCAGTGTCTCCCATAATAAATATTTACATAAAAATGTCCAATAAATACACGAAAAACTAAAAAAAAAAAACCTGTCATAAAAGTGAGGGTGGGTGAACACTACTGCACATTGAAATATCAACAATGTAGTCAATAGAACAAGAATGAATTACAATTAAGCCAATACACGAAAAAGTGGGAATTTGAAGAGAAAATGGAAAATGAAATCTGAATATTTATATCTACAGTAGAATTGCTAATCCATATATATGAAGAAACCAACTGATGTTTGCATTTATTGTACTTCTTTGTTTCATTTTTTTATCACTGAATGCAACTGTTGGCACTATGTCAGTTTCCAATCAAACATGTGCAAGTTAGATAGCTTGTAACAATTGTGTGGAGGAAGTGAAGAAACATACTTAAGGTGGGAACGAAAGAAGCACTGTTGTAGTTTTCAACATAGCAATAATTAATTGTAAGGCACGTGCTGTTTCAAACTTATTAAGATTTTTATTAGTAACTACACGATGTAACCTCAGTTACATAAATTAGTGATTAATTCATGTAAAATTGAACATAGGTTTGTTATTTACACCAAAACCTCAGAAAGTAATAATGGAGTCATAACTAATGTATGCTCTAAAATAATTGATTCATAAATATAATATTTCCTCTTAAAAAGATGTAACTGAGGTTACACGTCTGAAATTGTAATATTACTATTTAGCTACTATTACTATTTAGCTACTATCTGGTTACGGAAACTACTATGTTACACTATATTAAATATAACCTAAGTTAGGTGAGGCGGTTATGGAGGTGGACTATGCTAAAAACTACAGCCTAGTACACCAAGACGAGGTGCAGAATGCAAACTGGCTTCATTCACAAATGACCTTATTTACATGTTGCATATGGTATGAACATGGAGTAGCATCATATGTTGTTATCAGTGATGACTTATCTCAATCTAAAGAGTCAGCATGGTTATATTTGAAGAGCATTGTTTCAGACTTCCAGGCAAATTATGTGTAACTGGATCACATCTATATTTTTTTCAGACAACTGTATGGCTCAGTTTAAGAGCAAATTTACTGCCTTCAATATGTGTTATCTTCCAGACGACTTGTCTGCCACAACAGTGGAATGGAACACCTTTGCACCAGGACATGCAAAAGGTCCAGTAGATGCCATAGGAGGTCAAATCAAAAGGACTGTTTGGATGTCGGTCAAGGCCAGAGCCAGACAAGTTAATTCTGCACAAGAATTTTATGACCATGCCGTCAATTTGTCTGAAACTGTCAATGTGCTTTTTGTATCCCAAGCTGATGCTGAAGAAACGGTTCGTCTACTCCTGAACAAACGTTGGGTGTTTGTCAGTGATATCCTTCGAATAAGGAACTTCCATCACTTTGAGAAATTGGATGAAAATCATATTTTAGTTGCTCTGACAGCAACTTCCAACTTGAAAAAAATACAGGTTCCTTCGAGATGAACTCAGCAACCAACCATAGAAACATTAGCTCAAAGGTGTTTGAGGTATAGTGATGTCTACACTGATGATGATGATGATGATAGTAACACATTATCTACCATACAAAAGTTTTCTTCTGACATTCCTGGGCCATCAGTTGCAAAACCTATATCGGAATTTGATCTCACACCACAAAATATTAAGCCAGGAACATATGTTCTGGTTGATTTCAAGGCTGGCACTAAAAGTAATGCTTACATATAAGTATGCAGGTATCTGTCAGACTGGCTGTGACAATGATGAAATATGGGTGGTATTTCTAAAATTGTACGGAAGTGACGGTAAAATATTTAAGATTGATGAACATGATGAAAAGTATGTAAGCTATGAACAAATAGATATATTTCCCTGTAGGAAAGAGGGTTCTGTGCGAATTTCCATATCCAGTTGGTGTGCATGAAAAGTAACTCTTTGATACAATAAGAAAGAGTATCTCGATCTTGCAGCAAGTAACTTCAAAAAAATTATGTGCTTTACCATTTTTTATGTCAGTAATTTTGTGCAAGTGTAACTGTTTACTTTCTTTGCACATTTGTCTTCTCTCTGTAACATGCAGTTATTAACTTGTATCTTATTTTATACGTTTTTTCATAATTTCCAAATCCACTGCATGATATTTCCTATTGATCTGAACTTGACATCCTGAACTTAGTAACAGTCATAAAATATTGTATGCTATATATTGTTGTATTTTCTTTAGAGCTGCCGATGATTTGAGATGTAGTCTTCAAAGTCTTGTATTATGTTTAGTTACTAACATTGTATTATGTTTAGTTACTAACATACATAATTTTCATTAAGATATGTACGTTTTCAGACTGCCTATAGTTTTATCTACTATGTAACTCATCCTGTTATAAACATAACATGATTTATTTTATGATATACTGCCTCAGGAGTAGTTCAGTTACCGATCTGACATTACTTGTAACCTCCGTTACCTAACAAATAAATCATAAATAAATCAATTTAATTTTTCTCTACAAATTAGTTGTTGCAGTTTACAGTTTGATTTTTTAATAAATAGAAAAATTGAAAACCAACAGTTTTTTTGCGGTAACAGTTCGTTATATTGGAGACACATTTCTTCATATTTACAGAAGAAACTACTTACGGAAATGAGTTTCTCTAAGGTTTCCAATGTTCGTCGAGGTATTTTTCTTTCATCGTGGAATCTATTTGACCGGGAAATCATGTATTTTGCAAGAGAAATATCTCACCGACGGGCAAGTGCCATTGCTTTCGCTATGTGAACCGGATGTTGCATACGTTTGATGACGTAACTCCCTGTCAGTGTTTCCAACCCCCCTTTTTTAACTATGCTTGCCTAACCTAACCTTATCAGATATGGTTCGTGGGGCTATCTGTTAGCTACCTTTGCATAATGTACAATTTGCAAACGTGACGAACACGATAGTAGGTATTTTTCAGTGAAGAAGGTTGGAAACACTGCATACCTACAACGCTAATCAACCTCTGCCCGCCATATTGTGTGTTACAGAAGCGAAAAAAGGAATAACAAAAACTACTCTCTATGTGAAAAATTGTGTTTGTTTTTGTGTAAAAAGCATAATGGCACCTTGAACTATGTTCCGCAATACACAATTGGTAAGTACGAACCATGCGAAACACAAAATATCCAATTTTAATGTGTCTCCGATATAACGAACTGTTACAGTTTTTTTTTTTTTTTTTTTTTTTTTTTTTTCCTGTAGTTTACGGTTATTACAAGCATAAGAAAACAGTTTTTTCTTTGTGACGTTTCAGGAGAACACACGCAGTTTTTTTGCTACACAGAACCAGAGTTCTCATTGGAAAGGTACGAAGTTGTACACCTGTTCCCAAAAAATGTAACCTCCGTTACATATTAAATATTCTTCTTTGTAGCTAATCAGTGGTGATTTATTCATTCTAGTTTTTGGACTTTTAACCACTGTTAACGAAGTCCAAAGACTAGAATGAATATTAAATATTGTTTCGGGTAAAACTTCCATATGGTCCCAAAGTATTTCTTCATTTTTACACAAGAAACTACTTACGGAAATGAGTTTCTGTAGCATTTAGAAGTTCGTGGAGGTATTTTATTTCATCGGCAAATCATGAATTTTTCAACAGAAATATCTCTCCAACGCACAATTGTCGTTCCTTTCATTTCCTTGCACTACGTGAACCAAATGTTGCAAATGTTTGATGACGTAACTCCCTGTCAGTGTTTCCAACCACGCCTTTTTTTTTTTTTTTTTTTTTGCAAGATGACAATTATAACTATGTTTGCCTAACGTAACCCAACCTAACCTAACCTTGCCATGCAAGGTGTGGGGCTATCTGTGCATGGTTCATGGGGCTATCCGTGAATGTTTTGTGGTAATAAGCGTTCATGGTTCGTGGGGATTTTTCGGTTTGTGGGGCTATCAGTGCATGGTTCGTGGGGCTATTCATGAATTGAGGCTATCTGTGAATGGTTCGTGGGGATTTTTCGGTTGACAAGGTTGGAAACACTGCATACCCAATGATGATGTACCATGCCAGTCAAGCTGTCTCGCCATATTGTATCTTACGGAAGCGAAAAAAGGAACAACAATAATTACTCCTCATGTCACAAATTGAAATTATCGTGAAAAAAGCAAAATACCACTTTGAAGAATCTTTTGCAATGCAGAATAGGTAAGTATGAATGTTAAAAATGAGGAAAGAAACGAGTGAGAGGTGTTTGGACCATCCCGAAGTTTTACCTTGTTTTGTCTTCAAATAGATTTGATATTTCCACATGAAACTTTCTAGAATAAATGTTGACATGTGTATTTACTGACTCAGACTAACAAAATGGATAGAACAAGATTAATATCACTTTGCCTTAGTAAAAGTGTAACTTACGTTATAAATGGATTGGCTCAATTACATATCATGTGGACTTATCAATTAAAGAACGTCCACATTAAAGGAAAATATACTTTCCGCTGTTATTTTGGAAGTATTTATCTGAATCGAATCCAACTGTTCATTCACAAATTTGTTCTGATTACACCGTACATAAAAAGTAAATAACGAAACGGTGGTATGAATGAAGAATATAGAGAATGTCTCTAATTACGTTAATATTTGGTATACTAACTAAATTTGGGCTTCTAATCATGAATCTGTTGTTAAAATGCTGCGGACGCATGTAAAAATTCAAGGGTAGCCCCAAAAACCATTGACGGATAGCCCCAAAAACCACTCACAGATAGCCCCACAAACCATTGACAGATAGCCCCAAAAACCATTCACGGATAGCCACACGAACCATTTCCAGCAAGGTTAGGTTAGGCAAGCTTAGTTAAAATTTTGTTCGTAAAACAATGCGAAAAAGTTGTTGTTTTTTTTAAAAAAAATCCACTTACATCAGCTTTTTTCACGATTTCCAGACGTGTCCGCGGCATTTTAAATTTGGCCTTCTAATCACGAATCTGTTTTTAAAATGCCGCGGACGCGTTTAAAAATTCATGGGTAGCCCCACGAACTATGCACGGGTAGCCTCACAAACCATTGACGGGTAGCCTCAAAAACCATTGACGGGTAGCCTCAAAAACCATTCACGGATAGCCCCACAAACCATTGACGGATAGCCCCAAAAACCATTCACGGATAGCCCCATGAATCATTTCCGGCAAGGTTAGGTGTGGGGCTACCCGTGAATTTTTACACGCGTCCGCGGCCATTTAACAACAGATTCGTGATTAGAAGACCAAATATTAACGTAATTAGAGCATGTTCTCTATATTCTTCATTCATTAAACGGCCTACTTGCTTCAGACACTCGCAGCCACAGGCTGAACTTCGCCCATGAATAAAGAATTTCTAATTCTAATTCAAACATACAAACTTCACTAAATAGGTCTATTCCCACGTTCTCTCTCAAAACTATTATACTATTAAACTTGGTGCTCCTTTATAACGAACAAATTTCCCCACATCAGCAAATTGTATCACTATATTATACAATTATACCTTCATAAACTGAACTAAACGTAAGTAACGTGTACATAATTTACATTAAATGCATGCAAATTTTAAATAATACAATTACCTCATCAATATCAAATTCATCATCATTCAGCTGGAACATAATTTTCGAAAGATACAATTTCTATTCAACTTCTATACTTCATGAGGACAAAGAAGGTTCACAGCACAAGTCAATTTCATACCATGGCGCCATGAAAATAAAACATTCTGCAACTTATGTTTATCATAAATGTTTCTGTTTCTGTTAACTCGCTTTCCGATCTGAGATGCCAATGCCATACAAACAGAGGGTCTCACTTATCGGACACCGTATTGACCACCGTTACAGCGCCTTGAAAACCACCGTCGTGATAAATGTTCTCGCTGTCTAGGCACAAGGGCGCCCACAGAGGGGACGGGAGTGGCAGAGGAGGCACTTGTCCTCCTGAGCTACCTGGAAAAAAATCATGGTGAAATTGTAGCGGCATTTTATTACAAATAATATTGTTTTCTGTGATTTACTGGCTGAAAGTTACAGCAATTAACTGTCATGTCCAACAAAAGACAGAGAACGTTTTCACCAGTATAGACTGTGTGAAAGGCGGAGCTACTGCAGAGCATGCGCACTTGTCTGGTCCCCCTCGAACATCCGGTTACGCTTACGGTGCTGTGGACGTTAATATGAAAGAGCAAGGTGGAGATTCTTTTACAAGGAAATAGGGTGTCAACTGTGTAGGATATGGTTTCACAGTTCGATCGGGAACAAATTTATTGAGTCAAGTATCACTTCGTAGGTTTCCGAAGGACGTAGAGAGACGAAACCTGTTGATACAAGCAGAACAAAGAAACAAAGGATTGGTACACGGAAAGTATTTGTACGACTCAGAGGCGAAGATATAGTACAAGCAATGCAAGCACTGCTTGCATTATTCGAATATCATTTAATGTACTTAATGTTTTAGCCATATTTCGTTTCCATCGCACTCGATTTCGCGAAAAATTACGGCCGCAAAGTCCCTCAGCAGCTCTGTAGCAAGCACCAGCCTCAATGCTTGCGGCTGCTCTGCGGGAAAATAACGCACCCGAAAGAGTCACATGGCGAAGCGTGAAATTCGAGTGGAACCCGTCCACAACGTTTATACCAAAAGCTCTGCTTGCTGAGCTTGCGTTATTCCCGAAAATGGCCGACCTCAACCGAAAGCAGAAGGATATATTGCCACCAAAACCTACGAGTAAAGAATATATGTCTTCATGAACACGTAAACAAGATCGCGAATATAAAAATAATTGTTAGTCATAAAATAACTAAAATAAGTTATTATCATTGTTCTAAATTCCATATATATCATTTTTTATTACAATTTATTTTAGATTTCGCGAATTGTAAAACGCGTAAAAAAATGGATATTGGGAGTTCGGGCGAGATGGTAAAGGGCGGGGGTTTGTGTTTCCAGGAAGTGAAATGTCTGCACCCCCGTGAAGAGTTTCCCCAGGGAGGGAGGGAAGATTCGACGGACCTTGGTCTGGACCCTGTGTCCAGCTCGGTCCAGCTCAAATTACGTCAAAAGTGTTGACCGCACCAGTGTTTGCAACTGCCAAATTATTTACACAGTAATTCAAGTGAGCTGTTTCACAAATTTTACAACCACATTCAATAAATTGACTGCTTTTGAATAAAACTTGGGGTGAAAATGAAGCTATCTAAAAAGAACTCTCTACTGATATTTACACAGCACAATTAAATCGTATACATTGTACACATTATGAACACAAGAACATGTTTTAAGTTTTATTATTATGACACAAGTGGTGCTCCCAGGATTTTTTGTAGTAGTCTCCTCATTTTGTCATCTTTTCCTGCCTTTGACTTTCCTTTTCTTAGGAATACTGGGCCAAAGGGGGGCCAACCCTCCCCCGGCCCCGGCCCCGCCTCTGTATGACACTTTATTACTTAAATATTATGTATATACTCAGGCGCGTGCCCAGGATTTTCGTAAGGGGGGGGTTATGAATCCAATACATTTTCCAGTTCACAGGTCAAATTTCTTGTAATAAATTAGATAATTAATATACTTGGATTTTACCCCAATGAACACAATCAATGTATTTGCTATGGATGCTAAATGTTTTTATTGCATCATATAAAAGCACCTGCTTGAATATTTCCAAATTATTAATACTTTATATTTAATTGCTCAAATATAATTCTTAAACAAAAAAAATGTACACTCAACATTGTAACAACATTAAAGAGATTAATGTCTTAAAGACAGTAAGACAGTAATAAATAAGGTACCACAGTTCAACAATTTAAATTCCGAAATTTAGGCGTCGAGGTTTCTGTGCGAGTTCTGACAATATGTCGTCACAAGTAACTTTTATATCCCAGTGAATGTTCAGAGCAGCTAACCCATTTAATCTTTCTTCGCAAATGGTATTTCGAAGATAGGTCTTCAACGCCTCAAAGTTGAGAATGATTTATCATTTGATGTTGTTGTTACCGGGATTGTACATAATATGCGCAAACGTGTGTTTACCCAGGGAAATATTACTTCAATGCATATATCAATTGCTTCAAGAGCATTTACTGGACGTCTTTGCATTGCTGCAAGATGACTATACCACAGTTTCATTTCAGTGTGAGCGTCGTCGCCTTGTAATCAAGGTGTTCCGGGTTCAATACCCGGTGGAGGCTAATAGTGGTTCGGATCTCACTTTAAACTTTAGGCCCAGTCCCTATTAGCCTTACTGTGCATAAAGTGGATTTAAAACATCAATTCAATCAACATTGTACTTGTTGTGGAGATGGATTTGCTAAATATTGTGTACATTTTTGGCATTGTATTATTATATTATTGGTCAAAACATTCGTTTGACAGTCGATAAACAAATACGAACCCCTTCAGTAATTAACATTTTCTACTACAGTGTCATTAATATGTCATATTCATTTTCATATTAGGTCTATGGAGAGGAATTGTGTATAATGTTAACGTTATGGAACTGCGAAACCAACTGTTGAAGGGGCCACTCCCCCCTTCCCCTCCGAAGCCCAGTACCGCACCACAGGATCTGTCACTGAGCCCGACAAAATCTTGCCAGACAGTGCTCGAAATAGAAATTCGTAGCCGAAAAGGGAGGGGATGTTTGATCGATTTTGGAAATACGATGGGGTACATCCTTGTATGGATCAACATGGAGACAATACAGTAGGTGGAGGATGCTCAATATGAAAATTATTCTAATTGGGGGTATGATTTGTGAAACTTTCTTAACTGGAGGCAGCATCACCTACTTCGACCACTGATGCCAGAAAAGATGCTTTCAGAAAATGAATTTATTACTGCACACGTATATTACTTATTGTATTTGTTGCGTTTGTATAAGAGAAATATTCAGAAGATTTGTAAGGAATATTTACAGTTAATAGGATGCCTATCTAGTCTATCCCGTGTCGTAATACAAATTTTATCACTTTCCTACAAAATAATAAAACTGATTTTATAATGTGGTTGCATACATATACACTGTATAGTAGCACCAAGCTTTCTGGGACCTCGGAAAATACGTGAACCACAGGCTTCCCCGTGGCTTTAACTAGCGACACTAGTGCCACTGCTCCGACGCCAGGGTTTCAAATGCCTTGGTGGATCTATCGTTTTTCGAGGGTTCGTGAACAAAACAAAAAGTAAATGATTGTAAAGTCCATTTTATATTCAGATACGTTAATCGGGACTGGACTTAAAGTTTAAATCGGGATACGTACCACTGTGCAATGCACCTTCACAGGGGATCAAACCCAGGACCTCTTTGATTACACCACCATCGGTGAGGCCCCTGAAATCATTGAGGGAACTTGTTCATCTTCATGTTCTCTCGCCCTGCGAAAGTTTATTGGTGATATAGGGTGACATCCTACACACGTCTTCCAGACATACACACGCGGGCACCCCCCTCCCCTGCACACACACGATTGTATGCTTACAGCACATGCTGTGCCCTCCCAGAAAAACAATTCAAAATCCGTCTATGGATATATCTGCTATCAAATAATGAACGTCACTTACCTCGACAGTTCCTTGACATAATGTTGCAACAAGGTTTGCAATATCTCAGTAGCGAAGCGTAGTCTTACGAAGGAGGCAAGCAATGTTTCAGTACAACAAAACATGTAGTACAACGACATGCCGAGGGGAAAGATTCAAGGTTTATAGCCTCATTTACCCAGTCGCTGGATTTGTCAAAATATCGTAATAAAGTGACTGTACTAAAAATAAACCATATGATCCGCAAACGTCACATTTACTTTTTAAAAAAAATCCAGGTAACGTTATTCATATGATATTAAACGTTTTGCATATGCGAACTTTCCGCATACGACTAAAGGGAGACGGAATTTCTTACTTACTTATTAGTACCTTTATTTGTTCATTATTATTTAATATGGTCAAACGGTGACCAAACCGATTTAGATAAAAAAAAAAATGGGAATCATTTGTTTATTTTACGCTGCATGATGTAATTTAGTATTTTTGGGCACCCTTAAAACCGCATTGGAGTAACTTAAACACTAAATAAAAAGTTAAACACAAACAATAAAAAATTCATTTCAAAGCAAAGAAACACATGCATAGACGATGTACTCACCACAATAAATTTCAAACTTTTGGTGTTGGTCGACCCCCTTCCACGATTTTCATTTTAACACTTATCTCTCTCGAGCTAAACGAAGCAATTTTCAATTGCTCAATAATACACCCGCACTTCACATCAACCGTTCCTAAATACGCGTTCATTCCGATAAATTCACAGCACAAAACACGAAGCAACAAACACTCACACTATCCCACGCGCTTTCCACAACTGCAAATGCAAGCATCCACACAAAACACTGAAATTCTCTGAAACAACAGAAAGTGATACCAACCTATTTCCTTAATTTTATCCGTCACAAAGGAAAGATATATCAGTTTGGAGATAAAAATTACACGGAGGAATCAGAATCATTTCAGCAGAACGAGTATGTACATTAATATTTAAGTAATAAAGTGTCATTCAATGGCGTGCCCGGCGCGAAGGGGGGGGGGGATGGATGGTAGACATAACCCCCTTTTGGCCCAGTATATCTAAGAAAAAACGTCAAAGGAAGGAAAAGATGACAAAATGGGGACCGTAAAAAGACCCTGGGAACACCACTTGCGTCATAATAATAGAACTTAAAACATATTCGGGCCTCCCCGATGGCGCAGTGGTAGTGTCGTCGCCTTGTAATCAAGGGGTTCCGGGTTCGATACCCGGTGGAGGCACAAGTGTTTCAGATCCCATTTTAAACTGTAGGTCCAGTCCCGATTAGCCTTACTGTGCATAAAGTGGACTTAAAACAACAAATCAATCAATCAATCATTAAAACATATTCTTGTGCTCATAATATGCAGAATGTATACGATTTACTTCTATGCCATGTACAAATATCAGTATATAGTTCTTTCTCAGATAGCTTTATTTTCACCCCAAGTTTTATTCAAAAGCAGTCAATTTATTGATTGTAAAATTTGTAAAAGAGCTCACTTGAATTACTGCGTAAATAATTTGGCAGTTGCAAACACTGGTAGCGGTGAACACTTCTGGCGTAATTTGAGCTGGACCGACCAGGAAGCAGGGTGCAGGACCAAGGTCCGTCCAATCTTCCCTCCCTCCCTGAGAAAACTCTTCACGGGGGTGCAGAAATTCCACTGCCCCAACTCCCAATGTCAACTTTTTTTTACGCGTTTTACATTTCGCGAAATCTAAAATAATTTGTAATATAATATGATATATATGGAATTTAGAACAGTGATAATAACTTCTTTTAGTTATTTTATGACTAACAATTATTATTATATTTGCGATCTTGTTTACGTGTTCATGAAGACAAATATTCGTTACTAGTGTTTGCTGGCAACGTACCCATAGATGAATCCTTCTGCTTTCGGTTGAACTCGGCTATTTTCGGGAATCACGCAAGCTCGGAAAGCACAGCTTTTTGTAGAAGCTTTGTGGACGGGTTCCACCACAATTTCACGCTTCGCCATGTGACTCCTTCGGAGGCCTTATCTTTGGGCCTTATTTTCCCGCAGAACGGCTGCAAGCATTGAGGCTGGTGCTTGCTACAGAGCTGCTGGGGGAGTTTGCGGCCGCATTTTTTCGGGAAATCGAGTGCGATGGAAACTAAATACGGTTAGAACATTAAGTACATTAAATGATATTCGAATTATGCAAGCAGTGCTTGCATTGCTTGTACTATATCTTCGCCTCTGCAATATCTTCTGTTATGCCTTCTTGTTGAATATCAAGAGTCTGAAAGTTCGCACGTTTCACTCTCGCAATTCGGATGGAATTCCTCTGAACTTAAATCGATCTTTTCTGACGTTCTATTTGTGGAAGGTGAAGCTTCAACTTCCATTTTTTGTTTCTTTTGGAAATAATCTAATACGTATTTCTCCTCTTTTCTCTATCCATCTTTAGTTCCACGTCAAAAATCTATTACACACGCAGAAACGTAACACACAACACGACCACTTCGACTTGCTACCTTGCAGACTGCAACTCGCTACAACCCCAGAGAACACCAGGACTTGGGACAAAGATACCGGGCGGTCGAATGTCTGAACCATGCATCCAGCTTGGTCCAGCTCAAATTACGTCACCAGTGTTGACAGCAACCAGTAGTGTCAGTGTCAGTAGTGTTGGCAACTGCTAAATTATTTACGCACAAATTCAAGTGAGATCTTTCACACATGTTACAAGAAAATTCAATAAACTGAAGGCTGGAAATTGGTTGAGAAAAAAATATATAATTTGTAAAGAGCACAAGAGTAAAACGTATAATATTTTGGCATATTAATTGCTTTTATTTTGTTTATGAAACTGACTGGGCCAGTTGGGCTATATAACGCATCCTTCACCCCTCCCTTCCTCCCGGCATGCTATTGTACAAAACATCGCTTGCCTCCTTCGTAAAACCATGCTTCGCTACTGGTACGACTTGCATTTTGTTAAGTCGTACAAATACTTTCCGTGTACCAATTTTGTTAAGCATGTTGATCGTTTATCTGCGTATTGTGTTGTGGTGAAAAACGCGCCTCTTAGTGAGGTTTCAAACCGAAGCGACACGCGACAGCAGTGGTTCGTACCGAAGTGACAAGCGACACAGTCCCATTTAGTCTATAAATAAGCATTTACCGCTCATGGGAAATCAAGTCTCAGGCGGCACAATACACGCCATTGGGAATCTGAGCGACACGTGCAGCTTGTTTATCGCTTCGGTTCGAAAAATTTCATTGATCACTGAGGATTCACTTTTAAGTGGCACGGAGATTACACCCCGAAGCAACAAGCAACAGCCCCTTTACTCTAAAGGAAACAATTCACCTTGCATACGAGTACAACAGACCGAGGTGACACGATGCATGGTGCTGACAAAACAACAGTCCAGTCTAAGCGACACGTGCATTTACTCGTGATGAATTGGTTCGAATGGAAGCTTTCAGACTGCAGTGATACGTGTTTCTTGGAAACCAACATTCAAAAATAAAATAAAAAAAAACACTTTCCAAATTAAAGTGACACGGCAAATTGGAGGTGTCGCGTGTCGCTCGGACTGGGCCGTTTTATCAATACCGTGCATTGTGCTGCCCCGGCCTGTTATTTGCGCAAACGTGGCTGCTGAATGATTTGCATTAGATCCAATGCTTCTGTACGAAATCCCGATATCGCTTGTCGCTTCAGTCTGAAAACTCCCTTGTTGTTTGAAGTAACTAGGCTATATTCGTGCAAGTGAAAGTGGCATGCCATACCATAGGTTTTCCCTCAGGCGGAAAGGCGACGTTGAAAGCACATATAGCCTATTTACTTTAGCATTTGTTATGTGTCATTACTTGCAGATTTGTTGGCAGATTCACTTAAAAGCTTTACTTTACTTTACTTTACTCTACTTTACTTTATAATATAATAATATCACTAGTTTTATACAATTATCTTTCCCTCACTTTTCCATTTACAAAATAGTTGAGTATATATCTAAACTTTTTTACGTTTTCAGTTCGTCGTGCGTGTACATGAGACCCGTCATATTTTAATAATCTGTTCTTCAGTTGATCATCCGACGGATTCTAGATGTCCACTCATTCATAGTAGAGCTTTAAGAAATACCTTTCTTGACTATCGTCGCACAACTGATGAAAACAAGCGCCCATTTCTTACTTCGTATGCCGGTGAATCTGCACTGGTCACAACGGGGACTGGCCTAAACCGGAAGTTCCGGGGGGACCGGGCAAGACCTCACCAATGTTTATGTTTACATTTTTAACACGGTCGGTGTTAAAGGTGGAGCTACTGCGGAGCATGCGCACTCGTCTGGTCCCCCTCGAACATCCGGTTACGCTTACGGTGCTATGGACGTTATTATGAAAGGGCAAAGTGGAGATTCTTTTACAAGGAAATAGGGTATCAGCTATGTAGCATATGGTTGCTCAGTTCGATCGGGAACAAATTTATTAAGTCAAGTATCACTTCGCAGGTTTCCGAGGAACTTAGAGAGACGAAACCTGGTGATACAAGCAGAACGAGAAAGGATTGATACCCGGAAAGGACTTTTACGACTTGCATTTTGTTACAAGCATGTTGATCGTTTATCTGCGTATTGTGTTGTGGTGAAAAGCACGCATCTTACTGAGGTTTCAAACAGAAGCGACACGCGACAGCAGTGGTTCGTACCGAAGTGACAAGCGACACAACCCCATTTAGTCTATAAATAAGCATTTACCGCTCATAGGAAGTCAAGTCTCAGGCGGCACAATACACGCCATTGGGAATCTGAGATTCACGTGCAGCTTGTCGTGTCGCTTCGGTTCGAAACATTTCATTGATCACTGAGGATTCATTTTATTTTAAGTGGCACGGTGATTACACACGGAAGCGACAAGCAACAGCCCCTTTACTCTAAAGGAAACAATTCACCTTGCATACGAGTACAACAGACCGAGGCGACACGATGCATGGTACTGAGAAAACAACAGTCCAGTCCAAGCGACACGAGCATTTTCTCGTGGTGAATTGGTTCGAATGGAAGCTTTCAGACTGCAGCGATACGTGTCTCTTGGAAACCAACATTAAAAAATAAACAACACTTTCCGAATTAATGAGACGACAAATTGCAGGTGTCGCTCGGAATGGGCCGTTTTATGAATACCGTGCATTTTGTTGCCCCGGCCTGTTATTTGCGCAAGCGTGACTGGTGAATGTTTGCTTTAGATCGAATGCTTCTGTGCGAAATTCCGATATCGCTTGTCGCTTCAGTCTGAAAACTCCTTTCTTGTTTGAAGTAAATTCGTGAAAGTGAAAGTGGCATGTCATATCATAGGTTTTCCCTAAATCCCTCAGGCGGAAAGGCGACGTTGAAAGCACAGATATATTTACTAACATTTGTTATGTGTCATTACTTCTGCAGATTTGTTGGCAAAGATTCACTTAAGCATACTTTCTAATATAATAATATCATATATAATATATAATATAATAATTATCTTTCCCTCACTTTTCCATTTACAAAATAATTGAATATATCTAAACGTTCGTGGTGCGTGTACATGAGATACTTGCAGGCGCGGAGCGTCCATGTAAGCCGTGTAAGCCGGGCTTACACTTCATTAGTTCTAGTAAAATGTATGTAATTATATGGCGACATTCGTAAAAAGTTCAAATCGGGTCGACACCAGTGTTCGAGATCATGTTTGTTAGATTGCAACACTTCAGCGCCAGGCAGCACATGGGATCTCCCGCCTTCTGCTTGTGGAAAGCTGTAAGCCTTCTGCCTTACAAATTTCTGACCGCGAACGAGCAGTGCCTACCCTATCTGGGTGCAAGGCCCGTTCTCTGGGTGGAGAAGAGCGGGCCAAAACCCACGTGTGTAAACCTTCCGGTCAGAGGCTTACAACAGCGCTGCAAACCTTATGTTTACAAAAAGTGTTGTTCATGGATGTCCGCAGTATTTCTTTCCACCGGGGAGGATTAAGCATAGTAATTTTTTCAGGGGTGGGGGTAAACTAGGTATATTTCCCCCATAGTAAAGTTGCCTCCTCAAAAGATACAAATTCAATTTGAAGTTAACATTTTTCTGCAACGCCCTTACAATAATTAACATAATTTGATGTGACTGAAATGAAATGATATGTGTGAAATATATTCTTTTATGGTTGACATTCATTTTCCAGGAAGAGCTTCCTCCCCTTGCCCCTTCTGGACATCCATGGTCTCGTTTAAACTCCATAATTATGCTACATACTACTAAATTGCTCTGCGATCTACATATTATTAATATTTATTTGTAACAAGAAATAAACAGAAATTCGAATGGTTCAACCAACGGGATGAGTTCGACGTCATACGCGAAAAGTTTGAGAAAATTCAACTACCACGAACAGCGGCCCTCTTGTTTCATTTATATCCCCAAATTCCAAACGACTTTTGAAACTTGTGCGAGATTAGCACCATTATGCTTGGGTTGGCTTCACTGGCTAACCGTGAACACGCGCGAGCGAGACCCAGGTCCTGCAAGAGGAGGGTTCTCCAGCGTTGTCGGGTATGAATGAATGGTTGGCTGCAAAGGAAATTTGAGCCAGTGGTGTTTCATGCAGGTTTTCTCCAGGAACAGGGAATTCTGAAGCAAAAAACTAACAGGAAGGGGAAAAAGGGGAAACATCTAAAAATGAGCGAGAAACGGGAAAATTAGATATACAAACGCTTGTTTCTGTTTTTCGCTTGTAGGAGAGCACAAACATTGGAAATATTAAGATTTCTGTTTTTCGTTTATATTTGAACTCAGCTGGTACTAATTGAGCTAACAAGTGCAATAACTTTTTCAAAAATTAAAATGTTTAATTAAAACTGAATATTGAACCAGTTTTACAAATCTCATGCCAAATGTGAACAAAATATTATTAATTACATAGTCCGTGGTTTAAATACTCTTCGAACAACGTACGAAATGGCTGTTTATGGTCTTTCAGGTGCAGGATTTTGTTTTACACTACCCTTAGATAGCACTTACTTCTCCTTTCACAGAAATTTCTGGATAAATCCTCAGAATTAGCGAGCATTTCTTTCATATTTTATTTTGTCTTTCTTTTTTTACGAAATATAAGGTAATTTTAAGGCAAGAGAGGGCATTTATTTATGTCCGAAAGGGATATTCCCCTCCGAGTCCGAAACATCAGTGCATTGAGCAGTGACCGCTTTTGGATGTGATTTGTTTTTGTTTCCCCTTTCATGTGTTGTGTGCATGGTTAAAGTCTCGCGGTATTTCTTTGCGACTTCCATCCATTGAAAAGGGGGCTGTCGTTCCTCTGCTGTAGTGTTATAGTGAACAACAACAACTGCATTATGAAAGAAAACGAGTATGATTGGGCGGTGGGGTGGCAGGGACGGCGCCAGAAATTTTCGACTGGGTGGGCAGAAGCGCCATATTGATAGATTAGGGTGGGCAGTATAAATGTAAGACCATATATAGTATATGTGTGTATGTAAGTCGTATGTATCACCCTCTCTCTTACCCTCCCGATTCTCCTCTTACATCTTTTCCTTTTCCTTATCCTGTTTTCCTCTTTATTCTCTTCTAATCTATCCTCCCATCTTGTTCCATTTTCTTTCGCTTTGTCTCTGATGTACACAATTATTTCAAGGAAGTGTTTAGCATGTGCAGCCATACATTCTAACCACATTATTTCATGCACGTTAATACAGTGAAATAAATGGGAATTAGGTTTAAGCTTGTGTTGCAAATACAAGGCACATACTTGATTTTATGTATTCGGCCACAGTGATAGATTGATTTGATTGGTTTATTTTACTTCGCTTTTTGTGCCACTTTCGGCTAATTTGCGAAGATGGAAATGAGTGATGATATGATGAAATTGATGAATGGACACTCACTCACAAACATCCATGCCCAGGCCGGGATTCGAACCCAGGACCCCTGGCGTCGTAGCGCGATGTGCTAACCACTCCGCCACGGGAGCCGGAGCGACAGTGATAGAAAGTGTGATGGTAGACAATCGTGAAGTTTCTCGTAATTGAAGACATGTTCCTGAGCATAGTATTTTCATTGTATGAGTTTTTGACTAAAAGAGTTTTCTTACTCCTTTGGGGATCACTTTTCTTAGCTTACAAGGTTTGCACAACTGACAAATCTATCTGAATGTTTGTAGTAGCGGCGATCGGGTGCCAACATTTGAGGGGCAAGGACAATATACTTTTTCTTGATAGAAAAGACTTGGCATAAAGAGGCCACAGTGCGGGTGCAAAAAGTGGCAAAATGTGGCGGGGTACTGCATCCCCCACTTCCCGCTACTCCTAATCGCCGCCACTGCATGTTTGGCGTCTTATTAGGAATGATTTAAAACACACACGGAAATCCAATTCTTTGTTCATTGTGCATGAAGTATTCCTAGGCTAATGAAAGGCTATTTTGACAAAATATCACTCATATGTAATAAACAAGTGAGACTGAAAAATCTGTTCAGAATTGAAGAGATTATTAGCTAAGTTGCTATTCGTTTTCTGACCTCTCATGTATCTAATGCGGGAGAAGCAACACAACACACGTAGGGTTACATGAACTTTTTTGAGGTAACAAAATGATTTAGGACACAAGGAATTCATCGAAGTTGATCACCATAACAGCAATAATTCATCTATTTTTTATAGATTACTTGAGATGTATGGCGTGACCATTTCGAATACACTAGAATGTCAACCTGTGCAGCATACACTGGAAACTTAATTCTTTCTGGGCAACGAATCCCTGGAGCCTGGAACCATTGTCAAAGTAATAATTTATGAGGGTTTGTATTTTGAGTGTCAGAATGTATTTGTTTTCGCCCCTTCGTTACTTTCATCTAATCACAATTGAAATGACTTAAAATAAAACAAATCAGCCACGACTTACTCTTCCAAAAAAGGAGTTTCATTACTTCATACTTCTTAGAAATTGAGGTGGTAGTTTCAATTGCACAGCGTTTCATTAGTGGATCAACGCAGCTAATTCCGTGAACAATGACGTTATTTTCCGAAAGTCTCAATTTCTCTCAGGCAATCACCCTCTTAAAATGGACGCATCTTCTGTGGTGATAAAATTACACGTTTGGTGCGAGTTCTTTCTGTATATTTTTTTCCCAATGGCATAACGCTGTCGCTTTATAATGAAGACGTCATGTGTTGAACTCCCCCTCTTCTGGTGGAAGCACAATGCACACTGGTTCGGACTACACGTTAAACTGTAGGTTTAGTCCCGATTAGCCCATCTGAGCATAGAAGTGGGCTTAAAAACAAACTAACAAAATCGTCTTCTGGATACTTCGTGACATAACTTTTTTTTCCTTTACTTCAGCTGCATCTGCAGATTCTGTCGACATTTTCGGCTGATTCGTGTGGCAAACTTTGTGTGTCGAAAGAGGATAAATATGATAAGCCAGTCATTAGCAATTGAATAATTCTGTAGCTTTTTCCATACATAAGTGGTTTATTAAAATGTATTCACTTCTGTATAATAGTGATTATTGTGATTCCTTCTTATTAGTAGAACGAATATAAAGTTGATATTTCGCATACCATATTGATATTTGAAGATAACAGGTATATAAAAATTGTAATGAAATAAAAAAAGAAGTACACTTCTGGAATTTCAATGCAGAGCTAATTAAAACTATACTATACTCTCTAGCAACCCGAAGGTTTATGGCTGCAGAAACACAAGCCTTCCATCTATTTCTATCCGGGGCAAGATCAATCCAATCTTTCCTATCCTTACCAATTTATTTTATGTCCATCTCAACGTTATCCCTCCATCTTCGTCTTGGCCTTCCTACTGGTCTCTTACCATCAGGTTTCCCAACAAGAATCCTGTAAACTTTTCTTTCCTCTGCCATTCGTGTCACGTGGCCTGTCCATCTAAATCTTCTTGATTAAATTATTCTAATAATAAATAATAATTAAAAAAATCGAAATAATTTATTGTGTTACTGGAGAAGTAACGCTACGATGATGTTTTTATTTGTTTATTTGGAGATTATCTTAACCATCCCCAGGCTGGGATTTATATACGTATGTGGAGGCCCGGAGCTTACAGCACCAAGGCCTCACTCCAATCCCCTCTACACAGTTTCAGTTATAACTTCTTGCCAAGTTACATGGTGTGGTTTGTTATTATATTTTTTACCACGTCCGAAGTACCTATTTTTTTCATTATGTGGTACTTTTCAAAGCAGTCTTACCCAGTGAAGGCCCGGAGCTGCAGTCCTCAAATTTACCCTAAATTCTGATCTAATCTTGATCATACCCTGCAAAATTTTGAGCCTCCAAAGCCTACTAGCTGCTTTTAATCATGGAAGTATTCATTTGATCACAGTTTTTGTTTCAATAGCTCTAGTAATTACTTTCACTTTCTAATGAGAAAATTGGCTTTATATAAGATGATATGTGAACATTTCTAGCATAGATAATATTCACAAGTAAAATGTACATGTTATGAACACCAGAATACACTTATTTATTGAATCATTCATATATATCCAAGTATATGTACTTATTGAATTTGATTGGGTGCGCAATCAGGTGGGCACAAGAATTTTTGGGTGGGCAAGCGCCTACCCGTGCCCACCCCTGTCACCGTCCCTGTGGGGTGGAGAACTTGTTGAAGACGCCGTTGTCCAGCAAGGATTTTGCTGCCAAGAAGAAGCTGGTGGATGTAGGTAGGCCCACCCAAAGTAAGTATATAATATAGTTGGGCCCACCCACCACTTCTCTAGCAGGCACGGTAACAGAAACGAAAAATAAAGTGCCCCGATTTTGTGATTCATGGTACGAGCTGATACTTGGTTATGCAGCGGTTGTAAAAAGTATTCAGCACTATTCTGTTTCTTTCTGTTTTCGTTTCTTTATTATCATTATTCTTCATTTTATCTAACATTGCATTTTTTTTATGGTTACGTTACTCATTGTGATAGGAATAAAACTGACGTAATTATCAGTTGAAATGTAGGAGATATACAGCCTAGCAAAGAAAACACCAGGCTCAGGGATTTATCCAGAATATTTAATCTGATTTAGTGTAACTTCGTTTTTAAAGGGTGTAAGGTTAAATTTAGTGCCAAAATTAAGGTTTTGTGAAAATTTTCAGAGAAGTGTTCTGAAAAAATGGGGGAGGGATTGATGATTGTGGATAAATCACTGACCCAGCCCAAAAATAAACACAAGCATTCATCATGCTAGGCTTACACTGTTGGAAAGGCCAAGACGAAGATGGAGGGACAACGTTGAGATGGACCTAAAGGAAATCGGTAGGGATGGAAAAGAGTATATAGATCTTGCTCAAGATAGGGACAGATGGAAGGCCTGTGTTGCTGCAGCCATGAACCTTCGGGTTTAAGAAGGCTAGAGAGTTAGTTAGTTAGTTATTATTTTATTTGATATTTTAAAGAAAACCGAATCCAGCTCTCCTAATTAAAATTTTATGTTCATGGAACGTTGTTTGCATCTGCATACAGCGGGGCTGCGAGGGGTACGCTGGGGAGAGCTGAAAGGCGCCTTTCAAAGTTGCATTTTTCTTCATCTTCTTCTCTTTTTTTTCAAACAGCTAAGTCAGAATATGCGACGGAGAAATTTGCATTTGTCAGGGATATATTCTGTTAACACACTGCTGAAATTTTCTGTTCCCCAAAGTAGTAGTAGTAATAGTACGTTTTAAAATATGCTCTTCAGGCACTGAAACATACCTGAAATATTCTTAAATATGCCAAACTTATCTTGAATCAGAAATGTAAACAATGAATCTTTAAATATTATCTATATTATTTTCAATTAGTTTTTCTTTTGCTTCCTCGTTTCAAATTTTGTAGGATGTAATATCACAAGCCATGGCATAAAAAATATCGAAGGACGAAGTCTTTAATTTGTTTTATGGAAAACAATTTTTTTCTTTCAGCGAGAGGAAGGAAGGGATAACAAACTAAGGGGAAGTTATGGGAATTACAGACATGTCAAAAATCAGTTTCTTCCATAGCAAGACTACAAAACTTTCTTTGAGGCTCAGTTCATTAGATTGCACTATTTTATGTGGAATTTCTCTTACATTGAAAGTGTAATGAGAATAAATTGTGTAGACCGACCACAGCCAAGACTTCTGAAACCTCCGAAAATATGTGAACTACAGGCTTCCCATGACATCACTAGCGTCATTACTTCCATGCGAAGGTTTCGAATGCCTTGGTGGGTCTATAGCAGTAGTTTCACTCTTAAAGGCGCTGAACACATTTCAGTTTTTTCTTTAAAGGCTTAAAAACAACAAACTACATTAATATAGAAAATCAATCAAAGTCATTTTCCCCTTTTGCGTTCATAAACGTTTCCAGTAAACTATTAAATTGTTCTCAAAGAATATGTCCTAGGATTGATTGATTGAATAAGTGTTTAAGTCCACTTTATGCACAGTAAGGCTAATCGGGACGACATACAATTTAAAATGGGATCTGAACGACTATGTGCTTCCACCTGGTATCGAACCCTGGTCCTCTTGATTAAAACCACTGCGCCATTTTTTAAAAAGAATACCCCTATGTGATAGTATCCCCTGTCATTCGCTGCTTTCTCAACTTTCACACATACCAGTTTTTACTGTATCCTTGTTTTTCTTTCTCATTACGGACAAACACAAACATCCATGTCCTAGCCGGGATCCGAACCCGGAACCCCTGGCTTCGTAGCGCTTTGCGCTGACCACTCTTTTTTTATTTTTAAAAGGAATGCCCACAAAGCAAGACTAGAAATTATTATACAAGAAATAGTTATTGGTATTTTATTAATTAAGCCCCCATACAACGAATATCCTGAACATCCCCGGTGGTATCCCCCATCATTCCCACTTTCTCAACTTTTTACACTTATCAACTGTTGCAGTATTCTCAGTTTACCCGGGAGTCGAACCCGGAACCCCTGGCGTTGAAGCGCGCTGTGCTAACCACTCCGCCACTGAGGCCGACTATCTATCGGGGATGCCTAGACCGGGCTCTAATTGCAAATGGCTTCTTGGGCTGATGCTGTGGTAACAACCAATCACAGTGAACGTTTGAAGATAATCTTTCAGTTTGGTGAGGAAAAGGGATCTTTTTTGCCTGTGCTTTCCGACTGTTGTTGTTCTTCGCTGCTCGATGAAAAAAAGAAAACAACAGAAACAAAGTGCATTCGTGTTCATAAATATATAGGAATTCATCCATAGAAATGAAATTTGTATACGACAGATGCGATTAGTCAGGAGCCGCGGTGATGTAGTCGGTGGGGTGTCTGACTCCCACACGGTAGTCCCGGGTTCAGTTCCCGGTGTGGATGATCTAAGGTCTGAACTTTTCCGACTAACCACGCATGAAGCGGCTCTGGGGCTCACCCAGCTTCAAATCAATGGGTGTCTGGGAGGTAAAGGCGGACGGAGCGTGGTGCTGATCACATTGCTTCCAAAATGACCGAGATCGAGAATGTGTGGGGGGGGGGGCACTACCCGACATCCTATGAACTTTTTAGTCAACTGGATCTAAAATACTTTTTTGATATTCAATAAATATTCAATTCGTTATCTATTTAACATTAATTTATTTACCACGTCGGCAGGCACGTATCTAGAAATATGTTTCGGGGGGGGTGTCCGAAGCAAGTGTCTTAGGGATAATTAATAATAATAATAATAGTAATAATAATAATAATGTTTAAATTAAAATAATTGTATTAAATCAAATTAATACAAATTACAATACATAAATTAATATTATATTATTATTACACGAATAGGTAAAGATATAATAGCTTACCTGTAGTTAAGATCAGAATAATTTACGTAAAAACCAGTGGCGTCTCGTCCCTTGGGGCTTCCGGGGCTTAGCCCCTAAAGAAAAACGGACGTATTCACGTAATTATCAATCACCATAACGCATAACTATCACACAGTCTTTTAAAAGGCGATTTTTACCAACGTAAATTCATCGTCTGTTGCAATGGATACGACAGCGCTCCTAGCGGCATTGATGTCAATTATCGTTTTCCGGGTACCGTCGCAAAGGAAGGCGTGGCCTACACCCACCTACGCTACAGTGAAGGTCACATGCTAGCAGAGAGAGGAGGGGAGAGTGCAATGGATTTGGGTGCTGATTCGGGGCTAGCTCAGTTGCGTCGCGTTCGATCTCGCGTGTTGTTCTGAAGTGTTTTGGTGGCTTTCATTCGCTATGTCTGAGTGAGTTTGGCAGGGTTGATGTTCGAACACAAATTGATGAAGGACATAGGCTGTCAATTACAAGACACAATGAATTTGTCCGGAAAAATAGGCATATATTAAATAGAATTATCGATTGCTTAAAATTCTGTGGTCGACATGAACTTGCTCTACGAGGACATAATGAAAGAGAACAATCTTTAAACAGAGGCATCTTCCCAGATTTATTATCCCTTCATAGCTTCATAGAAGAGAAAAAACTAAAGAGGGAACTTCGTGTTCTTTATTGTAGTGAAGAGTTGAAAAATATAAACTCTATCAGTAGATTGCATTCACTTTTCATTTAAAATTATTTAGAGGATACCTTTTCAGAAACAGTAAAAATGACAAACATAATTTTAATAACTCCAGTGGCAACAGCTGAATCTGAACGATGTTTCAGCACATTGAAGCGTATTAAACCCTGCTTAAGAAATGCAATGGGACAAGACAGACCAAATGCCTTGGCACTTGCTTACAATAAAGATAGAATACATTTCAAACATAGAGGGCTTCAACGAAAAAGTAATAACAAAATTTGCTGAGCAGAAGAACAGGAGTCAACGTTCCTAGAAAGGTATGTTTCACAACAATACCTGTTTCTTTTGTAATCATGTGAATTGTCATTATATTTTAAATTCTTTAAAACAATAAGTCCAGTTTTGTAGTTTAGAAGAAGATAAATACCCGTTCTTTTTTGTAATTCATGTAATTTGTCATTACATTTTAAATTCTTTCAAAAAAGTAAGTCCAGTTTTGTAGTCTAGAAGAAAAAAATACCTATTTTTTGTAATTCATGTGAATTGTCATTATATTTTAAATTCTTTAAAAAATAAGCCCCGGCCAAATTTGAGGCCACGAGACGCCACTGGTAAAAACAAGTGTTCTAGCAATGAAATTAATGTCAAATAGATGAATAATTGAATATTTAACGAATAACAAAAATGATGTTACATGTGGTTGGAGAAAAGTAATAAGTTTCTGATTTATATTTTATGCATATTACAGAGTGTCCGAAAAGTCACGCAACCCGGTGTTTACGACCGTATAACGGAATAGCGAAACGGAATGAGAAGAAACGCTTTCTGCCAAGAGAATGCCCTGTATATTGGAAAAATTTAGAGAGACAAACATATGTAAGAACATGCATGTTTTAATAACAAATAAGCAAAGTGTTGCCAAAGGCGGAAAAAAAATATTTGCAAATCGTGTATATTGATGCACAGAACTCACCGAGGTAAATTATTGCAACATTTCACAATACCAACGAACAATTTGGATGGCCATCTAATGAATTTGACGGAAAAAGAACTTTGACGAAGTTTCAAAAACATTGCAGAAGGGAATAAATGGGCTGTTCCAAAAATCGATGTTTTCACAATATTACGAGGGACACTGGCAACACTGTTGGTGTCACGTGTCACTAACAGACGTGTTTCACCTCAGGCTATCACACTAAGGCACTTTTAACGACAAAGGAGAAAGTTGGTTATTCTCGAACATATGCAATAAATTACATACACCTTGCAACCCTGAAATGTGGTTTCAATTGGATAGGTATGTCAACAGCCAAAATTCCAGGCATTGGTCGACAGAAAACCCACATCAGTTGCATGAACTACCCTTGCACTCTCCGAAAATCGGTGTATGGTGTGGAATATCGCGACGTCGTATTGTTGGACCGTTATTCTTTGAGACAACAGTGGATACTGCTGTGTACGGGGATCTCATAATGCAATTCGTTGCTCTCCTGGAAGAAGACGAACGTGATGTTTGGCTACAACAGGATTGAGCAACTTGCCATACATCTGATCAGTGGCGTACGCAAGGGGGGGGTTACCGGGTTTAACCCCCCCCCTTGAGCTTTTGAAATATTATGGAAAATGCTGTAGAAAAAAATTAAAAATGGCTAATTTATCACAGTCAAAGATCTGCGACAGTAATAATAATAATAATAATAATTTGAATTATTATTCCCATGCAGCATGAAGAAAAACACAACATTCCAAACACAATCTAAGGGGCCGCAAAGTTCAAATTTGCAATTTGTTTTGCAAAAAGTCGCGCAGTGACTCTCGCGAGAATTGTGAAAATTCCTTGCTTCGTCCTTATTGCAAACGTTCTTCCCGGTACTGATTTCACATCCCCTTGTGAACTCTCAAGTGATGCTGAGTCTACATCCACATCATTAAATAATGTTGAAGAAGTCCTTTGTGAATCACCTAGAAGTGATAAATGTGTTGGAATGTCTATAAACTTACTTTTCAACGAAAACATAGACTCAGTGGAATTTAGCAACATGTATTCTCGCGCTTCATCATCATCCTGGGTCAGTTCCATAGGTAAAGGTAATGTAAATTCCCCCGTGCATATAGCACCGTGCCATGAAGGCACACATAGTGGTGTGGTGGGCCCCAAAGATTCTCGATCTCGAATTATTTTGCAGGTGATGTGATCAGAACCATGCTCCGGCAGCCTTCATCCCCCAAGGTTGCTCTCAGGTATCCATTGCTATGAGGCTGGGTGCGGAGACAAGGCTGGATAAATTCCAACCAATTCCGGGAATCGAACCCGGATATCCCACGAAGTTGTCAGACTAGACCAGCGCGGCTCCTTGAATGAGTTTCATACTTCGATTATTTCAATAAATTTAATATATTTGCTTGTTTTTATGGATTTTCTTCACACTTAAAATGTCTCACTTATCATATACAAATAACCGTTGACTAGACAATTATTTTGAAACAAAAGAAATGTAATTTTGTTCTATTTCTTTCATAAATAGCAGCTGCATTAGTAGTAATTATTAGTAGTAATTAAAATAATTAATTAATTATAAGAATTATTAATTAATTTATTATTATTATTAATTAATTAAAGTATAATAAAACAATGGTAATGTGAATTTGTAGAAAGTTTTCGAAATAACACCCCCCTTGATGAAATCCTGCGTACGCTACTGCATCTGATGAATCTCTTCGTATATTGAGAGAAATTTTTGGTGATCGTCTAATATCCAAGGATTTATGGCCTAGTCGCTCGCCCGATTTAACATCTGCATATTTTTTCTGTGGGGTTACTTAAAGGGGAAAGTATACCAAACGAGACCCAGAACATTGGAGGAGCTGAAACGAAACATTACACAGGAAATTGATAATATGGGTGCCGCAACCCTCAGGAATGTATCTTGAGAACATGATCAAGCGAACAAAATTATGTATCCAACAAAAGGGTGGACACTTCGAACATTTCCTTTAATTTGTAGGAATACCCACATTTCAGGGTTGCAAGGTGTATGTAATTTATTGCATATGTTCGAGAATAACCAACTTTCTCCTTTGTCGTTAAAAGTGCCTTAGTGTGATAGCCTGAGGTGAAACACGTCTGTTAGTGACACGTGACACCAACAGTGTTGCCAGTGTCCCTCGTAATATTGTGAAAACATCGATTTTTGGAACAGCCCATTTATTCCCTTCTGCAATGTTTTTGAAACTTCGTCAAAGTTCTTTTTCTGTCAAATTCATTAGATGGCCATCCAAATTGTTCGTTGGTATTGTGAAATGTTGCAATAATTTACCTCGGTGAGTTCTGTGCATCAATATACACGATTTGCAAATATTTTTTTTCCGCCTTTGGCAACACTTTGCTTATTTGTTATTAAAACATGCATGTTCTTACATATGTTTGTCTCTCTAAATTTTTCCAATATACAGGGCATTCTCTTGGCAGAAAGCGTTTCTTCTCATTCCGTTTCGCTATTCCGTTATACGGTCGTAAACACCGGGTTGCGTGACTTTTCGGACACTCTGTATTTTGAGTAGTAGTAGTGTACATAAATTTTCTTTGTAATATCATTCAAAGCCGTATGATCCCAATATGATCCTTGTATTCGAATAAGTTCAGAGGAAATAATACAACAAATGTTAAACGAGTATATTTACATTATTTAATTTTAGTACTTAATAAGTCTTTCGGGGGGGTCCGGACCCCTGGACCCCCTAAATACATCCTTGCACGTCGATCACACAATACGACTACCACACAACAGCAACGAATGCTAACTGTTGACAGACAGAACTTGGTTTTTCTCCTTCCCCCGCTCACCGCTGTAGCGGTAATTGAAAATCCTTGCCGTTTTATGATCTGAATGTAGGCATTTTTACTATGTGACTGTATAAGCAGCATTTAGATTTCAGAAAAGCAGGGACGGTGCTACAAGGGGCTGAAGTCCCTCCACCCTCAAATCGGCTCTCACCCCTCTCTTGTAGAGGTGATCTTACATAATAGTTTCAATTATAAAACTTCCATTAGGGCAGGACCATTACAATGTTCAAGTGCATGTCCTACGTTAGTAATATCACAGGATTACTTTATTACGGTGTGTTCCAAAATCGCATAGGAGTCATTCCATGCCAAATCAACACAGCCCCCAACCTGACCATCTCCGATTTTCATGAAATTTGGGGAGTTGAAGCTATGCATGGAACTTGGTAACTATGAAATTTTTTACTTTCGTTTGTCTTGTAATTATTAAATTATTCAAGGTCAAAGTTAGCAGAAATTGCCCTTTCTGAGCCCGCTTATCTATACTAAATGTGCTGTAATTCCGCCCCTATTTCACCTAGGAAGCTCAAATAAAGCCTATTGAACTATGACGAGTCAAAAGTCCTTTAACGCCCTCTAGAAAATGTAAAGGAGTTATCCTGGTCATGAAAAAAATAGGTTAGTCACAGGGAGATCTCTAGCTGTGTGTGTCAACCGCAGATCCGGCATATTGTTGACCGCCATACTGAATTCAACGCAAGAATTTCAAAGGAAAGGGGGTGATGTGATATATCAAATCAGGCTAGAATTTCAAGAGAAATGAAGCAGCGAAGGTTCTTTTAAAATAATCATTAGCCAGCAAAAAGTTATACGCATATCTTTCACTTACGATATAAGCACATTATAATGTTGTCGATATTCCTGTGAGCACACTCGTTGACGTCTCTCACACTCATATAGAACATTTGGCAATGTAGCAGGTGCAACAACATCGCAAGCAGCAACTATGCCTTCTCTCAGATGGTCAATATCACGGACTTTTAGTGCATGCACCATTCTCTTCAAATGTTTCTGAAGGTAAAAGTCCTCCTAAGATGTTAGATCTGTGGAATACGGCCTTTTAATAGATCCCTGTCTGCCCATCAATCTACCTAGAACTTTAGCATGAAGAAATTGCCACAATATCCACATAGTGTGGTCACACTCTGTCCTGTTTCAAAACTCTGGAAAAGTGCCATATCCCGGAAGCAAGGATGAAAAACCTGTTCACTTAACAAATCCAAGAAGCCCTCATCATTTAAGGTTCAGTTGTTGAATATGGACCAACCATTCCCATTCTCCATACACTATACCACATCATTTGCTTACCAGCAACAATCATTCAGCTGGGATCTGTCTACTATAGATTATCAAATCACAAGTATTGCATATTATTTTCATTAACTTCACCGTGAACATAAAAATTAGCCTCGTCACTGAAGAATTTTTCATTCCAAAGGAAGTGTCACGTAATTGTTTGAGATACTTTTCGCAATATTCTTCACTTTTCAACTATTTGGTGAATGTCGCTGATTAAAATCATATGCAATGGTGCGTAAACTTCTTTCTCTCCCGAGATGTCAGCGTGATCTCGATGAGTTCCTAACATGTTAGGAGCATTCTAATGCTTTGTTTTTAACACCCCGAAAAGGAGAAAAAAGTTACAAGCATGCAGTAATAATTTTTTGCTGGTTAAATGTATGTTGGAAAAACCTTCGCCGCTTCATTTCTCATGAAATTCTAACCTGATTTGATATATCACATCACCCCCTTTCCTTTGAAATTTTTGCGTTGAATTCAGTATGGCGGTCAACAATATGCTGGACCTGCGCTTGACACACGCAGCTAGAGATCTCCCTGTGCCTAACCTATTTTTTTCATGACCAGGATAACTCCTTTACATTTTGTAGGGGGTGTTAAAGGACTTTTTACTCGTCATAGTTCATGTAATGAGGCTTTTATCAGTCACATAGTTACACATATTATTTTATCTTCTGATCCCATTGCAGTCCCAGAATGATTTTTTGATGTTTTATAGTATGGCATGAGGGACCAAATATATTTTTTTCACGATTTTTGGTGATGACATGTTTTGAGATATTCAAGGTCAAAGGTCAAGGTCACGTGACAAAATTATATTTTTATCCAATGGTAGGCTTGTTATATATCAGTGGAAAGCTTGTTCAATTCCCTGTACAATAAGCTTTATTTGAGCTTCCTAGGCGAAATAGTGGCGGAGTTACAGCACATTTAGTATAGGCAAGCGGGCTCAAAAAGGGCAATTTATGCGAACTTTTACCTTGAATAATTTAACAATTACAAGACGCACGAGACTAAAAATTTTCATAGTTACTAAGTTCCATGCATAGTTTCAACTCCCCAAATTTCATGAAAATCGGAGATGGTCAGGTTGGAAATTGCACATATCTGTGTTGATTTGGCATGGAATGACTCATAGGTGGATTGGGGAGGGGGGATCCGGTAGATCTGACTGGATCAACAATGGACGCTGATCATTTGATACGAAGTAACTGGTCAATCACAAAAATTCTCCAACTGACTACTAAAATAACATGATACTCTGCTGCCTACATGATTAGGCGGATGTATTCAGCTACAGTGAGGTGGTTGTTAGAAGCTTTGTGCTATTGTAATGTCCATAGCTGGATGTGAAAGAAAATTTTCCAGTTTAAGCAAATCAAGTGTTACCTTCATAATCGGCTTGATAACGAAATTTTAAGTGCTCTATCTAATTCTCTCCAATGAGAAAAAGTTTGCAAAAACTTTGTGGATAATTTTGCAGCTGTCTCCCACCTAAAAAGACGTATCTTATTGTAGTTTCTTGATGTGGTTCATTTTTCATTTCAGCAAAAAAAAGTAGCTGCACTCTTTCCACAGAAATAGTGTTACCTGTACTATATCCAGAGAGTTGAGAGTGAGTGTAGTTTTTATGGTGTATTTTTATGTTAATATGAATAGTAAGTCTGTGGCATTATTCCGCTAAATAATGCCTTGAGAAAATAAAGAAATATATGTATGGTATATTTTTTGGCCTTTTAGATTGTGCGTAAGAGTTCTTTTGAATATGATGGAACATAATGCATCTCAGATAGCGATTTATCTTTGGATCTGGCTGTAAAATATGCCATTGGTAAAACATCTTTTATCTGATATTAGTCAACATAGGCATATTGACATTGGCATTAGCGAGGTTAAAAGGGAAGAATTTGCGTAACAAAATTTTCAATGTTAAAATTTACCAAGGTATTTTTGTTAACCTCCTGGAACCTGAAGAACAAGAAATAAGGAGTGATTTTTATGATTTCTCAAATGTAACAGTTATTTACCCAGTTGTTCTGGACATTATTTCTATGGGATGGAAAACTTTTCTATTCTACACCCCCGCCCCCAAGTTAGACCTCAGTTACGCCCATGTTAGTTAGCCCACCCAGAATTTGAAACTGAAATCTGTAGCCCCCGACTTATATCAGGCTACCGCCATCACTGCAGAAAAGATCTAGATTTCATTAAAGCCACACAAAAATAAAATCCTACATTATATTTCCTACACCACTGTCCGTTTTTTTAAAGAATAAATAAGGAAGGCAATTGTTCTTAGCTTACTTAAGAATCACCAAGAAATGCTTTGTCGTCCTTGCTGGCTCTTTTGTGTACATTGCAGAATGCAACAATGCTCATCTGATCCGAAGCAAGATATTATATAAGCACGCAATTTTCTTCCTCCAAACCGCGACAGTTTCGGGGAGGACTAAAATAACGAAGACAATGCTGCCATGTCGTCAGTGCAATGAAAATAATGAGTCAGAGCCCAACTAGGGCTGACACTCAAATACAAACACAACCCGCCAAGATACTGACTAAACTTGACTCCTACAGTTTGCAATATTTTCGTAAACTGATCATTCGAGGAACTTATCGAGTCACAAAATAGATATCTGAATAAGCTATTCAGCATTGTATTAGTATCATGGTATTTAGGTGGTAGAACAGCCGCAGGCTGAACCTCGCCCTTTAATAAACGAAATTGAAATTAAAATCTGGAGTAGGCCTATTATCATAACACAAAATTATTAACCTGGAATAAATTGACAAATGGGGAATAACGCTGTGTTTTGAAGAGTACCGAAAATAAGTTTTGCTATTCATTCATTACTCTTTATAGGATAGCCTTCTTTTGACGTAATACACGGTTGTCGACGTTTCTAAAGACAAAAAATATTCCAAGTTAACAAGCATTGACAACTGACTAAATTCCTTGCTTTAATTTTTTCGAGACTTTCGAGACGAGACGAGACTTTTCACGAGCCGTCCCGTCCCGTCTCGTGTCCCGTCTCGAAAACGAGACGAGACAGACATTTCGTCTCGAATTTCAAAGGATCTGTCCCGTGAGCAACACTAATACCAAGTGTGAAGGCCGCACCCTTTGCCACATTTTCGAGTGGCAGGTGCATCCCTCTTTTACGTCAGTCAGCGTATGTTTGTGGAAACACGCGCTAGACAGCTATTGCGAAGACAACAATTATGTGTGAAGTGAAGTAGTAGAATGTCCGCACTCTGAAAGTTCCAAATAACATGCCTGCCAACACATTTCCTCGAAATAACCTTGCATGAAACGTATATAATGTTGGATTTGATGTGGTTCAGGTACAGATCGACGCAAGCTAACAACGTGAATACGACACCAGCAACATGAAGCAACTTCTTCTGAAAAGTATTCTTGTTATTCTCATACTAGCCGTTGCTGAAGCTGTAAGTTACATACTTAATTAGTACTGTTTCGATAGATTGTAATTCGCCACCTCACTTTCAGCAAAGTATTTGGAATGTAATATTTGTGTATTCCAGTGGCGTATTCTAAATGTTACCGTGTTTACCGCCGGTAAACCAACTATTCTCACTTTTTTATACTTATATTTATACGTATTTAGCTTTAATATATGAAAATTGCTTATACAAGCTTTTAAACCAGAATTTAAGTAAGCTATTTACTAAGCTACTGGGCTTAACGCTTTTGATGACCGGGTTTTCTTCCCGTTTGTATGCGGGGAGGACGAGAGGGAGCTGAAGCAAGTGGCTATTTAGAAACATGGGGACTGAGTGTGGTCTGTTCACCGCTGGAAACAGCGTTGCCGGGAGAAAACTGCTTGTTCCTTTCTGTTTCTGTGCCGCGTTTGCCACACGAAGGGAAATTCAGATCCATTTTTCGGTGTAAAGAGAAATTTTACGAAAAATATCGCAATTTTGAAGTTGTCGGACTCCTATTTTTGTTTTATTTCTATTATATCTAATTTACATGTATACAAAACATAAGAATTGTTGCGATAAACCAGGTCAAATTCTTAGGATAAGCCACTGGTGTATGCAGGAAGATTGGGGACGAGCCAAGTTTAGTTTATTTGCGTCCAAGGACCAACGTGTTTACAAATAATAGTACATTATATGATTCCACTATGCTCGCTTCGCTTCGCACGCACGAGATGATTAGGCCTCCCCGATGGCGCAGTGGTTGCGTCGTCGCCTTGTAATCAAGGGGTCCCGGGTTCGATACCCGGTGGAGGTACAAGTGGTTCGGATCCCACTTTAAACTGTAGGTCCAGTCCCGATTAGCCTTACTGTGCATAAAGTGGACTTAAAACACCAAATCAACCAACCAACCACGAGATGATTAGGATTGCCGATTATTGTTCATTGATTGATTGATTTTGTTTATTTTACTTCGCTTTTCTGTCACTTATGGCTAATCGCGAAGATGAGGATGGATACGGTGAAATTGATTAAGGGAAAGAACACTCTTCTCAAGCCGTAGTGCAAACCACTCTGCCACGAAGGCCGGCTCCGATTATAGTCGCTTTAGAAAATACTACTCCTACTACTTGTTTTGATATATTACTTTATGTTTTCCTACATGTGTCAACTACTCAAAAAAAAAAAAAATAAGAAAAACTGTAATGCACCAAATAGGTCTAAACCGCGATGGACCCCTTTGATTAGTGCCGTGCCTGAAGGGGGGATTGGAAAAGGGTAAACAAGAAAACCAGCAATATTACTTGGTCGAAAAATCGAAGAGTAGATCCGATGAAAAAGAACAACATGGAAGTTTTCGTGAAACAAACTTTGTCATCCATATATTTTTTATTCCCGTAAGGGGCGTATATTCAACAGAGGCTTAACCTGACGTGTAACCTGTGACCCTGAAAGATGATATAATCCTCTCAGAAACTTTCTTTCAGCCATCGGCACAGAAATACGTATAACTCACTCACTCACTACACCACACACACGACCTGCATTTGAAAAAATCTGCGAATCAGGGAAACAAATCTCTTAGAAAATTGGCCGAGGCAATATCGATTTCCAACTAGAGAGACCGATACACAGGCCCATAGCCAGGTTGAGGGGTCAGCCCGACTGGAACTTGTCCCCCCCCCCCACCGTAATGCTGACAGACCCTCCTGGTACTACCGTCAACCCCTTGACATTAGGTAAAACTATTTTGTGTAATTTTTTGCAGTGAAGAGTGAAAATGTAGACAGCAGATATTATTTTGTTCACATCTTTGCTGAAGGATAAATTTACAGAAAATGAATAAGTAGCTGTTACATTCAATCATCTTATTTATAAGAAGTCTAAGTAGCGGCAAGTATTTAGAAGATTCTCTTCTCTAGACTTTAGAAAGTTCCTTCATAGGAGAGTTTCTTTATCTGTAACTTCACTGCCCGTTCTGACAACCTGTTTAGACAAAAATCTGTGAATTTGACGTCATCATCCAAATTCCTTCTACATCTGCATCAAAGAGGAGTTTTATTGTTTCAGCCAGGAGTGAAATGTGCTGTAGTCACTATGATAGAATATTAGGCAATATTTTCTTGTATGATATAAATATCTGTATCATCAAAAGTAGTATGCAGTGTGTAGTAAAGGATGATATCAGTAGCAGTCAATTAACACTTCGAGAGATGTTTTAAAAGATGTAGAAAAAGTAGCATTTGTATGATATTTCTAAATTTTATATAACTCAAAGACCCCCCTCCTCACACATACACACACACAATTTACCTTAAATTAATACTGTTCAACTTTTGAAAAATGGACTTGCTTTTCAATGCCCCCCTTGGAGATCAATTCTAGCTACGGGCCTGCTGATACATCCTGGCCATTGCCATTTTTCTTATTTTCAGCTGCAGTCAGAAACCATCCACAGTCAGTCATCTCTCCCCAACTCCTTTTAAAATGCATATTTTCCAATTGATTTTTCATTTGTATTCTAGTCTCTGAGCCTCAAGCTTTGCACATAGAATAGACCACACATGCTTTGATATATATATATATATATACACATACATACATACATACATACATACATACATACATACATACATATACACACGCACTTAAACTTGCCATGGAATAAAGGCAAAATAAATAAAATATAAAAATAATTTGTAATAAGATGGTTGGTCTGAAACTTTCTAATTGTCTTTGTGTCTGTATGACTGTGAGTGTGAGAGGGGGGAGATATATAGCCCAAATGTTCAAAATTATATGTTCTATCGATTTCTCACATTATACCCCATTTTGCATGCTAAAATATAAAATTCTGGATTCACCTGTGATTGTACACTACTGTAAATTCAAAAATAACTATTTTTTCCCCTCATTTCAGATTCCAAAGAGACAAAAGCCTTCACCAGAAAATGGCAAACAGCATTTGAATGGAACAAGAGAGACGAAACCTGAAGATAAGAATGCAAAAAAATTCTGGAGCAAAGTGTTTGATGCTTCTAAAGAATGTAACAAGACACATCATATTTCCAAAGGTTAGTACAGAATAAAGATTACATTAGATTGGTGTTTCTGGTAAAGTACTTACTAGTGGTGAAGCATGGTCTTAAAAAGAAGTTAAGCCATATTTTAATACTTATATTGTATAAACCGTGGTGCAACAGCCCATGAGGGCCAAGGCCTACCTACCGACTGCTGGTCTCACTACCACCTGCCGAGGTGGGAGATCATCTGACCAGTTACAGGGTGACGTGTGGTCAGCATGCAAACCCCCAGTCATTGTTGTAGGTTTTCATTTTTCAGGTTACATGCGACTTACTCACTTTATGTACTATAAATAAAATAAAATATAACTTATTTTTACTTACGTTCAGTGAGTATGTGTTGAGTAATTGACAACGTTTCAAGGACCACTGGCCTGTTCTTCAGGTCGGTTAATCAGCTTCATGGTTGCCCACAAAGCTTTGTCGATGGCAAGGATTGTGTATCCAATCCATGTAAACCTAATCCTTGCCATCAACAAAGGTTCGTGGGCAACTGTGAAACCGATTAACCAACCTGAAGAAGAGGACAGTGGTCCTTGAAATGTTGTCAATTACTCAACACATACTTACTGAACGTAAGTAAAAATATGTTATATTTTATTTTATTTTTGTAGGTTTCCATTACTAGGTTACACTACTCATTCATAGCTCCCCACTTTCATCATGATGGTGGGTGGCCACCGGTCCCATACACAGGCCGAAATCTCAGCAGAAAAGTTGTTACACTTCACCCAGGAGACTTACACCTGCACGTGTCCCGTAGCCGGAGCCCAAAGCATGACATCTTACATCACATGGTCATGGTGCAGGATGCAGAACTTATATTAGTGTGTAAATTATACTATTATACAATTAAAAATATCCATGTTTGCTTTGGTAAATTCACAACCCAACAAGCAAGAGAGAAAACTCACTTCACCAATGTGTTCTTCCCACATCTAATTTGGAAGATCATTCTGAAAAGCTATGAAATTAACATAAAAGTGATATCAACTTCGTTGCACAAACTATTCTTCACAGGAGAGTAAAAGAACTGACTTTAAGCTTAAACTCAAATTTAGAAATTAAGCTTCGGAATCATAGGTCAGAGACAGGAAGAATCAGGAAGAAAATGCACCTGTTCATTTCATAATAATGTATGATATCAATACAAATAGTATTTCGAGTTTGATGGCATTTTAGACTTAACATTTGTGGTATTTGCAGATCTCAGAAGAGAGTTTCAATACCTTTTTTTACCTCCAAGCTTTATCCAAACACCACAAGTTTACTAAATTTATTTGTATGGCAAATCACAATAAACCTCGTCTAGCCGGAGCCCAAAGCATGACATCTTATAATAATAATAATAATAATAATAATAATAAATAATAATAATAAATTCCGTAGACCCATATCCATGGGTGTGGAAAACGTCATACAATACTAAATATTACAAATGGAGTAAGATTACAATAAAAAGAACAAAATGCAAACACAAAAATACAAATAAATCATATGGGTTAAACATAAACAGTTATAAGTGTTACATACTAAACTTGTAAAAGAGAAAATCCAAATATAGGAGACATACAATATCAAAAGAATTTAAATGCTTCAATTTACTAATCCAGTTTAACTATTGAAATTCATTGAGATTATATAGAGGTATATCTGTTAAATACTGTTTAATTGATTTCAGTTTCTTGTGAGTTTCTGTAATTTGTTTGATGTGTGTGGGAAGTTTGTTATGGTATTTTATTCCTGCAACATGAGGTGATTTGTCTGAGAGAACAAGTCTGTGTGCTTGCATGTGGAAGTTCTCTTTTTGATGTGTGTTGTGCTGATGGACGGTCGAATTCTTATCTAATTTACAGTGTTTTAGTACATATTCAATTACTTTGAAAATATATAGGGAATATATGGTCATAATTTTATTTTCTCTAAATAATTCTCTACATGAGTTTCTAATTGGTATTTTGAACATATACCGTATTGCTCTTTTCTGAAGAGTAAGCAATCTTTGAGTGTATTCCTGCGCAGCTCCTCCCCATGCTATTATGCAATATTATAGGTATGGATATACAAGTCCATAGTATAGATTTGTGTTTATTTCAGACACATGATATTGTGTTAGGAGTTTTAGGAGATATAAGTTTTTCCCTACTTTCTTGCATATATGGTCAATATGAGGATGCAGAACTTATATTAGCGTGTGCAAATTATATTACCCAAATGCTCCAGTTTTCATAGGAAAGAAAGGACATTTCAAATAATAATAATAATAATAATAATGCATATTCCCCAAACTTCTCTCTCAATGGTCGTGCCCCATATTTCAAAATTCTTGGCCACAACATTCATAAGAAGAGAGTTTCAATACTTCCTTTGTCTCCAAGCTTTATCCAAACACCACCAGTTTATTAAATTTCTTTGTACGGCAAATCACAATAAACATTGTGGAAATAATTTGGTAATTGTCAGCACTGGCATTGTCATTTGAGATGAATGAGGCAGACAACAAACAGCTGTTCTGCAAATTCCAGCGTTCCCTGGTGTCAGAGACACTAGCTTTGTTTTAACCCCTTAACATCAACAATATTGACTCATTTTACAAATCGTGAAACTTATAGTAATTGCTTTACAGTTTGCCTATGTGGAATTTAGAACAGTTACTTCAATAATTCTGTGTTTATAATAAAGCAAACATTCACATTCAAGATTGTTATTGCTTTCTGCTAGCAGAATCTCTGTCTGGCAGGCTCTGCTTCTCTTGTAGAGTTGAGGAAATATCTCCACCAAGATTTCATTATTCTGCATGTGATTGTTCGAATGCATTTCTTCTCCTTATAGTGCCAAAAGCAGAGCGTGTGGTGCTTTCCACCAAACTGCTTAGGCTGAGGAAATTCACAGCAATAAAAGTTCATGAAATTAAGTGCGAAGAAAATAAATAAAGCAAAAAGTATAAAATAAATTAAATATTATTTTAATTGTGCAAGCAGTGCTGACATTGCTTATATTATATCTTCCTAACTGGTATTTACATAGAGTGACCCAAGTAAACCCCACGATTGGAATATGAATAGAACTTGAATCATCACAGTTTATACCTTACAAAGCATTCCCTCACCTATTAATGTCTGTCCCACATCAAGGAAAGTTCCTCCCCATCTAACAATTCCTATTTCAAGCACATCAATTCACTACACAGAATATTTGAAATAAGCAAGCACAATGAAGAAACTCTACAATGAACTGCAACACGCAGGATTTATACAGAAGCCTAAATTCAGAACATTAAGAATGGACCAGACACCAGTCTCCTCCTGATTTCACCAGTCCACACATATTTGAATCTGCAATCCAAATGCAATACAGGGCTCGAACTAATCTAGTTATTTCTTGAAGAGGGGTGCCAGATTAGTGAGTGCACAGGATAACTGAGAGTGCCTAAAGGAATAGTTAATTCTTCATTACATTTAGTGTTACAAGTACTGTATTTAAAAAAAAATGTAAGTGCATGAAAATGGAAAGAAGATGATCAGTACGAAACATATGCAGTGTCCGAAGTAGAAATGAAACAGGTGGGGAAAGGATGCTCCTGCAAATTATATTGGCTGGTGGATGCTCTGTTTTCTTTTTGGGATTTGATTTTTATTATTTAGCATAACTTTTCTGTAACTTTTGGCTAATTGCAACGATGAGGATGACTGACGATATGATGAATTTGATGACTGGGATTCAAACCTGGAACACCTGGCATCATAGCACTCTGCGTCCACTACAGAGGTTAGCACGGATGTGAGGCCTGTAATGTAGTATGCCTATCATGTAGTCATTTATTATATACCTAATTTGATGCTGTGTTCTCTGTTTGAATAATACCAAGAGTAGAAGTATCCAGCCACCAGAAAGAAAAATACAGTGGAATACAAAGACTACACTAATTGTCTAGATCTATTGGTAATGGTCCTCAAAAATGGCACTGAAAATTGTCGAGATCATGTATAATAAAAATTATTTAAAACATCTTCCATGATAATGAAAAGTTTAGAGCACATTACATACAATTACACTCTCATTTCAATTTTTTTCAGCAACATCAAAGAACTTCTGGCAAAATGGAACAGTTAATGAAAATAATGAAAACGAAAGAGTAAGTATGGAGTTTGCATTTTTAAAAATTGTTGTTTTAAGTCCACTTTATGCACGGAAAGGCTAATCGAGACTAGACCTTCAGTTTAAAGTGGAATCCGAACCAGTGTGCCATGTGCCTCCACTGGATATAGAACCCAGGAAACCTTGATTAAAAGGCAACAACATTACTACTATGCCATCCGGGAGGGCCACTTTTATAAGAAATGACACAACCTTGTATGTTTGAATATAACATCACATCTAAAATCTGAAGTTTTATCAAATCAGCATTAATTAATGAAGATATTAATTACATTGGCCACATAAAAAAACCAAATAAACTTCAGTGTTGAAAACATTATACTCTGCCCAGGAGTATGTGGAGCAAGTAGTGCCACAAGAGAGCTCGACCAATGAGTGCATGAGAGGGAAAGGGATTGCATAAAGGAGACAACATGGCTGCAGTTACCAGCCAGTTGCAGCAGCATGCACTGTTTTGCTCCACCAAATCATTTTCCGCCCTTTTCTACCATTGTGTGTGGTGTTGTTCCAGAAATTCCAGGGATGTAGTAGAGGAAAAATATTATGTATGACTTGATTTGCATATTTGGAATTGTTTCTTTCTTCAATTTACTAACTTCCTTAATATATTTTATTTTTTCCTTTACAGTGTTTCGCAGAGTGTTTGGCTAAAAAGATGCAAATGGTGAGTAATTTTTCCCAATTATTAACGATTTCAGTTTTTAACAATTGTCCACGTTACTACAGTCAATTAATAAAAGAGAAATAAAATATTTATTTATTTTAAAATAGTAGGCTGAAAGGTTTTAACCACATTTCTGGTTACATAAACATCCATTATGAGACATATGTTCTTGAAATCAGATTAATGATTATATCTGTGTTGAATTTCCACTATGTTATCTGTTATTCAAAATTGTTAGAATGAATGATGATGAGGTATTCTTTAAAAGGAAAAATCCTCGTGCCATGAAGGCACATTTAGGGTATGTGGTGTTTTTTTTTTTATCTCTGCCATTTTTTGGAGGTGATGTGATCAGCTGCAGCCACCTTTACCCCTCACAGTTGCCCCCAGGTACCCATTGATTTGAGACTAGGTGAGCCCCAGAGCTGCTTTATACAGGGAAGGTTGGTAGAATTGTGATCTTAGATCTCCCACCCCAGGAATCGAATCGAACCCCAGTCTTCCACATGGCAGTCGGATACCCTACTGGCTAGACCACTGCAGACATATTTTATTATGGTTTATTTTACTTTGTTGGATAATCATAATGATGAGGATGAGTGATGATATGATGAAATTGACAGGCAATCCAGTGGCTCTAGGTTTGATGAAATTGATGAAGGGACACTCGCAAACAACACCCATGCACATGCTGGGATTCGAACCCAGGACACCAGGCACTGTAGCATGCTGTGCTAACTACTCTGACACGGAGGTTGGCGATGAGATAAATAGAATGAAGGACAAACACAATGGAACATCCATTCCCTGGCTGGAAATGTTCTTTGTGAGTGTCTTTATATCAACTTCAGCTTATCAACATTCATCATCATCTTCGAGATTAGCCAAAAGTAGCAGAAAAGTGAAGTAAAATAAAACAAATCAATGATGAATGCTACAGAAAAACAATTCAGTCGGAGTACCAAGAGACACGTGCAGCATGTCACATTGCTCTGGTGTGAAATATTACATTTGTTTCTTAAGGTTTGGTTCCAAGTGATAAATGTCGTTTGTCACTTCAGTCTGAAAAATCCCTTAGCCTTTAGGCCATTGGACAGTCTCAGCAGTGTTAGTCTCAATGCACAATTTGAAATTACGAACTACTCTAAATAAAATTTAATATAACAAATCAAACCTCATTTTGTTCAATAGAGATCAGGTTATAAAGTTGCACTCATAAAAGTCATGTATCTTAATAATTAGAGAAAAGAATATTTAAAAAATATTATAAAACTCATGATACAATGGAAACATGAATCTTTACGATACCTGAACTGCAATATCTTCATAAAGTCACATATTGAAAACATGATACTTCATTGCACACAAACCTATTATGTTGGCATAAAATGTATCAATTGGTATCCTTGGGTACTTCTAACTTAAAATATAGTTTCTATTGAACAATTCAAGCTTCTCAGTTTGTTATATTCATATGGACAATTTTCTGACTGCTGAATTTATTTAAATTCTGTTATTTTGTCATTTGTCAGATCAAGAATGGAGAACTTAGTAATGTAGGAATTAAGAAGATGCTTCAAGCAACAATAATGCAAGGAAAGAATGTATCAGAAGAACTGAACAAATTTAGCGTATGTTCATCTCAAGGTAAGCTGGCTTTAATCATTATGTAACATGCATACTATGTATATTCTTTAAACTATTAATACCATGCATGCATGAATGGAATTGTTACTATGTAGCAGTGACATGCGGTGATGTCGACACTTGGGGTAGCAATGAGTGGTGTGCCCAACGGGTCATAATCCTCCCCTTTTTTTTAGGGTCCAGTATTCCTAAAAGAAGAACGTCAAATACAGGAAGAATTGCAAAGTTAGGAATGACTACAAAAAATTCTACACATAACTTCCACCCACTTTCGAAAATTAAAAACAATTTGATTTGACTACTGAGCCAGACATGCCGGGTTTGAATTTCGGCTTGGCAATGGGTGATCTTTGTGTGTCCTTCATCAATTTTATCGCATCGTCTTCGCGATTAGCCAAATATGGCAGAAAGCGAAGTAAAATAAACCAAATCAAACAATCAATCAATGAATGATTTGATTTGATTCGCTTCTTTGATACATTTGGTTAATCACGAAGATGATACGACAAAATTAATGAAGGGACAAACACACACAACACCCATGTCCAGGTAGGGGTTCAAACCTGGAACTCCTGGTGTCGTAGCGCACTGTGGTAACCGCTCCCCCACGGTTGATTGATTTGATGGTTGATTTGACGTTTTAAGTTCATTTTATACACAGAAAGGCTAATCGGGACTAGACCTATAGTTTAATGTGGGCTCCGAACCACTATATACCTCCATTGGGTACAGATCCGGGACCACTTGCACTCCCCACGGAGGTCGGCTGACAACAAACATGAGAGGAAGGCGCTAACCATTCGGATACGTGGGCATCGGTAAAGCAAACTGCATTTTTCCTGAGTAGTAACTTTGAATTGAATTTTTGAAATACCATCTTTATATATGATTAACGTTTTTCCAAAAAAATCGCATTGCTTGAAATCCCTAATTTCCCCATCTCACGATCTTGTTACTGAAGGATCCGGGCTTGAGCCCTGCCTGTACATGAGTGTTTCCTTGCAAATATTTGTGAGCAAATATTTGTTATTTAATAATTATATAGCCTATTCCATATTTATAAAAAGCATAGCTAACATTTTTGTCTGCACATAAAACGTTCCAATTGCATAAATAATAAAAGTACATCCCATATTATACATACATATTGTACAACGTGTAAAATGTTGTGAAAATACAGAGAACATAAGTACTGCAGAAAATTTTCGCTTGAAATCTTTAGAGGATTTACAAAGTAATCAAATGGAAACCAATCCCCTATATGTCCTATAAGAGATAGACTGGGGGACCTGTAAGCACGGGCTTTCAACCATTGCAGCGGGGGCGAGGGGCAAGGGAGGTAGAAGCAGAAATCTTCCCTTTCCCTTCGGAAACCCGTTTCTACCTGGAACTGTGAGGAGGAGAAAGAGTGAGCTAGGCCGCTGAACGCACCGAGGGACGAGAAGGGTGTGAAAAAAGTGTTGCATATGAACTGTGGCTTCAACAAAATAATAAATATTGTGATTTGAATATAATTCGAGATGTGAGATTGATTGATCTATTTCTGCTAGACTAGCTACTCCTCAGTGCACGTCCCTACTATGTAGGTTCTTCTCAAACTTTCCATGAAATGCACGTTGCATAGTAAATATTGACTTGGTAATGTGAAATTTCAACATTCACAATAATTTCTCCACACAATTGTACCTGTGTGCACACATTAGTGTGAACTGCTGTGGAAGAAAGCATACACAACAAATTGTTTGAGTTTGTTTTCATTCTGGACCTGTTTCATCAAGTGCACACATGTAATACATCTTTGTAACCCTGAAAAACATTATGAAAACATGTTGTATGAACACATCCACACATTAAGTAAGGTCTTTCTACTCATGAGATCAATGCATTATACAAATTGTCGTATGAGAACCAGAGGAATGTAGCTCCAAAAATACAGTTTTCAGTTTTGTTTAAATGAACTCCCCTGAAGAGTTTATTTGGAGTCAGATTAACATATCTCCACTTCTAACACTTAGCAATACGGTGGAGTTTCGTATTTCCAATTTACTGACTGATTATCACATAACCAAATGTACTATGATATTCAAGAGGTTAACTTTATAACATTGAATGGCCAAATTACAAATAAAACTGTATACATTAGTGTGTATAATTTGAGATGTCAAATCCACATAAGATTGGATTTTCATGGAACCTTCCACACCTATTGTACCAGACAGTGTAGTGATACAAACCAGTGTTAACAGAAATTGATGATTTCCTGCACACACAAAATTCTGTTCTGTAAAATGTGTGTGTGCGTAAAATATAGAGAATTTTATCCGAAGATCAACTAATCCTTAAATAAAATTGTGATTTTTTCAGAGGGAACTGGAAAATGTGAAAAGACTTACAAGATTTCCAAGTGTATCCATCAAGTTATGACAGTAAGTATAATGTTGTAACTTGGATTCTATTTCTGGTATAATATCATAATTGTAAGATTTAAAAACTTGAATTGCAGGCCATACAGTACTATAACTTCATCCTATATATTGCTGTATATGTTGCTTATTACAATGGAAATGAGAAAACAAATTTACAGCTGTATATTGTAATGTAAATCAGTGATAAACCAGCATTTATTAGTATCCGGAAGATCATTAGCAATGTCAACACAAGATTTAAAAAAATTGAAATGCATTCTTTGTTAAAATTTTCTGTCCTTACTGATATTTGAAACTGGGGATGAAATTTGCTTTCTTTATAGACAAGTTTTAGCCTTCTAAAAGGTCTTCCCATATCAGATGTGGATTATATTAGATATAGTAGTCTGCATTAGATTGGCACCAAGAGTTGAAATGAGTTTGGACTTTCTTAATACAATTTCATAACTTCAAACAAGTATTGGAAACAAATCATTGTAAATCCCACATCTCATTGTAATATATAGTTACTACAACTGTAGTTCAAACATAACGTTAAGCTTTTATTACATTTTCAACCTTGGTTATAAATAGTAGATGCACTATGTACACCATGCTTTAATAATTTCATTCATTTCTGTTTCAGGAGATAAGCAAAAAATATATTCAGAAAAATCATGGTAACCACACACAACACTTTAATAAAAGAATTGGCAACCATACATGGTACCACACCACACCTGAACCAACTCCAATTCCATAATATCACGGTGAGTTGCATAAAGGCATAGTGTATTCAACAAATATCCTTGTGTACAGGAACTTAAGTTTAGTTGGCTTGAATTATGGGACATACTGAATAATATTAAAAATATCTTTCAATTCCTAGTAACAGATTCTTATTTTGAGTTAGAACTGACACTATTAAGAACACACTATACTTAAGAATTTACTATACTAAAAGAATTAAATGATCAATGAATTGAGCTTTAAAAAATAATAATAATTTATGTAATTTCTCTATTCAATGATACAGGAAGACAATTTTATTTGGAAACAATATATTTAATTACCTTTCTTTTCCTTTACCTTACAGGAATTGAACCACCATGTGAAGAAGATATTACAGGAATAGAGACATTGAAAAGTTCCTGTAACTAATGCACTGATGAACTTGTAATAAAGAGCAACTTGAAGCATGAATAGCTAATTACTTTATTTTAGAATTAAGATAATATTACAACCAAGTACTGATACCTAATTGTGTGGTTCATTCGAACATATCAAATGTTTAGTTCAGAAATTGAATAATACAGTGGATCCTCAATGCTACAGCATCCTACAATGCCAGGTGTCCTGGGTTTGAATCCTAACCTAGGCTTGGATGTACTTCGTGAGTGTTCATTCATCAATTTCATCATGTCATCACTCATCCTCATATTTGCGATTAGCTAAAAGTGGCAGAAAAGCAAAAAGCAAAGTGAAATAGACCAAATCAATCAATCATATTTTAACAACTGCATGACAAATGCTGTTATTAAGTATGATTATTTTTCTACAAGGCTTGCTTAAGATTTATCTTACTACAAAAACTAATCATAATTTTTTGTGAGCTTTGAGATCAACTGTGTTGGGATGATTGTTCGGACGAGAATTTAGCTTCATCTCTGTTCTATGAAAAAATTAAATTCATATCTATCTCAAGTTATTACTTCACGAGCTCTTTAAACTGCAATCTAAAAATATTAGAGATGGACAGATATGAAATTTTTTGCCAAATTTCAATATAAAGTTTACTGATAACCAATATTCTACCACTGCGATATAAAACTGCAAATATTTAATTAAGAATGGTTCATTAATATCCTTAATTAACTAAATTAAAATGTGACAGATTTTGTAATGGGCTTTGTGTTAGGAAAAAGAAACTGAGTATTTAAATATTTACAAAACCAGAGAGTACATGAATTATACTTTTATTCGATACAAAGGTTTTGTTGTAGTTGTTTAAGTCTACTTTATGCACAGGTAGGCTATTTGGAACTGGACCTACAGTTTAAAGTAGGATCAGAACCACTGTGCAATGTGCCTCTGCTGGGTATCGATCCCGTGACCCCGTCATTAGCATTAAAAAGGTAACAAAATTGCAGAATTTTTTAGTTAAAAGCTATTATAGGAATGTCAGATCAGCAATATTATCATCAAATTTACAAGTAAACAGACCTCAAAATATGCCTATATCAGCCAATAACAATAGAGTATGGATTGATACCTGATGAAGACAAATAATGGTTTGGATCCCATTACAAACTTTAGGTCCAATCCTGATTAGCGTATCTGTGTACAAAGTGCACTTAAGACAAAAACTCAAACAAACAAACCAACTGTCACATCCTTCAAATTATATATTAGGGACGGAACATATTAATTGATACTGCATCAGTTTGGGCTGATATAACTATATTGGTAACATTACATTGGTCACCTGAAAAACATCTGCAAAGAATTCGTATTGGTCTCTATTATGTAGTTAAGACATACAATATAATCTAGAAGAGGGTACTTGAAAATAAATATACCATATTTACGCGTGTATAATGCACGTGCATGTATAATGTGCACCCTGGGTTTTGATGGGGAAAAGTGATAAACAATTATAGCTAGTATATAATGTGCAGTATAATCTAGTTTCAAGAAATGGCTTTCTTAGTTGTAGGTCGTAAAGTTATTGTTATGCTGATCAAGAGTGAATGACATCATACCTATTCAATGAATCACTTGTTATTATGTGCACCAAGAGGAGAATAATATCACTTGTGTATGCCATGAGTCACCTACCCACTCTAGCTCCCTACTCTCCCTCCATTGTGTTTAGCATCCCAAAGCTTTTACTCTTTAACCACCTTATTTATTCTGTAATATTAGAAAGCGAGTTCAAAATTATGTTATGGATTTGCAGTGCTCAGGAAGTTATTTTCTATTATTTCTTACCCAACAAATATTGCTGATCCGCATCCCATGTGCATTCTCAAATTCTGCCAGAATAGCACTGCTTTTCTTGGTGTCATAGAACATTACATTACAAAGTAAAAAAAAAACTTGGGAAATGGCCTTCAAATTTTTATACGTGGTTCTGATCATTCATTCTTTACTTCTTCTGAGAAAACTTCAAAATATATACTTTTTCCGTGACTAACGTAACATTTATACGAAGCACATTCAGGACCCTCAAACTAGCAGTTAGCAACAAAAGATTTCTTTCATTAAGGCATTAACACACTATATATATATACATACATATATATATACAGGGTGTTTCAGAGCGACCCAGACACTACCTTTTTCTCGAGAACGGGAGACGTATCAAGTTGAAACAAAAAAAATGCACCACTAAGTTGGGCCCAAAGAATCTGTAGAAAGTATTTGCAACAGCCCGAAAGCCACTCTTTGTGGTTTTAGTGGGGGGCACATGCCCCGTTCGTGTGATTTTTAAATGGGAATGGTATGTTTGTAATACAGATTCGGAAAGGCGGGGAAGAAATACGATTGCCATATGAAACATTTGTCTGTACCACCTACCGTTTTCCGTGTAGAAAATGGTTTTGCAAAAAGAGGAAGGTGAGCCAAATCGAGTATACCGAGCTTAACAATTAAGATAAGTGGAGCACCATAACAGTTTTGGAAAGTGCCGGACACAAGCTTTCCAACGATATGCCACATGATGACTGCGGGACTAAAAAGGATGAAACCACGTGACCCAAACAAGGGGGTATAAAGTTAGGGAATAACTCGAAAATTTCAAATGGCAAGGGGGGGGGGTCGAGTAATACCTCGTTTGAAAGGTCACAGAAAACGTGAAAAGGATGCGAACATGATTTTGTAATCCACTGACCAGTTTCAAAATGGCGACCAAAACAATTCCGACCCCTGAAGTTGGTGTTCCAAAGTGAGGAATTACGTACGTAAATAGCAAAACACAAACACTGGACATAGTACATTAGATCCTGAAGAAACAATTATGGTAATGGGTCTGCTCTCGAAACACCATACTATTGTATGCTTTGTTTGAGCTGCAACTTTGACCGCCCTTCACACTTTCTCCAGGCTTAGGATTGGCAACGAGTGGTTTTCTGTCACGCACAATAAGGAATTCGTTGGCATGTTTAACGGCTGCTTCGCCAACGAAAAAGGTTCTTTTCTCACAATTGATTGCCAAACCATTGTTTGACAAAAGAAATAGGCTTAACTGAAATGATGATAAGAAAAACGAAAGACCAATCAGAAACCAATGAACAACGGAAACGAGAAGAATAGGTAAAGCACCCAGTGTGATGCACATTTACCAACTTACAGTAGATGTTCAAAATGTCTTCCCTCGGTCTCAATGCATTTCTGCACACGAACACTGAAATCATTCTGTGCTGCAATAACTTCTGCCTCAATAATCTGACTGCATGCAGCAACTATGCGCTCGATCATGTCGTCCCTCGTTGTAGGGCGATTTTGGTAAACGATTTTTCAGTCGTCCCCAGAGGTAATAATCTAAACATGTTAAGTCAGGTGACCTAGGAGGTCGTGGCACAGGCCCACCTCTACCTACCCAGCGACCACGAAACATTGCATTCACCTGATTCCTCGCTGTCAGCTCAAAATGTGCTGGGCATCCATCTTGTTGTAGCCACATGTGTGTTCTGATGTGTAAGGGGACGTCTTCGAGAAGACTGGGCAATTGTACTTGAAGAAATGTGCGGTACACAACACCCGTAAGCATCGCGTGAAAAAAATGAGGTTCAATTATTCGTCCGCCGATGATTCCACACCACACATTCACAGACCATCTACGTTGATGATCAACCTCTTGCATCCACCGTGGGTTTTTGGCGGCCCAGTAATGCATGTTGTGCCGATTTACCTGACCATCACTTTTAAATGTAGCCTCGTCAGACCAGAACATTTCGTTAAAGAATCGAACATTTGCATTCACTTGAGCTTGAGACCACATGCAAAAGTCTAGACTGCTTTGAAAATCAGTTCCGTGTAGCTCTTGATGCAAGGACACGTGGTACGGATGAAATCTGTGATCTTTTAAAATCATTCTCACTGTACTTGCGCTGACACCAGAATCACAAGCAACTTGCCTGATACTCACTTGAGGATTGAGATCAGCGTTGCCATGTCATATTTTCAAAAATCGGGAGATCGTCCCCTGAAAAATCAGGAGATCTGCTTAAAAAATCAGAAGAACTAATAATATCGGATTATCAACGTTCTGGGGGTGGGGGTTGAGTGGGACAAGCCTTCCACTATCATTATTGAACGTTAATTATTAATTTTAGATGTCAAAAAATAATACTGTTATGTTAATACAAATTATATTATGAATTTGCACTTCAAGTGGTACGATAACCCCAGTAGAATGACAGCACTTCATTCCTACGCGTCAGCAAAAATTCGATGCGACTGGTGTTATGTTACATCCTGTCGTAGCGGGGTACGAGCGGTTTTATTGTTGAGTCAGCAGAACGTGTTTGATCACGTTGAAGACGTCGGAAGCGGGGGGAAGGGGAGCAATGGATTTGTGATGTTGTTTGTTGATGTATGCTAACCTAACACGTGCGTATGCTTATGTGTGTGTGTGTGTGTGTCTGTGGAGGAAATGCGCGCGCAACCATTGCGTATGATGCAAAGACATGAAGAAATGATTTAAAGATGGCGCCGAAGGTGCTGTACCCCGAAAGCTTAGCGGCTAAGGTTATTGCTCTGTAAAACAAGAGGCGTCGACGGTTCGATTGCTGTAGAGTCAATATTGATTGATTGATAGATTGAGTTAGTTTTTTTAAGTACACTTTATGCACGGTAAGACTAATCAGGATTGGACCTACAGTTGAAAAGTGGTGATTCGGAGCACTATGTGCCTCCACCGAGTATCAAACCTGGGACCATTTGATTACAAGGCGACGATGTCAATATTGAATGGTCTCGATTAGCCTGTGTGTACATAAAGCCAACAAAATGGCTGAGTTCGAAAATCGAGTTGGTTTAGTGGTTAATGTTGTTATCTGGCAATGATGAGGTCGCGGGTTCGATTGTCTAGGTAGTTAAATGAGGCCAATTGTTTTGTCCCGCCATTATAGGTCCCGATTAGTTCATCTGTGCATAAATAGTGTTTGAATAAAATCAATATGGCGGCCTTGGGTTAGTGGTTAATGTTGTCGCCCTGGTAATGAAGAGGTCGCGGGTTCGATATTCTACATAGTTAAATGAGGCCAATTGTTTTGTCCCGCCATTATAGGTCCCGATTAGTCCATCTGTGCATAAATAGTATTTGAATAAAATCAATATGGCGGCTGTGTTTTGTGTTCAGCGGCGGCGGCTGCGACGAGGCGCGGCGCGGGGCGGAGCGGCGCGGCGCGGGGTGTTTTTATTCCGCGAGATGTTTTAACCAAGTGGTTGAGGGTTCGATTCCCAATGTTGGTGAAAATTGGATATTCAATTGTATTTGTTTAAAAGTTCCGATTAGCTTTTGTGCACAAAGAGAAAATGAACTAATTGGAAATAGGATGTTTATGCTATAATGAAAAGGTCCCGGGTTCGATTCACAATGTCAAATTGGCTGATAATGATGTTGTTTTTAAAATAAAAAAAAGAAGTGTGTTGAGTTTTTATTAGTATTTATGCAGGAACAGATATTAAAAATCAAAACAAAATGGCTGTGACTGGTGTTTAGTATTCGAAACGTTCCAGGTTCGAGTCCAAATGTTGGCAAATTTTTAATTTAATAGTTATAATTTTTTTTAGTTTACAGAATTCTTTCCCATTTATTGCATTTTGGCGAACACGTCCTCCCCCTTGTGGCATTTGGACATGATGGAGAAATACATAGAAATTGTTGTCAAAGTGCCTAATAATGATTTTCTGTTTAAATAAAAAAGAAGTGTGTTATCAGTCCCGATTAGCACGAACAGATATTCAAAAACAAAACAAAATAGCTGATATTGTTGTTTAGTATTCAAAAGGTTTTGGGTTCCAATTCTGGCAAATTGCAGAATAACATTGATTTGTTTAAAAAGTGAGTTACTATTCCCGATTATCCTTGATACACAAATAGAAAATAGGTGATTTTGGAGTTTTGCAACCAAGGGGGGTCGAGGGGTCGATTTCACTAGGGGCTAATTTTGGCGTTTTTAACGCAGTCCCGATTAACCGTAATGCATAAAGCTGTTTCAACGAATATCGAACCTGGAATCTTTGGATTACAATGCAAAGACTTTACCACTAATGTATGCTATGTTTTAAAACCAAAAATAAATAATAGTATCGAATTTTTTAAAAGATGCGTTACCAGTCTCGATTACCCATTATGCACAAACAGATGTGTTTTGAAACCAAGGGGGTCGAGGGTTCGATTCCAACTGGGTATGTGTGTTGAGGAAACTAAAGGTCAACAGGCATGGAAAGTTTTTACTCGCCATCTCAAAATAAGTTTTTGGGCTTGGTACAGGTAGCTTTTTGTAGAAAGCCCCACAACGGCATCAAAGTGGCTACCATCTGTGGGGGCCTCTTTTTTTAAGTTGGAGAGGGGCACAAGGCCGCTTGTACCATACAACCTTGCACCGAAGAACCAACTTGTCAACTAGTCACTCACTCCAACATTAAAGTGCACAACATAATATCAGATTTGCACTGATAATAAGCAAAGAATTATAGCGGCTGCATAATTATATTTCAATGACAGCAAATGGTTTCAAATGAATGGTTTTCACTTTATTTTTTACTAAGTAACAGATTTGGTAATGAAAAGCTTTAACATTTGCATATAATATGAGATTTCTTTTGGTATCCAGTTTGTATGTTGACCAAATCACAGATATACTATTACTAAGGATAGCGTCTTGTGACAAAAAATGAACCTCGAAAGGTTCGGGGATCAGACCTGGAGCCTTTTAGATTAAAGATAATTATTCTATTGGGGGTTAGCGGTAGCTCGTAAGCTCTCGCTTGGCTGCATCTGCATACTGCAGGAGGTACCTGAATGCACTTAAATTTACATAACACTTTATAGAATGGCAACTCTCTAGATTTGGGTTACAATGACCTTAAGCCTGCATTGGCAAAGGATGGCATTAAAAGTATATTACCTGTCTCTCTCTTTGGAAGCGTGGACCGAAGAGTTTCTAAAATAACTGTCACTCGCTTGCTGAAGTTCAGTTCGCCTCTTAAAATCTCACACAGCTTCGCTGCACTCCTCTCTCCAAAACTCAAAACCCCCTTCTTCTTCGTCCAGGACCACTCTCCTCTTCTCTCCCAAAACTCCAGACCAACTCTCCTCCCCACCTCTCTCACCAGATCCAACTCCCTTCTTCCTCCTCAAAACTCCTCCCCTTTTTCTCTCTCATCAATTTTCCTTTGCAAATATTGGCGAATGCTTTTCGCTGAGCTGGTGCTGAAGTTAACACTTTCCTAATACTTCCTGTCAGGCTGCCTAGCTACACGTAACTCGAAAATGAAAATGAGGGATACGTGACGGTATCCAGCTGGGCGAAAAAAAATTCCTTTGAATTTTTAAAACGTTGAGACAAGTTGCAGGTACAGTGCCGGTTATGCCAATGCAGTCCCTTAGAAGGTCTATTTATTTAATGAAGAAAAATAAAAATACATTTCACATCAGTGAAAATGAACACTACAGACTAACTCTAAAACTAAAGGGAAGGAAAAAAAAAATGCAGTCAAAATTAGATTTGGTTGACAGGTGTCAAGTCGTAATCTAATTTGGACTATCGAATATCAAAACAAAAGCTCTGTGGGAGCAAACTAAAATTAAAAGCCGAGATGGCAATCAAAAATGAGAAGTCCAATGCCATATTTCGTTTGTCTCTAGCATGAATGAAATGAACGCGTGCGTACTACAATGTTTATGCTGAGCACGCATACATTGGCTTCCAAGAAATGTTTATCAACACGAGCTAAGCGGTAATGTCGGCTCGGGTCAGAGAACCAAAGATGTTGATACATCAAACTCACACCAGTGAACTCACTTGTCAGCTGAACTGACGTCAGAAAGGCCAAAGCCATAAGTTGTGGCTCCACCCACTAAGCATGTGGGGGGGGGGGGCTAACACCAAAGCACTAGGAATATGGGAGCAACTGCTCACGCCACAATAAATTTCAAGACAATTTGCACTTATATAAGAGGATCCTGGTGAATATATATTGTATCGAAGCACACGCAAGTTTCTCCGTCCATTGAATCTCTGTGAGAGAATAATATATGTATAGAAGATATAAGTACCATCTTCCAATAAAAATGAGAGAAAAAAAAGATTGTTGAAAATATATCATATTATAGTGAATAATGCTATAGTGCATTACGTATTAAAATACCAAAATTGTCCAACACCGTCCATTAAATATGAGTAGATATTTGAATACACACGTGATAAGTAAAGAAAAAAAACAACTTAGTCCACTACAAATACATAATGAGTGGAATATTAAAATCAAATGTCCATTATATGTGTATATATATTGGTTATTAAAAAAGTAATCCTACAGTCCTTGCTGTATGGCGTAAAAGTTCCTATGTAAAGTCCGGAATGTTCTGAAAACACGCGAAAGCACTTGCGTGTATTATCCACTGCATTCCATGGAGTCCGTGCAAAAGTGTTTGCAACTGCGAAAACCGGAACGAGGGTGTCACAATTTACATCCCAATCATCACGTGAGAATATAGGTCCTTTTGTAGTTTAAGGAACGAGAAGTATTCGTGATTGTACCACTGGATGTAAAATTCTGGGTGAGGGACGTTTGATGAGGCGGGGGGTAAATCTTGAAGATCGGCGGGTGAACAGAAGGAAGAAACAGTTGGATTAATTTGTGCGGCTAACTGTACTGTAAAATTAATCATCCAGGGGAGAATGCTGTTCACCGGACTAGGGAACCTAGTCTCGTAAAGTCTGCATTGCTGTAGAAGTAACAGCTAAAGTAGGTGTGCTTGGCGGGTTGCATATGCCTGCACTCGAAGATGGTAACACACTTGTGGTGGGGACCGTACATGAAAGTAAAGCTGGTCTTGCTGCGTACGGGCGTCTGAGTGGTAAACAAATCGAAGGATACTGAAGATGGGGTAAAGGTGTCATGTTTTCTTCTGGCCACTTGAAACTTGTAGGCTGGGACACATGACGGGAAAAGTTTTCATCCGTTGCATCACTTTGAGCTGGAATGTAGTTCTGACTGGAGTTCCAGCGGAAATAAAGACAGTACTTCCGCTGCATCTTGAGGGCCGAAGCGTAGAAATGGGACAAAATTGTAGGTGTGTTCAGGTGGCTGGCACAAATCCCATCGGCCAACGGTCGCAGTGCAGTCCTGAGTTCGAGGAGGTAATGCGAAGTACTCGGCGGGTTTATGTATGCCGGGTGAAAACTGAAATTGTTGACTCCACGAACTGAGAGGCGATTGTAAATGGAGCTGCTCTCTGAAGGCGATCCGCGCGTAGAATTGCAAGTTGAAGGCGTCTCAGGAAGTCTCTGCTTTTCGATGTAGACGTCATGGAGATATGAGACATTTTTAGGTGAGGATAGGAATGAGGTGGCTAATGAAGAAAAAAAAAAAAAAGGAACAGGGAAAGGTTTCAAAATACAGTCTTTAAAATCACAATAACCCAGAGTATGCCATTCAAATAAAGGTACAAAATCACTAAAAATGGGGCCTAATGTCAAATAAAATATAATAACTAATAAAAGGCAATAAAGAATGTAAATCAATTTTAAATAACTGATATGCGAAAGATGTGAAGGTTCACGATGTGAGACATTATTTTACCATTACGGAAGTGTAAACGTGGTGAAAATATTGATAGAAGGCTAACAAAATTGCAATAATTGTCCGTAAATCTACAGAGGTTTGGGAAAGCAAAATAGATATGCGAATCGGAACAAAATTTGGAATATAGCCGTGATTGTTAGAAATGTGGTTGTCGGAAAGGTAATTGCAGTGACGTAATAAGTGAAAGTTAAATTCTTATGTACTAGTTGAAGAACGACACTTCATGTAATAATGATATAAGGCATAGCCGGTAAGTGCAAAATTCCAGACGACCAGAAGGAATATGGCGATTGAGTATTTTGAGAAAACGATCTCATGTAACGGGATTTCTGTGGCCAAAGATTGATTTAATTTCAGTAAAGCTAAGTTCATATCTGTCCAATCCGGAAGGATGATGTCAGAAAAATTGAGAGACAAATTAAAAGGTAGATTAATATCTGTCAGTTTGACTGTCGTGTCCAGCGATTGGCGAGTGTGAATTATTTCATCAGCAAAAATAAGTTGATCGAAGTCATTGTAATGTAAAAACACAGAATTTCCTTCCAATACAGACACCGTGGTTTGACTATTGACGTTGCCATGAAGAATTTGAGACAGTTTAAATTGTCCTTTACCAGAGATCAGAACACCATTCCGTGTTCGAATCCGTTGTAGCTCGGGGCCAGTATGAGATTTTATTTCCATTGCACAGGAAGTTGTAGAGTTATGGTAAACCAAATTCTGAAGACAAATAACGTTTTCCTGGATTGACAATTCGGCGTGTCTACATATATATAAAAATGAAATGAACTGACAACTACTGTCCACAATTTCCACTACACGAGGAGAGCCGTTATGCTGGATTGTATAAGTCAGTTCGGGTACTTTAACTCGTGACCATTTGTCCTGTCGAAGGGTGCCAAGATTGATTGCTCTGAACACTGGAGAAATTGAATTTAATGATAGATAAGGAGTTTCCATTAATAAATGGAAGGAACGTGAAGTCATATCGTAATTAATAAGATATACGTTGGACAAAGTGTAGAACAAACCAACGTCTGTCGTATACAGAGTGTTTTTGAAATCAGGATGTAAATTTATAAAAGTGCGCAGCCAATGGGGAGATATCATATGATATGATAGTTTATTCGTTGCTATTTCGGCTATGAGAAAATCTACACGCTCAAAAATTCCAGCTGTTTGGAGAAGGGACAAAATATGACGCTCCGCTGTGTACAAATCGCAGAACCTGGCCATTAAATTTTTCTGCAAATCCAAAATTGAACGTTTAAGGATCAATAAAATGTTGTTAACTATACCAAAGGTACGCAGTTCATCTTGTTTCATACGTGTGAGTTCTGCAGAGATCTCATGTTGATTTTCGGCGAGTGTTTGTACCGAGGACTGAAGGTGATGGATAGAGAAAGTATTATAAATTGACATACCCGCGCTAAATAGGTTCAGTAAATTTAGGATTAAGGAACGTTTATTCCTAGGCTGAGCGTCAGCTGAAATGTTTGGAGTTAAACTACAATGGGGTCTCGTGTCGCCGACTACAAAACGGCAAGGAAAATAATTGGAAATTTCAAGTAAATAAGTGTCAATTTTTGCGTGGGCTTGAGCGGCAATTTGAGACCCATGAGGGCAGTCGGCGGGGTCTTTGATGTCAATGTTCACATCTAGATGCACATTAAGCGTGGTATATATGTTGCGGTGAGTATGGATCAGTAGACTTTGTTTTTCATAGTGCAAGCCAAGTGATTGAATAAACATCGAATCGCGCTCATCTGACGTCGTTAAGGGCAAGGTTGGGGGAATGGGGAGGGATAGAAGGAATATAATCCAACCGAAGTAAGGCATCCTCGCTTCGTGTCTGAAACAAAGGAGAATGAGACTCATCAGTAAATTTGCAAAATTGATGCGGTTGTAGGTGTAAATTGCATTTCATATGACCAGGAGATGTAGGCGTGGAAAAAAAATGAAACAAACAAAAAAAATCAATCAAGAATTTCAAGCCCCGGTCAAGCCCCGGTATGAAATTCGCGTACCGTCGCAATATGCGTCGTGATGTGCGTTGCAATTAGCCAAAGGTAATAAAACACACGACGGTTTAAGAAATTGATTAAATTTACAGTTACGTCGTCTCTTAATAATGTCATTAGAATTTGTAAATGTAATATGAACCTAAATCTGCCTGTGGGCTTTTGAGTATAATTCTACGAATGTAAAAATAAGATATTTAAATATCTCTGGCAAGTCACTTTCATTTACGCACGAAGGCATTGGAACAGGCCAGCCATCATTATGAGTACTGAAACAGTTCGTTGGAAATAATGATGAATTATAATCGCCAACTAGTAAATAAAATTTCGACCGCAGCTTCAATGCGAGTGATGACTTGAAGTGTAAGAAATTGTGGCGTCAGGATAATTCTCGTAAAAATTCTGGGGTGGGGAAATTCTAAAAGCTAAGCATGCTGGAACATGGTTCGATCTTGTCCGGCTGCGAGAGCAATACAGTCGCCGCTAGGCAACAGATTATGCGAAGTCAGGAAAAGGTAACAAGAGATGTATTGTTCTGCTCAGAATCAGTTCCTTGGAAAAGGAGCGGGGTTAGCTATTGTGCATTGTCATATTGCAATCCTGTCATTGTATCAATTTTCACCTTCGGCCGGAACTGTCCAAGGTTACTGGGTGTATGGGAACGCTGAATCGCAGCCGTCAGAGTTTGCTGGAATTAACTAACGCTGGTAAAACGGAATGGAGGAAATTAACTTGCAAGAAATGTGAGTTATTGCGTTCTTGCGGTTCTCCGCTGGGTACTAGGAGGAGGGGTAAGAGAGAGAAAAAAATTGTAAGGAAAGGAGAAACGTGACGACGCTTGCAGAAATGTGTACTTAACCGTGCACCAAGAACTATAGTGCAAATGTGGGGTGTAGACATAATGGAAACTATAAATTTATCGCAATGAAAAAAAATTAGAAACAATTTATATTGGTACGTAAATCAATTATAAATCATCATACATATCGTGATGGACAAAAGCAATGGGTTGATCCTGAGCTAGGATATTAACTGAAATTGGTATTAAATAAGGCTCAGTAACACCTTCATCCATTACGTCAGGTAACTGTCTTTCAGGAGCACAGGTGGGAGGAGCAGGGTGCTGTCTACACTCAATCTGAACAAATGGTATTGGAGAAGGGTTTAGTGGTACTATCCGCTGGGTGTTTGTTTCTAGTTCCATGCAAACATTATCATAAACATGATTCATTTCTGAGTTAACTTCGCTAGCTATGTCATGTAGTACCACAATGTCTTGTACTTGAAGCTTGTTCGTTGCAGGCTTAGAGCGATAAAAACGAGAACAGAGTAAAATAATTGCTAAAAGAAAACATATAACAAAGGTCGCAATGACCAAACTGGTACAGATTACATACGGGAATTGGAATGCTTCTGAAAATATCTCTGTAAATGATAACGCCTGAACTGATGGGAAATTAATATATAATACTATAAGTACTCCCAAACTATTCATAGTAGGATGGTTGCAATCCATTCTTGACCACTTAGTACACTAAATTATCGTTAATTAGGCGTGCTATGAGCTCTATATATATATTTTCAAAAGATACCGTAGCTGTACTTTTCCTATTCGGTTCTTAAATATAAGTAATCCTATTCCGTTTTTGCACTATAAAATTTATTATTAGAGGCGGGTAAAAGGAAAAAGTTGGGAAGATGTAAATCCGATGATCTGGAAATAAAAAAAATCGACGCTAATAAATATGTGAATGTGTTGTTCAGCCATGAAAATTCTCTAACACTAAAATTACAGTGGAACATCTTATGTTCACATTTCATTATTTATATGTGCTTAGCACATTTATTTGAAAAATATAACTAAAGTCTTCTGGAGACCTACATCTTATGCCATTTCGTCGATAACGAAAGGTACTTTCACCAGTTAATTGGGATCCTTGGGTAACTGGAGAAAGGATAATCAAAAAGGCGCATTAAATTATATTTCGTACGTATCACTACTATTATAGTATTGTGTAGTTACTAAATAAACTCCTGGTGTCCATGCGCATTACAGAAAATATATATATCGGTGTTGTTGAAAGTCAATGTTGCTTTCATCTGACGATGTAATTTAGTGTGCATGACTGAATATTTCACTTAGTGACAACCGTTTGGTTAGTAACAATTGATTATTCACACATAAAATTTATTAACAAATGAAAAGGTAAAGAAATGTTACTCGTATTTTATCTTTTAAGTGAAAAGGATGTTGTGAAACCTGTATGACTAGATAACGCGCGTACATGCATTGTTTTTAATCCTCGATTTGCTCCCCTTCTTCCGTTATGGGCAGATCTTCGTCGCCATCTCCATCTGAAGGTGGGTGATAAATCTTCAAGCGTTGGACAGCAATTTCATCGATGACGGTTTTACCCCGCTTGTTCGTGAATTCCACCTTGTATGTGTTAGGGTTTATTTTTTCTAAAATTGTAGCAGGCCCGCGGAAAATATTACTGAAACATCGCGCCCCACCAATGCGGTTTGTAGGATCAAATATCAAGACCTGGTCTCCTTGATTGAAGTTCACAGACTTATGCCGTTTGTCGTAGTATTTCTTCGTCTCCTTGAATCGTTTCTGTAGGCATTCGGCGGCTGATAAACGTGCTTTTTCCAGGATGCGTATTTTCGTCTCGTTGGACGGGTGGTCACACGGTGTTGCGTGGAGAGCCGCTTCCGCCGGAGTCCGGGGTTCAAAGCCGTGAAGTAGGAAAAATGGTGAACTCTTCAAATTCTCATTCCTGCTAATATTACAGGAAAAAATAGCAGGTTGCAAGTAATCGCTCCAGTTACAGTGTGAGCTCGAGACAAATCTCTTGAGAATCTGTTGCAAAGTGCCATGTGATTTTTCAATAATCCCGATTCTATTGTGGAATTGAGCGGGCGCAAACTTAAGCTGTATCCCCATTCTAGAGTTCAATTCCTGGAATACTTTTGAGGTAAATCCTGTACCTCTGTCCGTAGTGATTTCTAGCGGACAACCAAATTTAAGTATTACTTCCTCGTAAATAAAATCAGCAGCGGTCGCAGCTGAAACGTCGGATACTGCCTTGCCAATGAGAAAACGGGTCGCAAAATCCGAGCACGCTAAAATATACTTGTGACGTAACATGCCACTCGCAGGATAGGGGCCGCTAAAATCGACCGCAATTCTCTCAAAAGGTTTTTGTGGGGGGAAGGTTAAAAGCTCGCCATTTGGGAATCCGACAGGCCTCTTATGCTGCTGACAAACAATACATTCCCTGACAATTTTCTGTATGAGATTCTTCATGAAAGGGAAATAAAATCTAGAAAGAGCATTATGATACGTCTTGGTAAAGCCGAAGTGAGCTCCACCTATAGGAGAACAATGAATCGATTCGACAACCGATTTTTGCAAGGACCGGGGTATACATAGTAGTTTACGAGATCCACCTGCCATTTTATGTTGCCTATATAGCAAATTATTTTCCAGTGTGTAGGAGCACGCTTGTCTTTGAAGGGCTGGCGAAATGTCCACATTTTCGTCTTCTGGGCTTTCCAAAACTTTAATAATATCACCAAAAAATGAATCTGCACGCTGGTGTGAGGCGACGTCCACAGTGGTGTCCTGCAATATAAACATGCGTGGTTCTGGCAACTCTGGCTCGTTGTCGGCAGGCAAATTGCCACACTCTCTGCTAAGTGAATCTGCTATATTTTGAGTAGATCTACAGTGTGATACAGTATAATTGTACTCTTCGAGAATGGAGGACCACCTTAAAAGTTTAGCAGAAAGATGACGTGATGTGCGAATATAGGTAATAGCTCGGTTGTCTGTAAATAAATCGAACTCCCTGCCAAGTAAGTAGAATCTAAAGCTTTTAAAAGCATATAGAATTGCAGTAAGTTCCAATTCAATTATTCCTAGCTTCTTTTCATGTTCTTTTAACGTGCGACTACAGTATGCGATAGGTTGGAATTCATTCTGGGCGTTAGGCTGCATTAAAACGCCAGAAATCGCCTTTGTGCTTGCATCGGTATAAAGACGCGTTTCCTTGCCGGGGCTGTATGGTAACAGAACCGGGGCTGTAATTAGTGCATGTTTTAACTTCTCGAAGGCTGCTTGTTGCTCGTCAGTCCATACGAATTTTTTGTTTTTACCGATCAATCTTTGTAGTGGTTCAGCTATTTCTGAAAAGGATTTGATGAATTTTCGGACATAAGAACAAAGTCCTAAAAAACGTCGGACCTGCTTTGTAGTAGTTGGAACTTTATAGTTGGTGATGGAGTCAATTATTTTGTCAGACACGGAAAAGCCATGCTTTCCAATCTTGTGCCCAAGTGCCATAATTTGAAAATATGCAAAATGACATTTGTGTGGGGCCAGGCGTAATCCTGCAGCAATCAGACATTGAAAAAGCCGTTCAAGTGTTGTTAACATATCTGAAAATTTGTCGGAATAGCAGAAGAGATCATCCATGTAGGATGAAAAATGATCGTTATTTAAGCCAGAGCAAGCCAATTGAAGGCAGCGGGTTAACGCTGCTGGAGATGTAATATGGCCTTGTACAGCATACTGCATTTCATAGTGACCTTTCCCAGGAATTGTGAATGCTGTGTACTGTTTTGAATTCTCCGATAATGGTATTTGAAAAAATCCGCTGCGGAGATCACACGAAGTATAGTACCGCTTGCCACCCATGTTGTAGAGCGTTTCCTGGAGATTATTTATCGAAAGCGCGTCAAAGACAGTACGTGAATTGAGAAATCTCATATCTTGGAGTAATCTGTAATCACCATCTTTTTTACGAACTAAAAATACAGGAGAATTGAAGGGTGAGGTGCTCGGACGAATTACGCCTTGCCGTAACAAAGTATCAACTTGATCATAAAGCTGCGCACGAAGATGAATCGGTACTTGATAAGGTGGCAAATGAAAATCTGAATCATCCTTTAGCCTGATTTTGTGCACATAATTTGTCGCTTTTCCCATATCATCTTCGGACCACGAAAAAACCTGTTTATATTTGTGCAGTAATTGTAGCAATTGTTCTTTCTCTTCGGGTTGCAGTTCGGGATTAATGTCAAGTGTAGTGACGTCGGGCTGCACGCCACTGGGTTGTTGTGATTCTGCTGTGATATTAACCTGTGCATTTTTAGTACTTTCTCCAAAACTTTCTTTCTGAACATAGATTTCACTTAAACTTTCCCTACTTGCGTCCGTGCACTGGCTAGAGCTATCACGAGTGCAAAGAGGATTGCAAAGTTCGGCCTGTCCTAGTCTTGTCCCCTTTTTAATAATAATGTTATGCATAAGTGGATTGGTTACCCAAATCAGGGGTGAATCCGAGTTGAGAAGAGCCCGGGGGATTAGCAAGCCGGATTTAGTCTGAAATTGTTGATCTGGTTCTAAAAGATTCCTAGCCTTATCATGAGTATTAACTAATTTCACGGGAATGCATAAGTGAGATCTAGGTTTTACTCTAATCTTTTTAGGTGCCACAAATTCTGGTCGTAAAAGGTGTTGTAGCATATTTGAAACTTTCACGGACACAGCAAAAGGTTTACCACTTTCCCTCTGGATACGGTTTCTGGGAGGAGTACCAAAACGTGTTAAAACAAGTTTGTTGGACTCAAAATCAAGATTTGCCTTGTGACTCTTTAAGAAATCATTCCCCAATATAATGCCATGCGAAAATTTTGGAATGTATCTGAATGGGTGTCTGAAAGAATGTCCATTAAAAGAAAAGGTCAAAATTACAATTTCATTGATTTGGAGTTGCCCATTAGTGACGCCTTGAACTATTGTATTAATTTTAAATCTTGGGGTATGGGCGGGCGCTGGTATATCTCCTATAACGCTAATTTGAGATCCGCTATCCAAAAGGAACTTGTGCTGTGTACCACAGACTTTACCATTTACATAAATTAAGTCAGCATTTTGAAAAGTGGAAACTGTCAACGTACGACCTACAACATTTGCTGGGCATATGTTTCCTTTATGCACAGTCCCTAGTCGTTTAAATTGTCTCTATTCTGAAAACAGACAGACGAATCATGATTGGGATAATTGCAAATATCACATCTCTGCCCCTCACGGCGGTCACCGGTCGAACCCCGGTCGCCCCGATCACCGGTCGTGCCCCGGCCCCGCGAAAAATTACGCGAAGAATGAAAGCGCGAATTTCCATTACGCCACTGGCCGCGATTGGGAGTCTGATAATATCTGTTCCGACGATAACCATTTTGTTGGAAATTATCATTACCACGGCCAAAATAACCTCTGTTACTTCTATTGTTACCTCTATAGGATTGACCTTCATAATTATTATAACGTGGGAAGTTATTTCGGGTGTCTTGTGTATGCCTGTCCTGCTTATTCTGGGCGTTCACCATTTCATCCATCTTAAGAGATAAACTCTTTAATTGAGCTTCGAGACCTGTCTCCTGAGACGAAGGTCCCGGGGTCGAAGGTCCTGGGTTTGAAGGTACAACGTTGTGTACTCTCAAAGAATCCAGTTCAGCCTGCATGGCGGTGACACGCTTCTCGAGGTCGGGATGGGCCTGAGAACGTGGTGTTTCACAAGGTCTCGCCGGCGTGTTGTGAAAGGGGAGCTGTTGCGCACATGGCAGTTTCAATTCATTCACAGGATAGAACAATGAACCTTTCTGAGCTTCTGACATCAACTCCTGGATTTTTCTCTGTTTGATCAAAAACTGAATTTTTTCGAATTGATTTAAATCTCGCAAGAGCTCAGGGACCGAAGCATATTCCTTCTTATAAGTTTCGCGAATGTATTCAGGTTGAAGACCCAAACACAAATGTTTTATTTGTTTACTGATGGGCATGTTCGGATCCATTTTACATAAGAGAAGCTGCTTATCTCTTATGTAGTCCGACACTGATTCGTCGTCTCGATGTAGCCTATGCTTAATGCGCTCTTCTAATTGCAGCTTGTCTATGGATCCGGTAAACTCTTCAATCATTTTAGATTTAAAGAGATCATACGTAATGGCCTGATTTCCCATAGTTTGTACCCATGCTTGGTGCCATCTTAAGGCTGGCCCATGTAAAAGAGCCGGCAAAACTTGTAGTTTTTTCGGGGTATCCCAATCATTAAGTAGAGCTAAACTCTCCACTCTATCAAAAAATTTATTTGCATCTTCTCCGGCCGTGCCTTGGAACTGTAAGCCGTCCAACAAGAACGGGTTAATAAAACCTGTGCATGCCATAGTTCTGGGCGGGACTCGAACTGGGGTGCTAACAGGCAAAAGTCTAGCCCGGCTACGGGTAAATACAGGGCTACGCCTTATTGGGGTGGAGGACGCAGATGGTTGAGTATTTACAAAACTGGATTCTCCGCCAACCACATTCTCTGCCAAAGCTTGGATTCTATCTAGGGTTGCATCTAATTCGTCACAATAATCTAAACTGAACATTCCACATCTTTAACTATCACGACGTCGCTGTCAAAAATGAAATAATTTGCCGTGGTCACCAATATAAATTTAGAACAATGAATGCAATTTGTGAGAACATTAAGTGGCGTTAAGAGTGCAAAACACTAAGAAATGAAATGTGAGAAAAATTAAGTTCCAGTTAATAAAATGGGTTGCTGTTAAAGTGTGCGACTAGTTTTCCACATTATCATCACTCTCTTGGGTTGGCAAAGAAATGCCAGTTGCATGTATTGCAAGATGAAATAAATAAAGGCTGATACCACCATTACGTGGAAAATTAACGGTCTATTCTCATCGCATTTCCGGAAAGGAAATGGATGAGAGGCCCAAATCGCACCTCTACCACGTCTTGTGACAAAAAATGAACCTCGAAAGGTTCGGGGATCGGACCTGGAGCCTTTTAGATTAAAGATAATTATTCTATTGGGGGTTAGCGGTAGCTCGTAAGCTCTCGCTTGGCTGCATCTGCATGCTGCAGGAGGTACCTGAATGCACTTAAATTTACATAACACTTTATAGAATGGCAACTCTCTAGATTTGGGTTACAATGACCTTAAGCCTGCATTGGCAAAGGATGGCATTAAAAGTATATTACCTGTCTCTCTCTTTGGAAGCGTGGACCGAAGAGTTTCTAAAATAACTGTCACTCGCTTGCTGAAGTTCAGTTCGCCTCTTAAAATCTCACACAGCTTCGCTGCACTCCTCTCTCCAAAACTCAAAACCCCCTTCTTCTTCGTCCAGGACCACTCTCCTCTTCTCTCCCAAAACTCCAGACCAACTCTCCTCCCCACCTCTCTCACCAGATCCAACTCCCTTCTTCCTCCTCAAAACTCCTCCCCTTTTTCTCTCTCATCAATTTTCCTTTGCAAATATTGGCGAATGCTTTTCGCTGAGCTGGTGCTGAAGTTAACACTTTCCTAATACTTCCTGTCAGGCTGCCTAGCTACACGTAACTCGAAAATGAAAATGAGGGATACGTGACGATAGCATTAACTTAATCTAATAAAAAATATATTCCAGTGCATTACAAAATTAACTCATTCTGTTTTCTGTTGTTTGAATCCATATGGTAAAGTCTCGGAAACTTGATGCACATCTTTTTCTTTTGGTATATACCACCTGAAAAACCCTTATTTCCGGCTTACTAACAACGGAATGTCTTTTTGTGCGTACGATTTTGTTCGAGTTGAGTAAAGTTAAAGAGGAGGTGTTGTTGAGAATAGCATTGGTGAGTGATTCGAAATTGATTGTGCTGCTGTTTTTATGGTTTAGACATATGCCTTTCACCTTGCAAACAGTAGTAACATTAGTATTGTCTGGATTTACTACCTCAAATGCATAACTTTTCGGCCCACTGGATGAAAATGCTCTGATGTAAGCATTTTTCCCATAGAGTTCTAGTTCATTTGTTAACTCCCCTAGGTAGTCTCCAACAGGCAGATCAACATCACCTGGCCTTTGAATATAAACGACGCTATCGGTATCATAGTACAATACATTTTCGCCTAATGTTTCCAAATATTCATAAAGCTCTAATCGTGCATGGGTTGTAGTGTATGCTGCAATAACTACATTTACAGTCGATAATGGAAGTGCAGATTCTTCGAGATATTGCCAGTGAACTATCAACATATCTTCATTTATAGGTATAACTTGATGTACTTCAACATTGGGACTTTCTAGTTTATCGAAAAAATCCTTAGGATTGTTGATAATACTAACTTGACCAGGGTTTTCTCTCTGTCCAAATTTACCCCAAAATGAATTCAGCATAAGTTTTGCTAAGCTTCGTAATCCAGGATTAGCACATATTCTGTTTTCATCCAACAACACACCCTCCTTTTCAAAATAGTCAGCTATGTATTTTTTTTGGATTCTTCATCAATACACCACAATGGCCAGCCGCTTCCTTCAACTTTTGCTATGAGAAATGTATTGATGTACTCTGCAAAAACACCACCTGATTTTTTTGCAGGATCATATTGTTCAACATTATATTCCCATACCTCATGTAATTCTAAAATTTTGTATTTTAACTGCCTTCTGAACTTCATCCACAACCCAGGTTCCAGTTATAGCTCTTTCCCTAGCAGTATGGTTACATTCCGCCTGGTTTATTTCATCGGCACAAGTTCTACATAGAGGGAAAGTTAGTTTTGAATTGGTTCGATATGGTAACACAGGATGGTACAGATCTCTCGGTGGAAGTATTGTTGCTTTGACAAGCCCTTCATAAGAATAAATATCGGGGCATTCTTCCCCCACATAAATTTTCACCGGATGGCCAACTGGAAACTTTTTAACTTTGCAACAATAAGGGTACAGGTTACATACATCCTTATATTGAATTGTTTCATTTTCTTTCACAGTGTAATGTAGTTTGGTAGCATTAGTTTTACCACCATAAAACGCCTCCCGGGGAATTATGGGGGCTTTAATTGATAACGGATGTTTTTCAACCAACATAATGTTTCATGGTTTTGTTATTTCTCAACTGCTGGTGAAATTCGCACCCCCACATCTCATGGACAATGTAGTTAAGTGCTTTTAATCTGGTAATTTTATTTTCTGTTTTTTCATACCGAAAAGACAAAGTATCATATGGGTCATCATGAAGAGGTTCTGTACGTGAAGTAGGGAAACATTTGACACAACCATGTGTTCTGCATCCTTGATATTCAAATACATGCTCTTGCCCCCTTTTGATCTTTAAAATATCCATCTACTTTCAAATTTCCTCCAACTTTTACTTCTGGTCCTCTGGCTGCATGTTGGATTTCGATTTTATGTTTTTTTTCCTCCCATACCAACCATTGAATAGCCTCTATAGACTGAATATCACACCATATGTATCCGTTTTTAGGAATAATTCCTATATGTTCTGCTTTCAAAAATCTTTTACGGAATACTTTATTACAAGCTGAAGCGATGGTGATGGCTTCCAATAATGGGTTCACTGTTGTTTATTTTTCAAAAGTGGTCATGAATTTCAAACAGGCAGCACGTAGTACATTAACATCTTCTACACAGTACTTTCTCAACTCCTTCTGGATATCGAAAACTACCCCTGTTTTCTGTTGTTCACTATGCCATTCCAAAAAACTGGTTCTCTGATTCTCCATCATAGAATCAACAGCGTATAATTCAGTACCAGGGATACATCCGACGTATTCTTTATTTTTCAAAGTATTAAAAAAATGAGGAAAATACCCTTTGGACATTGGGAGATCAAATGCTTTCGGTAATTTGTTGAGCGCCATTGGAATAAAGTTGAGAGAATCTATGAAATGGATATTGTGCATCTTCAAAGATAATATTTTGGCTCCATTCATGATAACAGACGGTGTCCATTTCATTTTTTCGATCATAGTTTGCAGTACAAAGTGCGAATCATACCCTCTACTATTGTGTGCAATACACACAATATTGTTAATTTTGGTGCGGTGAGCTGAAACAAATTGCAGAAAATTGTAAACAGGTTCTGTACTATCAAAAATGTGCTGTTTTTTCCCGCATACACTGCACCATTGAGACATATCTTTGTTCTCAATGCAATTATAGGATACATTTTGGCACACCAAAAGATTTGGAATATGCAGAAAATTGTTTTCAGTGCCTTCTAGTTTTGTGTCCTGCCTCGATTCAATATCGTAGAAAACAAGCATTGCTTTTTTTGATATAAGAGAAGATATTTGTTTGCCATAAATTTTTTGGATGTGACATAGATGTTCAGATGGTACCATATTTTTACAGCTGACACAAAATTTCTCCCCACATATATGAGGATTTCTGTTTGTACGGATAGCATACGCTTTCATGCATTTTTCACAACATTTTACTGTCTGACAAAGAGAGTTTTTTCTATTGTAACATGTTTTATGATTATTGTAACACTTTTGACCATAGAAAAATCTGTTACAATCAGTGCACTTTATTTTGTTTTCTGAAACAGTACATTTGGGTTTTTCTTGGCATTGTGAACAAACAGCTGTACAGGATCCTAGGTGTCTAGAAACATGATCATATTTCTTATGGCAAGTTTCACAATAGAAATTAGCGGAGAATGCAGCTGTAAGAGATGTTATAACATTGAAATGGTTGTTTATGTACACCAAATTTAAAGTTTCGCGCCTAGGTAATAAAGGAACTTCATATATCACATCACTCCCGGAAAATCCATTATATACGGTAATCTTGAAATCAGATAAATAGTCCTGAAATTTTTGAATTTCGGTAGTTCCTCCACCACCACTCAAATTTTCCCCAGCTTCTCTGCACAGTTTATCCACTTCTTCTTCCATAACACATTTATGTTGTCTAACATACTGATAACGTTTTTTAGGTTCATTTTTGTAAACATTAATACCTCTTGCCACAACGAACGCATAAGCCAAACACCTGCTATCGGAATTTTTAATAATTATAATTCCTTTTTTAGTTTACAGAATTGTTCCCCATTCATTGCATTTTGGCGAACACGTCCTCCCCCTCGTGGCATTTGGACATGATGGAGATATACATAGAAATTGTTGTCAGAAAGAAATGTTGTATTGCTCTGCAATACTTTTTCCAATGCTGCCCACAATATCTCCATATTTATCGCCTGTGATTCCCGAAAAGATAACCAAAAAGGGCGATCAGGGTGATCTTCATTCCTGATAGTAATACCAACTTGGTCATGCTCGGCCACATCACGTAGAAGATATTGGATACAGGGATATTTGGGTGTATTGGAACAACCGATGAAAATGTGGAGATATTTTCCATTTAGAATCTGTTTTAGAGACTAAAGAATTGGAGCAATGTACAAATCATATTTCGCCAGCGTTATACCAAATGGTTCTTCGGGATTGTATTCAGAAAGCGGAAGTGTGCAGACAGGTAGGCGGTGGCGATGATGCAGTGTTACATCATGTTGAAGTTATAGAAGAGACAAGAAGGCGTTACCAAAGATTCAATATGGAAGGACGAATGGTGCGTGCTCGGTTGCGGGTGCACCACACAATGAGAATCCGGTGATATGGGTTCAAGAGGGATTGCAAGAACTGATCCAATATCTTCTACGTGATGTGGCCGAGCATGACCAAGTTGGTATTACTATCAGGAATGAAGATCACCCTGATCGCCCTTTTTGGTTATCTTTTCGGGAAGCACAGGCGATAAATATGGAGATATTGTGGGCAGCATTGGAAAAAGTATTGCAGAGCAATACAACATTTCTTTCTGACAACAATTTCTATGTATATCTCCATCATGTCCAAATGCCACGAGGGGGAGGACGTGTTCGCCAAAATGCAATGAATGGGGAACAATTCTGTAAACTAAAAAAGGAATTATAATTATTAAAAATTCCGATAGCAGGTGTTTGGCTTATGCGTTCGTTGTGGCAAGAGGTATTAATGTTTACAAAAATGAACCTAAAAAACGTTATCAGTATGTTAGACAACATAAATGTGTTATGGAAGAAGAAGTGGATAAACTGTGCAGAGAAGCTGGGGAAAATTTGAGTGGTGGTGGAGGAACTACCGAAATTCAAAAATTTCAGGACTATTTATCTGATTTCAAGATTACCGTATATAATGGATTTTCCGGGAGTGATGTGATATATGAAGTTCCTTTATTACCTAGGCGCGAAACTTTAAATTTGGTGTACATAAACAACCATTTCAATGTTATAACATCTCTTACAGCTGCATTCTCCGCTAATTTCTATTGTGAAACTTGCCATAAGAAATATGATCATGTTTCTAGACACCTAGGATCCTGTACAGCTGTTTGTTCACAATGCCAAGAAAAACCCAAATGTACTGTTTCAGAAAACAAAATAAAGTGCACTGATTGTAACAGATTTTTCTATGGTCAAAAGTGTTACAATAATCATAAAACATGTTACAATAGAAAAAACTCTCTTTGTCAGACAGTAAAATGTTGTGAAAAATGCATGAAAGCGTATGCTATCCGTACAAACAGAAATCCTCATATATGTGGGGAGAAATTTTGTGTCAGCTGTAAAAATATGGTACCATCTGAACATCTATGTCACATCCAAAAAATTTATGGCAAACAAATATCTTCTCTTATATCAAAAAAAGCAATGCTTGTTTTCTACGATATTGAATCGAGGCAGGACACAAAACTAGAAGGCACTGAAAACAATTTTCTGCATATTCCAAATCTTTTGGTGTGCCAAAATGTATCCTATAATTGCATTGAGAACAAAGATATGTCTCAATGGTGCAGTGTATGCGGGAAAAAACAGCACATTTTTGATAGTACAGAACCTGTTTACAATTTTCTGCAATTTGTTTCAGCTCACCGCACCAAAATTAACAATATTGTGTGTATTGCACACAATAGTAGAGGGTATGATTCGCACTTTGTACTGCAAACTATGATCGAAAAAATGAAATGGACACCGTCTGTTATCATGAATGGAGCCAAAATATTATCTTTGAAGATGCACAATATCCATTTCATAGATTCTCTCAACTTTATTCCAATGGCGCTCAACAAATTACCGAAAGCATTTGATCTCCCAATGTCCAAAGGGTATTTTCCTCATTTTTTTAATACTTTGAAAAATAAAGAATACGTCGGATGTATCCCTGGTACTGAATTATACGCTGTTGATTCTATGATGGAGAATCAGAGAACCAGTTTTTTGGAATGGCATAGTGAACAACAGAAAACAGGGGTAGTTTTCGATATCCAGAAGGAGTTGAGAAAGTACTGTGTAGAAGATGTTAATGTACTACGTGCTGCCTGTTTGAAATTCATGACCACTTTTGAAAAATAAACAACAGTGAACCCATTATTGGAAGCCATCACCATCGCTTCAGCTTGTAATAAAGTATTCCGTAAAAGATTTTTGAAAGCAGAACATATAGGAATTATTCCTAAAAACGGATACATATGGTGTGATATTCAGTCTATAGAGGCTATTCAATGGTTGGTATGGGAGGAAAAAAAACATAAAATCGAAATCCAACATGCAGCCAGAGGACCAGAAGTAAAAGTTGGAGGAAATTTGAAAGTAGATGGATATTTTAAAGATCAAAAGGGGGCAAGAGCATGTATTTGAATATCAAGGATGCAGAACACATGGTTGTGTCAAATGTTTCCCTACTTCACGTACAGAACCTCTTCATGATGACCCATATGATACTTTGTCTTTTCGGTATGAAAAAACAGAAAATAAAATTACCAGATTAAAAGCACTTAACTACATTGTCCATGAGATGTGGGGGTGCGAATTTCACCAGCAGTTGAGAAATAACAAAACCATGAAACATTATGTTGGTTGAAAAACATCCGTTATCAATTAAAGCCCCCATAATTCCCCGGGAGGCGTTTTATGGTGGTAAAACTAATGCTACCAAACTACATTACACTGTGAAAGAAAATGAAACAATTCAATATAAGGATGTATGTAACCTGTACCCTTATTGTTGCAAAGTTAAAAAGTTTCCAGTTGGCCATCCGGTGAAAATTTATGTGGGGGAAGAATGCCCCGATATTTATTCTTATGAAGGGCTTGTCAAAGCAACAATACTTCCACCGAGAGATCTGTACCATCCTGTGTTACCATATCGAACCAATTCAAAACTAACTTTCCCTCTATGTAGAACTTGTGCCGATGAAATAAACCAGGCGGAATGTAACCATACTGCTAGGGAAAGAGCTATAACTGGAACCTGGGTTGTGGATGAAGTTCAGAAGGCAGTTAAAATACAAAATTTTAGAATTACATGAGGTATGGGAATATAATGTTGAACAATATGATCCTGCAAAAAAATCAGGTGGTGTTTTTGCAGAGTACATCAATACATTTCTCATAGCAAAAGTTGAAGGAAGCGGCTGGCCATTGTGGTGTATTGATGAAGAATCCAAAAAAAATACATAGCTGACTATTTTGAAAAGGAGGGTGTGTTGTTGGATGAAAACAGAATATGTGCTAATCCTGGATTACGAAGCTTAGCAAAACTTATGCTGAATTCATTTTGGGGTAAATTTGGACAGAGAGAAAACCCTGGTCAAGTTAGTATTATCAACAATCCTAAGGATTTTTTCGATAAACTAGAAAGTCCCAATGTTGAAGTACATCAAGTTATACCTATAAATGAAGATATGTTGATAGTTCACTGGCAATATCTCGAAGAATCTGCACTTCCATTATCGACTGTAAATGTAGTTATTGCAGCATACACTACAACCCATGCACGATTAGAGCTTTATGAATATTTGGAAACATTAGGCGAAAATGTATTGTACTATGATACCGATAGCGTCGTTTATATTCAAAGGCCAGGTGATGTTGATCTGCCTGTTGGAGACTACCTAGGGGAGTTAACAAATGAACTAGAACTCTATGGGAAAAATGCTTACATCAGAGCATTTTCATCCAGTGGGCCGAAAAGTTATGCATTTGAGGTAGTAAATCCAGACAATACTAATGTTACTACTGTTTGCAAGGTGAAAGGCATATGTCTAAACCATAAAAACAGCAGCACAATCAATTTCGAATCACTCACCAATGCTATTCTCAACAACACCTCCTCTTTAACTTTACTCAACTCGAACAAAATCGTACGCACAAAAAGACATTCCGTTGTTAGTAAGCCGGAAATAAGGGTTTTTCAGGTGGTATATACCAAAAGAAAAAGATGTGCATCAAGTTTCCGAGACTTTACCATATGGATTCAAACAACAGAAAACAGAATGAGTTAATTTTGTAATGCACTGGAATATATTTTTTATTAGATTAAGTTAATGCTATCCTTAGTAATAGTATATCTGTGATTTGGTCAACATACAAACTGGATACCAAAAGAAATCTCATATTATATGCAAATGTTAAAGCTTTTCATTACCAAATCTGTTACTTAGTAAAAAATAAAGTGAAAACCATTCATTTGAAACCATTTGCTGTCATTGAAATATAATTATGCAGCCGCTATAATTCTTTGCTTATTATCAGTGCAAATCTGATATTATGTTGTGCACTTTAATGTTGGAGTGAGTGACTAGTTGACAAGTTGGTTCTTCGGTGCAAGGTTGTATGGTACAAGCGGCCTTGTGCCCCTCTCCAACTTAAAAAAAGAGGCCCCCACAGATGGTAGCCACTTTGATGCCGTTGTGGGGCTTTCTACAAAAAGCTACCTGTACCAAGCCCAAAAACTTATTTTGAGATGGCGAGTAAAAACTTTCCATGCCTGTTGACCTTTAGTTTCCTCAACACACATACCCAGTTGGAATCGAACCCTCGACCCCCTTGGTTTCAAAACACATCTGTTTGTGCATAATGGGTAATCGAGACTGGTAACGCATCTTTTAAAAAATTCGATACTATTATTTATTTTTGGTTTTAAAACATAGCATACATTAGTGGTAAAGTCTTTGCATTGTAATCCAAAGATTCCAGGTTCGATATTCGTTGAAACAGCTTTATGCATTACGGTTAATCGGGACTGCGTTAAAAACGCCAAAATTAGCCCCTAGTGAAATCGACCCCTCGACCCCCCTTGGTTGCAAAACTCCAAAATCACCTATTTTCTATTTGTGTATCAAGGATAATCGGGAATAGTAACTCACTTTTTAAACAAATCAATGTTATTCTGCAATTTGCCAGAATTGGAACCCAAAACCTTTTGAATACTAAACAACAATATCAGCTATTTTGTTTTGTTTTTGAATATCTGTTCGTGCTAATCGGGACTGATAACACACTTCTTTTTTATTTAAACAGAAAATCATTATTAGGCACTTTGACAACAATTTCTATGTATTTCTCCATCATGTCCAAATGCCACAAGGGGGAGGACGTGTTCGCCAAAATGCAATAAATGGGAAAGAATTCTGTAAACTAAAAAAAAATTATAACTATTAAATTAAAAATTTGCCAACATTTGGACTCGAACCTGGAACGTTTCGAATACTAAACACCAGTCACAGCCATTTTGTTTTGATTTTTAATATCTGTTCCTGCATAAATACTAATAAAAACTCAACACACTTCTTTTTTTTATTTTAAAAACAACATCATTATCAGCCAATTTGACATTGTGAATCGAACCCGGGACCTTTTCATTACAGCATAAACATCCTATTTCCAATTAGTTCATTTTCTCTTTGTGCACAAAAGCTAATCGGAACTTTTAAACAAATACAATTGAATATCCAATTTTCACCAACATTGGGAATCGAACCCTCAACCACTTGGTTAAAACATCTCGCGGAATAAAAACACCCCGCGCCGCGCCGCTCCGCCCCGCGCCGCGCCTCGTCGCAGCCGCCGCCGCTGAACACAAAACACAGCCGCCATATTGATTTTATTCAAATACTATTTATGCACAGATGGACTAATCGGGACCTATAATGGCGGGACAAAACAATTGGCCTCATTTAACTATGTAGAATATCGAACCCGCGACCTCTTCATTACCAGGGCGACAACATTAACCACTAACCCAAGGCCGCCATATTGATTTTATTCAAACACTATTTATGCACAGATGAACTAATCGGGACCTATAATGGCGGGACAAAACAATTGGCCTCATTTAACTACCTAGACAATCGAACCCGCGACCTCTTCATTGCCAGGTGACAACATTAACCACTAAACCAACTCGATTTTCGAACTCAGCCATTTTGTTGGCTTTATGTACACACAGGCTAATCGAGACCATTCAATATTGACATCGTCGCCTTGTAATCAAATGGTCCCAGGTTTGATACTCGGTGGAGGCACATAGTGCTCCGAATCACCACTTTTCAACTGTAGGTCCAATCCTGATTAGTCTTACCGTGCATAAAGTGTACTTAAAAAAACTAACTCAATCTATCAATCAATCAATATTGACTCTACCAGCAATCGAACCGTCGACGCCTCTTGTTTTACAGAGCAATAACCTTAGCCGCTAAGCTTTCGGGGTACAGCACCTTCGGCGCCATCTTTAAATCATTTCTTCATGTCTTTGCATCATACGCAATGGTTGCGCGCGCATTTCCTCCACAGACACACACACACACACATAAGCATACGCACGTGTTAGGTTAGCATACATCAACAAACAACATCACAAAAAAAAAAGACTCATGTAAACAGAAACTCTCAATATTTGAAAGGAAAATCTTAAGAAGAATTTATGGCCCTCTAAAAGAACCTGATGGAAATTGGAGAATACAAACCAACGAAGAACTCAACAAGTTAATCAGGAATGAAAATATCATAAATTTTATAAAATCACAAAGACTAAGATGGTTTGGGCACGTAAATAGAATGTCTGATGAAAGACTAGTAAGAGAAATATATAAATGGAAACCACTTGGGACACGAGCCATAGGAAGGCCAAAGAAACGGTGGGAAGATGAAATAATTCAAGATCTGAAAGACATGAAAGTAAAGAATTGGACGAAGAGCATCCGGGATAGGAAAAAATGGAGAGATGTTGTTGAGAAGGCCAAAACTTTCAATACATGAAGTTGTAGCGCCTCAAGCAGAAGAAGAAAAAAATTATAACTATTAAATTAAAAATTTGCCAACATTTGGACTCAAACCTGGAACGTTTCGAATACTAAACACCAGTCACAGCCATTTTGTTTTGATTTTTAATATCTGTTCCTGCATAAATACTAATAAAAACTCAACACACTTCTTTTTTTTATTTTAAAAACAACATCATTATCAGCCAATTTGACATTGTGAATCGAACCCGGGACCTTTTCATTACAGCATAAACATCATATTTCCAATTAGTTCATTTTCTCTTTGTGCACAAAAGCTAATCGGAACTTTTAAACAAATACAATTGAATATCCAATTTTCACCAACATTGGGAATCGAACCCTCAACCACTTGGTTAAAACATCGCGCCGCCTCCGCCGCCGCTGAACACAAAACACAGCCGCCATATTGATTTTATTCAAATACTATTTATGCACAGATGGACTAATCGGGACCTATAATGGCGGGACAAAACAATTGGCCTCATTTAACTACCTAGACAATCGAACCCGCGACCTCTTCATTGCCAACTCGATTTTCGAACTCAGCCATTTTGTTGGCTTTATGTACACACAGGCTAATCGAGACCATTCAATATTGACATCGTCGCCTTGTAATCAAATGGTCCCAGGTTCGATACTCGGTGGAGGCACATAGTGCTCCGAATCACCACTTTTCAACTGTAGGTCCAATCCTGATAGTAGTATAAAAGTATATAGGATGAGGACCACTTACAAGTGTAGAAAAGGAGAGGCTATTTGATTGAACAATCCGATTTGCTTACACTTAAAACAATGCCAAGAGGGGCCCATACTCCAATTCTTCCAGTGTGATATGCTCTTAATTTTAAGAATTTTGAATTCTAGTGTAGAAAGGGTGAAGCCCCTCAGACAGATTTGCTTATACTTAAAACTATGCCAAGTTCCCATATGATCTTATTGCTTATAGTGTGTTTTTCTGTCAAAATCCCAGGAATTGAATTCTAGTGTAGAAATGGTGATCCCCCCCCCTCAGATTGATTCTGCCATGTATATTAATATAAAGCTTATAGCTACTGGGTTCTGAGGCCCAGTGGAGTGTGGTGCATGGTTTTTGTTGTCTTGTAATCGGGAGGCTCGGGTTTGAATCCTGATAAAATGTGAAGCCTCCCCTGATGGCAAAATGTTAATATTGTTGCCTTGTAATCGGGAGGCTCGGGTTTGAATCCTGATAAAATTTATAAGATTGAAATACATGTTGCAAAATAATATCTCCATATGTGAGATTTTGAGAATAATTATTGCTAGTTGATAGCCCCCAGATCTGAAACCTGGTAAAAGTGTTATACAACAGCATAAAAAAGCAAAATTATTTTATATTTCGGGATCACCCGAGCCTAGGTTTTGCTGTTGTTTGGGTATAAAAGCACCAGCTCAGCCATTAACTGCTGTTATAATTGTTTTGACATATTGTCCATAGTTCTGTTTTTTCGGACCAGAAAATTTTATATAAATAAACAACAAAAATGCCAAATCAAAAATATTGCAATCAGTGTAATAAAAATATATCTAGTTCTCATTGGGCTAGGCACCGGCATATTTGCAACCGTAAGAAAAGCAGAAAAACCACAAAAATGTGCCCAAGATGCCATAAAATATTAAGTAAGGCATATTACAAATGGCATAGGTGTAATTCTTATGTACAGTCATCAGCATTGCCCCCGCAACCATCTACATCTGGTCTGAAAAGGAAGCACGAAGCACCTGTTAATGCTGGACCTGCAAAGCAGCCACGCTATGCACCACCTATCCATAGCAGTTTTAATGGCCAATTAAGAGATTATCGGTTTGTATCAGAGCCAAGATGTGGCATTAAGAATTTTTTGAACAATATAAATTCTGATGTGCAGGCAATTCTAAATGCACAAAATGGCTCTTATAAGCTGTCCCTCAAATTGTTTACACAATATAAGAAACCAAATGGCACAAAATTTACACAGCCCCACATAACAGAAACTGTACCGGTATATTCAAATGCAAATTCAGACAAAATAATAAGCAGGTTGATAGATCAATTGAATATTAAACACTCTGAATTTGCGGCAAAAGAGTCAGGATGGAGCCTATGTGGCTCTCCACACAAGTTATATGTTAATATTTCTGAATTCAACCCATTACAAGGATCTACATATTTGCCATTACCTGCAAATATCAAAAACAAAAAAGTTGTGGTTAATATAAAAAATAATGATGAGAAATGCTTTTTGTGGTGTATTTTAGCTGCTTTGTATCCAGTTTCAAGGCATCCTGAGAGAATAAATTATTACAAACAACATGAACATGATTTTGATGAGGCAATGGAGGGTTTAGAATATCCAATGTCTGTTCAGAATATTGATAAATTTGAAAAAAGGGCCAAGCATATCAATGGCAAACAATTATCTATTAATGTATTTATTTGTTCCACTGGCCGTGGCAATTGCTTGATAGAACCTCTCAGAATCAGTATAATTGATGATGATTCTGCTGTTCCGATTGATCTGCTCTTAATTGAAGGGGATGGCACATATCATTACACTCTGATACATAATCTTGAAGCTTTGGTGAGAACACAACTAGACAAATCCAATACAATATTTAAGTTGTGCAGAAGATGTTTAAGTGTATTTGATGGTAAAAAAATAATAAAAGGGGTTTGTAAAGTGAATGCAGAAATTGCCAAAAACAAGTTAATTGAGCATCTGAAATACTGTGGCAACCATAAACCTGTTCATATGGTGATGCCCAATCCAAGTGAAAATTGCAAATTCAAAAAGTTTGAAGCCTTGTTGGAACACCCAGCATATATTGTCTGTGATTTTGAATCAAATCTCAAACCTCTTGCATTCTGCAATCCAGATCCTGAAGAATCTTCAATTACACCATACCAGCTACATGAACCTTCCAGCTTTTGTTATATAGTTATACGGGATGGTGTAGCTAGTGAGCCACACTTATACATGGGACCAGATGCCATCAAAATATTTGCACATAGAATAGAAAATGAGTGCCGTGACATAGCATCTAATATTTTATTAAAATCAAAACCCATGTTGCCTTTAACAGAGAAACAGATTGAAGATTTCAACAATGCAGAAAAATGCCCGGTAGGTGATTCTGAATTTTCAGATACAAATATCAAGGTGAAACACCATTCTCATACAGATGGTAAATTCTTAATGGCCCTGTGTAATAGCTGTAATATTAAGATCAAGAGACCAAGATTTGTCCCCATATTTTGCCATGGAGCATCCAATTATGATTTCCATCATCTGATCAGGTACGAGGGGTTTGACAAGCAGAATTTAAATATTTTAGCTGAAAATGATGAGAAATATATATCTATTAGCAAAATAATTAAAGTTAATAGTGTTCCTATTCACATAAGATTTCTTGATTCTTACAGAATTTTATCTGCTAGCCTGGCTACACTGGCAAATCAATTATCTGATGATCAATTCAAAATCACAAGTGCCTTGTTTCCAAATCAGGACCTGAAATTAATTAGGCGGAAGGGTGTATATCCATATGACTATGTTACAGATTTTTCTAAATTTGATGAGTGTTCCCTGCCACCACAAGAAGAGTTTTACAGCAAAATCAGAGGATCTGGAATCACTGATGAAGATTATCACCATGCCCAATTGATGTGGAACAATTTAAAATGCCAGACATTTGGTGATTATCACATGGCATATTTAAAACTTGATGTCACCCTCTTAGCTGATATATTGCAGGCATTCAGAAAATCTTCTATGCAAAATTATAGACTGGAACCAATATATTTTTTCAGTGCCCCAGGTCTAGCATGGCCCGCAATGTTTTTGAACACCAAAATGCATTTGGATCTGATCCAAGATCAAGATACGTATCTGTTTATGGAGAAATGTATAAGAGGAGGGATAGTGCAATGTTCTCAGAGATATGCCAGAGCTAATAACAAGCATATTCCCGATTATGATCCAGCACGGCCATCAAATTATATAGTGTATGTAGATGCAAACAGCCTCTATGGTCATGCCATGATGCAAAAACTGCCATATGCAGGGCTTGAATGGGTTGAAGATTTCAATATTGAGAATCTTAAGGACTTTGATGACAGTAATTATGGCCTCTTCTTAGAGGTTGATCTGACAATTCCTGATGATTTGCACAATAAATTTTCTGATCTGCCCCCAATTCCCGAGGTTCAGTGCTCACCTGGCTCTAAACAGAAGAAGCTCATGATGACTCTGGAGCCGAAACAGGATTATGTCATATATTACAAAAACCTCCAGTTCCTGATGAAACATGGTGTTCAAGTGACCAAAATTGGAAAAGTTTTGAGGTTCAGGCACTCAGAATGGTTGAAAAAATACATTGATACAAATACAGAGCTTCGAACATCTGCAAAGAGCCAATTTGATAAGGGCTTGTTTAAATTGATGGTCAATTCTGTATATGGCAAAACAATTGAAAATGTCAGGAAACATACCGATGTTAAAATAATTACTGACCCCAGCCTGAGCAAAAAATTGGTTGCAAAGCCCAACTTCAATTACAGAAGAATTTATGATGAGAATATGGCACTTTTCAACATGAAAAAAACAAAGATTAAGTTTGATAAACCTATTTATGTAGGGGCTGTGATATTGGAATTGGCCAAATTACATATGTTAACATTGTATTATGATGTGTTGAAACCTTTTTATGGTGATAATATAAAATTGATGTACATGGACACGGATAGTTTTATTCTTGATATTCAAACAGATGTTTATCAAGATATGTCACAGCCTGAATTGTTTAAATATTTTGATATCAGTGAACATACAAAGATTCAACCCCACAACAAAAAGGTGCCTGGCAAGTTAAAAGATGAGACACTTGGTGATGTTATTGTGGAATTTGCTGGGTTAAGTGCCAAGATGTACACTTTTGAAACATGTAGTGGTGCTGTTGCCAAAAAGGCCAAGGGTATTGGCAAAGTAACTGTTGAAAAAGAGCTCCAATTTGAAGATTATAAAAATTGCCTCAAATCCCAGAATTTAATCAAAACATCAGAATCCAGAATTCAGAGTGTGGATCACTTATTGACTTCAAATATTGTAAGAAAAGTGGCCCTGGACCCACATGATGATAAGAGATGCATTTTATCATGTGGCATACATACTTTACCATGGGGTCATTGTGATTTGAAAAATGGGAATCAATGCCCAATTACAGAGCATGATTTGAAATAAATAAACATGCCTATGAACTTATTTGGGTTCAAAAAACAGGCTATTATGGAGCTGCCAACACCACAACCCTCTTCTGATATGATATCTAAACTGAGTGGTTTCTTAATTATTCATCTGAACAGCATACTTACAGATGTTGATGATGAAACAGGCAAAATATTGTACATATTTAACAATAATTTAAATCATTACCAATTACCTGTAGGTGGGCAATTGCAATTTATTACAACCCCTGAGGGTGATGTCAAGATTTCAGTAGGGAGAAATATTTATAGAATTAAGCACTCAAACATGATTTCTGGCACTGTATATACTGTTTCTGCTGGTGACTGCTTATATATTGAGGTCCCTGGATCATATGACAAGCTTATACCCTTTCTTATAGAATTAAGAATCAGATACTCAATAATAAATAACCATTAAAACAAAAATGCCTAATGATATATTTGGCCATACAAGGCATGAAGATCACAGTGATGAGATTCTGATGCTTGATGTCAGAGTCAAGAAATTAAGAAGTGATTTACAAGCTTTACAAACCACACTGAATGCCAGTCTTCAATTAGAAATTACAAATTTACAATCACAATGCATGGACCCTCTTCTTAAAATTGATTCTGAACTCAAAGTGCTGCTTCAGAAATATACTGATCTGGCAACATTGGATAATTTTCAAAGTTTGGAAGAAGCTGTAGCAGCTCTTCAAGCCAAATTTAAGACCCAGGCCACCAACTCTGAGCAATTGAAACAGCAATTGGAAGAGCAGATAAATAATGTCCAGACACAGCTCCAAACAATTGTCAAAGGCATAAAATCACAAGAAGATTTTGATCTAGTCATTTCCACTCTAAAAGAACAGATTCAATCACTCCAAATACCTAATCTGGACCCTCTGAACAATGCCATAGCCGAGGTTAAAGAAAAAATTGAGACACTTGAAAATTTTATGAACAACTTGCCATCTTCTGATGCTTTGAGTGCAATAACTCGGAGTGTTGCCAATATTAAGCTGCAACTTGAAACATATGAAGATTTTGGAAAAATTCAAAGTACCATAACCCATCTTGAAGGTACAATAGCAGCAGTGCAAAGTGATTTGACAAATGTACAAGAATCCCGCCTGCCCGGTATTGTAGACACCCTTGTCAATGTCCAGCAACAAATCACAAAGCTTGAAAACCTCAACACTGAATCTGAACTATCTCATTTTCATCACTTGATCGATGATATCCAAACAAAACTTGAAATTTTACAACAATCCACACCCACTCAGGCAGATGTAGCCCTGCTCCAAAATGCTATGCAAAATGTGGTTGATGCTTCTGAATTAAACAATGTAAAATTGGCACTTGAATCTTTGCAAAATACAGTATCAAATCTTCCTACATCACAGGAACTTAAAAATATTAAGAGAGCAGTGAATAGGATATTGAAATCAGAAGATATCAAGAATATCCAGACAGAGATCAAACAACTCACTCAGACAGTGGCCACTCTACCAACCAATCAACATATTAATGAACTGCATGCCCTGTTTGAGGATATCAGAAGACAGGTCCATGATCTTACTGCTCAAAATTCAAAATTGGCAGTTGTTGAAAATTTGCAACAAATTGTAGCTAATATCAAGCAACAGCTAGGGACCATGGAATCCAATCAAGCAAATGCTCTGTCTGTTTTTGCCACCCAGCTTCAAGAGATTGTGCAACAATACAAGAAACTTATTGTGGACATAAAAATCAAGCCAGGCCATGATGATGTTGTTAGGACTATCAATGAGCATCTTGAATCTGTAACAATCAGATTGCTTACAGCAGAAAAAGAAATAACAGGCATAATTGAGAATCCAAAACATACAGTAATTCTTGAATTGTACAGCATCCCCAACAAAGAATATGATTCTCCATTTACACCAGGTGGCAAAATATATATGCTGTCCCCTGCACAATTTTATTACCAGTTTTTTGTTGGGGGCACACTGAGACCAATCAAGATCAAATATTGGCTTCAACCACAGGCACACCACTACCCCACCTTATCAATAACAAATGCTGACAACAAAGTAAAAATCACCAGTGTAGAGTTAGAGGATTTTACAGATCCCAATACATTAGAAACAGCCTATGCTGAAGATGATGGATCTCTGGAATTTAAAATACAAATAGGGGACAAATTATATTTAGAAAATCCTGTAGTATCAGCTGCTGAACACCCCATAGTTGCAATATTCTTGTTTTCATATTATGTCTAGACAAATTATTGTTGATGAATTACACAGACAAGCCAGACATAATTTTAAGAGACTGCCAGTAGTCACAAAAGGCATAGATGATTTATGGCAAAGCGACTTGATTGAGTTGTCAAGTGGACAGTTGAAAAACTTAGACAAAATCAACAAGGGCTACAAGTATCTACTCACTGTGATAGACACATTTTCAAAATTTGCCTGGGCTGTGCCACTCAAATCCAAGACTGGAACATGTGTTACAGAAGCCATCAGAACAATCATCAATCAGAGTGGAAGATCACCGCGCTATTTGCAAACAGATAATGGCAAAGAATTTTATAATTCTGTGTTCCAACAATTTATTAAAAGCCGGGCAATAAAACATTACTCGAGTTACAGTGATCTCAAAGCCTCAATTGCAGAGAGATTCAACAAAACCCTAAAAAATCTTATGTATAAACAATTTACCCTCCAAGGTAATTATAAATGGATTAATATTCTTCCAGAACTTCTACATAAATATAACAACTCGGTCCATTCCACAATCAACATGAAACCCTCTGAAGTAACTTCATCTGATGAGCAAAAATTGATCAGGACTGTTTATTATCCTAGATACCAGTCAACAACAAGAAAGGCCAAATACAGGGTGGGTGATCAAGTAAGAATCAGCAAATATAAGCACTTATTCAAAAGAGGCTTTACAAGAAACTGGAGCACTGAATTATTTACAGTGGTTCAAGTTAAACCTGGGACCCTTAACACATATATAATAAAAGATCACCGAGGAGAAATTCTCAAAGGCAGATTCTATGAACAAGAACTCAGCAAAACTAAACAGCCTGACACATATCTCATAGAAAAAATCATCCGCAGAAAAGGCAACAAGTTACTTGTCAAATGGCTAGGACTTCCAGAACACAGCTGGATCGATGCAGACAAAGTGATAATATGAGCACCTGGGATGTTATAAAAAGGCTGCCAGAACCTGAACAGCAGATTAAGAGAAATGGCAAATTGCTACCTGATAATATTAGATGTCTTATTGTTGGGCCATCTGCTTGTGGTAAAACTACACTAATGGTTGATAATTTTTTATTGGCACCCAACTGGTTAGACTGGAAAAACAGGCACTTGTATGTCTTTTCTAAGAGCTTGGAACAATTAAAATATCAGCAGCTGATGAAGCTATATGATGGATTGGATATTGCCACTTTTGAACCAGATGTTAAGCCACTTCATGAATGTCTCGATAATTCTGTTGTTGTGTTTGATGACATTATACTGGATAATCAAAACAAGGTTAGAAATTTCTTTACACAGGGCCGACACAAAAACATTGATTGCTTCTACCTGGCACAGACTTTTTCTAAAATACCGAAGCAGCTGATCCGAGACAACAGCAATTTTATATGTGTGTTTCATCAAGATCATACCAACCTCAAACACATACATGATGAATATGTAGGTGGGGACTTGAGCTACAATGATTTTTCCAAGTTTTGCAGCAGGTGCTGGAACCAGGACAGTTATGGGTTTGTCACAATTGATATGACAAGAAAACCCAATAGTGGCAAATACAGAAATAAAATCAACAATTTTCTAGACATTGAAATATAAATAAATAAACATGAAAAGGCCAATAATTGATGATCTTAAGTTAAGAGATTATCTTGTAAAAAGATTTAAGGGATGGAAATCAGAGAACCGGGGAATTTATGAAAAACACAAACAAACAGAACAGCCCATAATTGATGCTATTAGTGAATTAGGTAAGAATATCAAAACTGTTACAGAGCAAAATCAAAATTTGATCACAGAGCTTGTACCTGTAGCTGCAAGGAACATATTAGATTATCCATTCACCCCACTTTCCAGTATTCATACACCTAGTCCTATTGCTCCTAGAAGAATTGAAGCTACTCAGGATCCTATTGAATTGGGTCTTCTTGCTCAAAAATATTTAACCACACCTAAAGACAATAAAGATGAGGTGTTTGGCTTATATGCTGACACAGAGCTTGATGGTAGCATCATACATAGAATTGGCAATTTCAGAGTAACATTTATGGGGGATGATCTGATTGTTTATTCAGAATCTCGTCTCGGAGAAAAAGGTGCTTTTGTTAAATATCCCGGAACACCTGGATTGTGGGAACTGATGACTAGGAAAAGGCCTGGCAGCTATACAGATCAAGATTATGAGCACTACAAAGAAATATTAATAAAATCAGATGCTCTATACCAGAACAATGATCCCACACAAAAAAGAGTCAAGTCTAGCAGTGGAGCAAAATACAATAATTTAATCAAGCCCATATGGTCACAAATTAAGACTGGCAGTGGAATCAAACAATACAACACCCTGCCTAAAGAATTTGTGTGGGTTGATGATGTCAGGAAACTTGTAGATAGGTTATTGGTGATAGCTGGGGAGGAAAATGCTGGGAACCACAATTTTTACAATGAAAAGGTTGGAATTATGGACATGATAAGCACAAAATTGTCTAATTTTATAGTGAATGACACTAAGGGGATTGGATATCTTATAAAAATTATTAATACTCTACCACCTAAATTTTGGAATATTTCTGAGGGTCGGGGCCTGGTTAATGACATTATAAACAAGTTGCCATTTGAACTACACATTCCAGGCTATCAGTATTGTGGTCCAGGCACAAAATTGGATCATAGATTAAACAGAGGTGATCCTGGTGTTAATCTCCTAGATGCTGCTTGTAGAGACCATGACATAGCATACAACACACATTCTGATCTTGACAAGAGACATGTTGCAGACAAAAAATTAGAAGAGGCTGCATTTGGTAGATTTGTAAGCAAAGATGCTTCTTTAAGTGAAAAAATAGCAGCATTGGGGACCACCATAGCTATGAACACCAAACAAAAATTGGGGTGGGGGTTGTGAATATGTATATAATAAACCTACAATGAAGGCCAAGGGTGTTATGTATCAAATACCTTATGCAGGTCTTAAATCTCTTAAAACTATTGATAGTCTTTTAACCAAAAAGCAGCGCAAGAAAAAAAGCTCTTGTCTTGCAAAGGGACATGGTATGAAATTGTTGCTTAGTACCCCCCAATTAAAAAAATTACAGCAATCAAGAAAAAAATCACATGTGGGGGGATTCATATTTACTATCCCTGCCATCTTAGCTGCTCTCGGGGCTGTGGGGAGCTTGGCTGGGGGATCAGCTGCCATAGCAAAAACAGTAATAGATGCCAAGAAAAATAGGGCAGAATTAGATGAGCAGAAGCGCCATAACCTGGCCATTGAGAAACAAGGCAAAGGTGTTAAGAGAGCCATGAATAAGTTTAAAAAAAACAAGAGCCGCTTACAAACCAATATATTGAAGCTTTAATCAAGCCACTGGGCATCAAAAATTTTAGAGGTGTGTACATGTCTGATTCTTTACCAGAACAACCACTCAACAAAGAGTGTGGCATTGTTAATTTGGATAAGTACAAAAATCAGGGCACTCACTGGATTTGTTATCTTAAATATTTAAACAATGAGGCATTTGTGTTTGATTCATTTGGAGGTGTTCCACCTGAAAATTTAATAAAATATCTAAAATCAGCTAATCTTTATTACAATAATGCCCGTGTTCAAAATTTCAAAGATGTTAATTGTGGACATTTGTGTTTATCTGTTCTTAGATATCTGTCTCAAATAAATAAACCATCAATTGAAGATTTTCAAAAAGCCTTGTGGTATTTAAAACATCATGGGGTTATTCCATCTCACCAGCCAAAATTCAATATTGAAACTTAGATTACATGATGATATAGTATATCCCAAAACAATAGCTCTCAGAGCATTTTATGGCATGTACTTGATCTCTAATATTACACACCACAACAACAAAATTGCAGTTGGGGATCAAAAAATTGTCATCACTCCAGGGCAATATAATCTATCTACTCTAAATGCTCAGTTACCCAGAGGTATAGTTTTAACTCAAAATTCTGTCACTCACAGAGTAGAGATTGTATCTGCTACAGAGACAGTGGATCTGGGTACTATAGGAGAGCTGTTAGGCTTTGAGAACAACACAAAACTTGAAGCAGGCATCAAACACACTGCTATGAATATACCCAAATTCTTAGCCATAGAGACTCTGAATATTCACTGTAATGTGGCTGAGGGTATGATCACCAAATCAAATGGCATAGGCACTCACAAACAAACCGGCATCATTGCAACATTCAAACCTAATTCCGAATTCATGGAGCCCATCATCTACACTCCATCCCCAACATTATATTTTCCTGTGTGCCATAATAGAATAGATTATATTGAATTGATGGTCACTAATGAAAAAGAAGAATTAGTTGATTTTGCTGGAGCCACAACAACTGCAATCATAGAGATTAATATTTAAATAAAAATACATACAAGAAAAAATGGAAAATATTGAGAGTTATGAGCTACAATCATTCCCCCCAAACAGGAGGACATTTGCAAATTTAAATCAACCCAACACAGAAATTGAGGTTGATCTTGATGTAGGGGATGGATTTATACACCCCCACAGAGCAGATCTATACATCAAATTTGATGTTGTAAAGCTCGATGGAACAGATTATCCGGCAAATTCAAATATAAGATTGGTTGATAATTTTGTGCCGCATCTATTCTCTGAAATTGAGATCAGAAAGCATGGCGTTGTTATAAACAGAATAGATTATCCCGGCATTACCTCCACAGCTTTGGCCACACTAAAATTATCCAAAACCGAGGCTTCTTACTACAAAATAGGTGGATTTGAGGCTGGTGATAAAATTATATCTAAGAGCCACACAGTGCTGTTCCCGATGCGCCTATTGCCAGGATTCTTCTCAGATTACAAAGATATTATGTGGAAGGGTGGTTTAAGAATTACATTTAGAAGAGCTGCCAATGATAATAATGCTTTGATGAGGTACAGCACATTAAACCCTACAGGAGAAGCTCTGCCCAATACCTTACCAGATGCAGGCAAATGCATTATTCAGACTATGGAGCTAAGAATCCCTGTTGTTGAATATGAGGCCAGTTATGCTCTTAAATACAAAGCTGATATAATAAAAAATCCACAGATTCCTCTGCAATTTTATACATATCAATGTGTACAGAAGCCCGCAACTGGTTCTTATTATGAGTTTGATGCTACAAATTCATTCTCCAGTATACAATATGACATGCCTGATTTTGTGGTGGTACTGTTTCAGACTGGGAGACACAATAATCAGGAAAAAAATTCAAGTAGATTTGATAACTGCAACATCAAGAACATATATCTTAAAAATGGCAGAAATGAGGTATTCCCTAGAGAAAATTACAATTTAGACATGTCCAAGGATGATTTCCTCAAATTATATGAGGCATTTACGGCATTCAAACGGGTCACTACTGGCAATACTGACATGTATTACACACCAGATGAATTCAAAACACAGAGACCCATGTTTGTAATCAACACCTCAAAAAGAAAACAAGTTGTGGTGAATGACAGGACAAACATTAAAATTATCTGTGAATTCCATGAGGCATTACCTGATGACACCATATGTAGTGTTATTCTCATAGGTGAAAAATCATATGTTTATGATGTAAGAAATGAGAGGGTCACAGAGCAATTCTAGAAGATATTTGCTTCTATTATGCTGTTATACAACACACAAATTTCAATTGTATTATCAGCTAGCAGTGAATATCTTATGTGTGGGCAGTTGTATATATTTCAATCTTATATCAGGACTCGAACCCAAAGCCCCTGATTACAATGCAGCAATATTAACACTTCTCCATATGGAATATATCCACATTTTACTGGGTTCTGAGACCCTAATACAGACAAAATTGGATTTTGAACTGTCATAATATTCTCTAAGTCTTGCCTATGCTCATATTATCAGAATAAGAATTGGTTTCACCATGCAAGGCAGTTCATTGCTACTATGTCAGAAAATGTGTATCTTTATCTCAATGATCTTTGTTACACTTTTACATGTTGCACAGAAAATGTGTATCTTTATCTCAATGATCTTTGTTACACTTTTACATGTCGCACAGAAAGATTAATGGCCCCTTCAGTGAATCAACAGAAAAATCATTAATGTTCCCTTCTAGCTGTGTAGATTATATCTCTTGCGTGCCGGCAAAACATGCAAGCAATTAATTATGCTTACCCGCTCTTCTCCTATTGTATTGAGCGAATGGTTATAAAACATGAGAAAATAAGGAAACTGAGAAATTCAGTTTTTGTACAATATATTGTTGTATAACACTTTTACCAGGTTTAAGATCTGGGGGCTATCAACTAGCAATAATTATTCTCAAAATCTCACATATGGAGATATTATTTTGCAACATGTATTTCAATCTCATATTTTACCAGGATTCAAACCCGAGCCTCCCGATTACAAGGCAACAATATTAACATTTTGCCATCAGGGGAGGCTTCACATTTTATCAGGATTCAAACCCGAGCCTCCCGATTACAAGGCAACAATATTAACATTTTGCCATCAGGGGAGGCTTCACATTTTATCAGGATTCAAACCCGAGCCTCCCGATTACAAGGCAATAAAAACCATGCACCACACTCCACTGGGCCTCAGAACCCAGTAGCTATAAGCTTTATATTAATATACATGGCAGAATCAATCTGAGGGGGGGGATCACCATTTCTACACTAGAATTCAATTCCTGGGATTTTGACAGAAAAACACACTATAAGCAATAAGATCATATGGGAACTTGGCATAGTTTTAAGTATAAGCAAATCTGTCTGAGGGGCTTCACCCTTTCTACACTAGAATTCAAAATTCTTAAAATTAAGAGCATATCACACTGGAAGAATTGGGGTATAGGCCCCTCTTGGCATTGTTTTAAGTGTAAGCAAATCGGATTGTTCAATCAAATAGCCTCTCCTTTTCTACACTTGTAAGTGGTCCTCATCCTATATACTTTTATACTACTCCTGATTAGTCTTACCGTGCATAAAGTGTACTTAAAAAAACTAACTCAATCTATCAATCAATCAATATTGACTCTACCAGCAATCGAACCCTCGACGCCTCTTGTTTTACAGAGCAATAACCTTAGCCGCTAAGCTTTCGGGGTACAGCACCTTCGGCGCCATCTTTAAATCATTTCTTCATGTCTTTGCATCATACGCAATGGTTGCGCGCGCATTTCCTCCACAGACACACACACACACACATAAGCATACGCACGTGTTAGGTTAGCATACATCAACAAACAACATCACAAATCCATTGCCCCCCTTCCCCCCGCTTCCGACGTCTTCAACGTGATCAAACACGTTCTGCTGACTCAACAATAAAACCGCTCGTACCCCGCTACGACAGGATGTAACATAACACCAGTCGCATCGAATTTTTGCTGACGCGTAGGAATGAAGTGCTGTCATTCTACTACCCCACCTTTTTAATTCACCTAAGGTAAAGGTACAGTTTCCCCCAACCAGTGGCGATGATCGAGTACCAAAACTGAGGGGGTGCAAGTGACAGTACTGGAAAAAAATCCGACCTCGATTTTCTGTTCATCTGTCAGAAATATTCTAAAATAAATGGTTGTAACTGTCCGTGGATTTATGTACTTGGCGTTTAGAAGTTTATGGAAACATTTCGTGAATTTTGTGTTCACTAAGACTAGAGCTTCAGCCACTACGCATTCGGGGATATTTTTTTGAATTACTCTACGTCAGAGGCGTGGCGTGCATGTAACCGGTGTTACCGCAGGTAACAGCAAAATGTAAAGAAATTAAAAAGTTTTTCTCAATAATATAACAAAATTGTTAACTAACACAACCGACAGCGTTGCAGTTGAGTGTATATTGCAGAGAACATTTTTTCTGCAGCCAACAAAAGCGAAGAGACAGGCCCGTTCCGCTACCCTCAAGAGGCATCAAGAGGAAAGGGCGCCAATGCAAGAGAACAGCGGGAAAAAGGCCTCGAGGCAAGTGTGCTAGGGGGTTATTCATATGACTCTTTAGGGGCCTTGTTGCCGCTGCGGCATACCGGATCAGCAAGTGTTGTCACATTGGATTTCCAGAAAAGAGTTAAATCCTGCCTAAAACGGGGATACTATTTCACTGACGCAACAAGAGCTAGACTGCAAAGTCAAAGCTGGATTTAACTACAACTGAGGCCGTTTAGTAATAGACGAAAAGATAAGTACTTGATGCGATTCGTGAATTGGACAAACCTTGCTCCAAAAACTAAGTTGGCAACTGTAGTACGTACATCTGGACTTCCTCCCACCGCTGGAGGAGGGGAATTCTGTCGTCTGCTCAACGCAGAAAAGTCAAACTGACCCGAATGTGTGGTTCTTCTTCCCCTTTCCACCTCTTTGCAAAGAAACAGAGATGGTTGACAAGGCTCGACTGCTATTCACTGGATTTTCGCGGTAACTCTCTCATGAGTGGTAGTTCTTTCTAGGAGTGATTGTGGCTAAATATATCATTGAGCGGATTGCATATTAATTTTTTTTTTTTTAAAAAATCTAGATCAAAGGCATGTTTTTTTGGGGGGGAGGTAGGTTGGAGATGATAACGTCATATGGCCGGTAACACTTTTGAAAAAGTCACGACGCCACGCCACTGCTCTACCTGATAACACCTTAGCTTGCTTTTATTTAAAATTAGACAAAGTTAGAGGATGTAAGAACGCCCACAGCTTTTTTTTAACAACACATTCAAAGTATACTCGCATTAATGGTAATGGAGAAGGACTATCATGCCTGAACCCCCGAAATATCCTTGAATTAAAACTTTACTTTCAATCACGGAAGGTAACCAACCAGTATTAGACAGATTGATTTGGTTTATTTTACTGCGCATCTGCCACATTTGTCTAATCGTAAAGATGTGAAATTGATGAAGGGACACTCACAAAGAGCACTTATGCCCAGTCCGGGATTCGAACCCGGGACCCAGTATCAGACAAGTCGCGGTGTTTTTCTTCAACTTTTTTCCCAGTCACTGCAGACAATGTATATGTTAATTAAATCGCCTTTTGCATTCGAGGATTATCTGGTATAAAATCGGGAAAGAGAATTTCTACCGCCAGAGTATTGATTGAGTATAAAGGGACATAAGACCAATTGTAGTAGTAGTTACGCTCAGAAATGGCTTAAATAAAAACATGAACTATTATTTCTAAGTTAAGAGACTGCGACGTATAAGCATAGGTATAAGTCTGGAACAGCAGTTTACTAAGCCGACCTCCGTGGCTGAGTGGTTAGCACAGCGCTATGACATCAGGGATCCCGTCTCGGGATCGATTGATTGATTGATTGAGTTTATTTTACTTCGCGTTTTGTGCCTCTTGGCAAATTTGATGGGGATGAGTGATGAAATGATGAATGGACATTCACAAACAACCAAGCCCGAGCGGGATTCGAACTCGGGACCCTTGGCGTCGCAGCGCGATGTGCTAACCACTCGACCCCAGGGTCCGACCGTCTCGGGATCGAATCTCGGCCTGGGCACGGTTGTCTCTTTATCAATTTCATCATATCATCACTCATCATCGTCTTCGCGATTAGCCAAAAGTGGCAGAAATGCGAAGTAAAATAAACCAAATCAATCAATCGACAGTTTACTAAGAGCTTTTGTAACCATAACCTTTAGCTGCATTCGTTATGCGGACTCCCTTTTTTATGTGACTGCTAGAAGGCTGAACATTGCCCCTTCTGCGTACACGATGGGCGAGGGTGCGAGAAACATGTATTGAAAGATGTTCCCGATCGGGATACCTTGCAGCATACACACGAGCAGCAGCAGAACTATTTCTTTGGCACTCACCTAACACCATGAGCCTATCAAATGCTTCTTCGTTCGTGAAAGGCATTATCTTGAATATTCACAAGGTACTTGTGAATTAGGGAACCAGAAACAAATTAATCTTTGAGGTAGTGAAGCAATTCTTTATTTAAACATTTTCGTTGCTAGATTTGTACAGTAATATAATCTCTTTGGGGTTCGATTTCCTCCTCAGCAACACTCCAACCTGCGCTTTTGGCGTTGCGGGGGGGGACACGCGGGAGCCATCTGGAAAGTACAAGTTTGAAGTGGTAGTAGTACTTTGAGATAGATTGGAACTAGAGCTGGGGCTTTCGTGACGTGATTGCGTGGGAGTTATCCTCACCTCTGACGTACCGTCCCACTCTGATTACCATTTTTGTCTTTGATTAACTTTTAAAATGAAGGTTTAAATCGGTGATTGCACAATATTTTATAGTTGATTCCGGCAGTACGTAGAAAGCAGCTATGTGATACAGACCTTTACAATTCCAGAACCCTCGGGAGAAAAACCTGCGTACGCTAGCAGAGTGAGTGTGTAAATGTGTATGTGTTTGGGGGGGGGGATATTTGTAAATGCAAGAAACAACATCTACCTGTAGCCAGTAGCGGCTTCTGCCTATTCGCACATTCGCACCCAAATAAATCTGTAATGCAAAACATTATTATTATGCTTATTTATTGAACTCTATCTCCTTCGAAACATCAAGTGTTCCCACGCCGCTTCACAAAGAGAGATGGCAGAGAAGCGCGCGATCAGTGATATCAACCTGCGTCGACCGAGCCGCGCTTGGGGCTTGAACGAAATGTTACTTTCGCTCCCTATGACGCTGTTGAAGCAGTCGGTAAAGGACGCTGATTGGGTCTTTCGGCTTGAGCACCGTGTGAGGGGAGGTTGCATCATTTAGGAAGGCCGTGAACGCAACGATCTGTGTGCGAGCAAATGTAGTGTTGCAAACCCATTCCATTAGAGATCGTGTGACAGAGTGGAGCCAACCCATACATCATTGCAAATTGAGGGATTTTTTTAGAAAAGGGAAATTTCGATGGTATATTGTCCCTCTGATTGTGTCCCGTGCATGATAGGGGAAGAAAAAGGGAAAGGTGAGGAGGGCAACTGAAAGCGAGACGGGTGTTTTAAACATGCCTGATATTGCCTTTGCTTAAAACCCATTAATGCATGGTGTCCGATTAATCAGACGCTGACATATTTGCATTTTATGTAACACTGTTTTACTTTAATTGGTTACATTTATCACATCTAGTTCCTTGGTACCTCTGCGATGCATATGTCAACCCACGGGCTTGGCAAAATTGTAAACATGGAAAGGTGTACTGCGTTTTGCGTAGCGGGTAAGCATATTTCAATTTATATGTAGTAGTTGACATATATCCAAGTTGTGTTTTGACAAATATGCGTAAGAAACATTAGTAATCAAATATGTAACAATAATTTGTGCATTAGTTTTATCCCTGAGCTGATATTGCGAGAGAAAATATAGCGTCCGATATATCGGACTCTGTGCACACTGAGCACTTTATGCAGATTTTCCATATCCTGTAAAATTGTCGATACCTTTGATGTTTAGACATTGTCAATGTGTAATGTATGTGCATGTATGTGTGTGTGTGTGTGTGTGTTTATGCATTAGTGTGTGTGTATTACTGTGTGTATCTGTGCGTCTGTGTGCATATATGTCTGTATGTGTGCATGTTTATGCATTAGGGGTGTGTATGTGTGCGTGTTTGTGCACTAGTGTGTGTGCATATATGTGTGTGTGTGTGTGTGCGTGTGTGTATTGAGATAAATATATTCTTATGACTATTAATGTCCTATGGTTGAATCTGGCACGACCGTGTCAATAATTTGGCGCACAGAACGTGGGGCGACGAATACATTGTACATTAGCTACGTTAATCTTTGGTAACGTGTTTCAGATTTGCAGTTGACTCAGAACTTTTGATGCGCAACAATGGAAAAGAAAATATTAAGAAGTGGAAGCAAGGCTTCATGTGTTGATGAAAATTTTGCTTTATTTTCTTCCAAATATCTACTCAGAACAGATATTTCAGCTGCAGTATCCACTATACAAGTGATATCAACATTTGCTACACGTGCCTTGAACTCAGGCGCTCTTCCAAAGTTTTTAGACTGTCTAGCCTCACACAAATTGTAAAGAAACTCACTCTCTTCATGATTAATAACAAACACCAGCTTCAGTTCATTATTTACAGACTGGGAAATATTTTCTGCAGGCCCCAGTTCTATCCGAGACCGCCTAACATCAGAAGGGGACGTTTCTATGCCAGGCGTGGGGTAAAATCCCGCACCTGGTCGAGATTTGCTCCATTCTTCCAGCAAAAATTTCTGGTCAGCTCGACTCTCTGTTGCTGTTCGTTACTAGGGTACGACACTGCAGCATCGGTTTGTAAACCACTGCTCACCCCTTGCAATCGTGGAGAGCTACGACCTTCCCTCAAAGGTTCACTGTGCTCCGGTGAAGATAAACGGTTCTCAATTCGTGGTCTCTCACAAGGTTCGTATCTGGCAGCAGCATACTCAAGTCTCTGCCTATTTTGGCTTTGTTGACGATAACGATTGCCGTTTCTATATGGACCTGCAGAGCGATTTTCACGGTGATTATGCTGCCTCTGGACCATACGAACCCTCGGGTTTCTGTTTACCGAGTTGCTTGGAATATCTCGGATGTTCTGGTGACTAGGATTTTCCTTCCTCCACGCAGTCGCCAAGCATCCTGCTCTTCCGCTTGCTCGTATCTCTTAACAAAATCTGCAAGCAAATCAACAGTTGCGGGAGCGTGGGCCATACACAATTGCTTCACTCTATAAGGCAATTGGCCGATTATGAGGTTTACCACCTCCTGCTCTCTGTAGTGGCTACTCAGGTTTCGGTAAGCAGAGTATACAGACCAAACATATTCTTCCAAACTATTGTCATTGTTTTTGTTGTACCGTTTGGCCCTAACAGATGCCAACTCCCTTTATTTTGCCTCTGAAGAAGCAAAACGCCTCTTAAACGCCCTACGAAAATCTGAATATGTGTGGAAATCATTCTTATGAGAGTAGAACCAATGATAAACCATGCCCGTTAGCAAACGAGGAATAATCTCCAGCCTGTATCTATGCGTCAGTTGTTAGCATATGCAGATGTAGACTTATTAGGGGATGATATAAATACAATTAAGAATAATGCTAAAATATTTTTCAAAACTGCTAAAGACATAGGTTTGGAAGTTAATAAAGACAAAACTAAATATATGCTTATAGGCCGAAACCAAGTGTTAGGTAATAATCAAAATCTAATTATTGACAACAACTCGTTTGAACCAGTTTCCAAATTCAAATACTTAGGACTAATATTAACAAATGAAAATTATATTAAAGAGGAAATAAAAAGTAGGCTTAATTCAGGAAATGCATGTTACTTCTCTCTTCATAAACTTTTGTCTTCTCGTTTAATATCTAAGAAACTAAAAGTTAAAATATTCAAAACAGTAATTTTGCCTGTAGTATTATATGGGTGTGAAACTTGGTCCCTTACATTGAAAGAAAAACACAAATTGAGAGTATTTGAAAATAAGATCCTTAGGAAAATCTTTGGACCTAAAAGGGATGAGGAGACAGGTGAGTGGAGAAGGTTACATAATTTAGAACTACATAATTTGTATTCATGTCCAGATATTATTAGAATAATTAAATCAAGAAGACTTAGGTGGGCAGGCCATGTGGCACGAATGGGAGAGGAAAGAGGAGTTCACAGGATTCTTGTTGGGAAACCTGATGATAAGAGACCTATAGGAAGGCCAAGACGAAGATGGAGGAACAATGTTGAGATGGACCTAAAGGAAATCGGTAGAGATGGAAAAGAGTATATAGATCTTGCTCAAGATAGGGACAGATGGAAGGCCTGTGTTGCTGCAGCCATGAACCTTCGGGTTTAAGAAGGCTAGAGAGTTAGAGAGTTAGTTAGTTAGTTAGTTAGTCTGTATCTATGCGGGATCTGAAGGATCTCCAGGTTGGTATCTAATTTCTTCAGATAAATCTCAGCCGAAGTGGCTATAATATTTCCGTCGAATTTCCGCATGCAATTCAGGTCAGCCACGCGTATCATTGGTTCGAGATTTTCTTTCTTTTCTCTTTTCCGATAAAGTCTACTCGCTGCCTGAAGAACTGGAAATGATCTCTCTGCGGCGTCGTTGTTTTACATGTGTACGGTTTCGTTGCTCCGAAGAGACCTCAGAACGACTAAGAGACAGGCCCGTAGCCAGGAATACTTTGCAGGGGGGGAGAATATATTGTGTCGCATTGGAAGATATAGCAGGGTACACAGAGGCATTTGCCCCGTCCCGAAAAGAGATAAGTAACAGAAAAGGGATGATATCTTGAAACTGCAACGAACAAAAAAATAAAAATAAAATCGAGCAACATCAAATAGCAATATTTCGATATGACCTTTCCAGATTGCTAAAGAATATAAAGTTTAACATAAATAGGCTAATAAGGACTGTATCTACTTGATATTTACAGGTCGATAATGTTAATAGGCGATTAATATGTACCAACAGATTTGGGCCTCTCTGCAGAACTGATTAAGGGAGCCCTTTATAAATCATGCTTCATAATGATTCCCTCTAGTTTCCAGTATGCAAGATTTTTACGCACAAAGGAATCTAACGAGACTCCAACAACACCATTGTGTTGTGTTATGCAAGAAAAATCGAATTAATTAAATAATAATGGTTACATATTATCTACATACACTTTGATGAATTGTGTAAAAATTTGTAATACATTTTTTTGTACTTGCTAAAACATTAAAACATGGGTCCCTTAGTCCACCACGGAATCTATTTCCTTCAAAGGGGAGACAGACAATGTTTGTCTACTGGTTACGTTAACCATTTTGCAAAATATTGTGTGAATTGTATTACATTATAGTTGAAATGCATGTAATGACACCTGACAAACAAATAGGAATCCCTTGATTGATCAATGAGTTCTTGGATTACAGTGTCATCATTAATATTTCATAGAAAAAAATTGTTTTAATATGGCGCAAATAATTTTACAGGACGCCATGGCATTCTCCTTAACATTTTTTTTCATATAGATCGTTTGGCTCCCAGGGCCGACTCCCGCCGCCCCATAGCTATGGCTCTGAACTTGGAATATAAGAATAGAAGGAAATGCGAGCGAAGCGAACAAGAGAATTTTAAGAAATGTATTTTTATTTGAATAAAATTTGAAATCTAGGGGAGGGCAATTGCCCCTCTGTCCCCCTTGCAAGTGTCCTTTGCCGTCTGGAAGAAGAATGCAAGAAACACGTAAAACCTAATTCCATCATAAGTATCCAATTGTTCTGCTATTCTTAGATTCTCCTAGTCTTGTTGTTTTACTTCAATGTTTGCTTCCCCTACAATGGATTTCCGTCCAAGGGCGGGTGGGGGACAATGCCCCTGCTCCCTGTGGTTGCGGCACTGTTTATGAGTGTATCTTCATCAATTTCACGTCATCACTCATTGTTGCGATTAGCTGCGTGGCAGAAAAGCAAAGGAAAGTAACAAAAATCAAATATCCACTCCCTCTCTCTACTACATGAATCACTATTACCAAAAGGTAGACTTCGGAAACAAAAATTTAAGCAGTTCCAAGTTCATAGCAACACACCCAAGAAAACATCCGAACAAATTAGGCTTTTTTAATAGAAGACTACTCAAAATGTCGCAACTGTTCTAGATACTGAAAATTGCGAAATCATTTCCCGAAGTTTGAATCTGGAAGGGAATTTTCCTCCCAATCCTGATACGACATTATGCGGAATCTCATACACCCTAATAATGATTGATTGATTTGGTGTTTTAAGTCCACTTTATGAACAGTAAGGCTAATCTTGACTGGACCTACAGTTTAAAGTGGGATCCGAACCACTATGCGTCTCCACCGGGTATCGAACCCGGGACCCCTTGATTACAAGGCGACGACGCTACCACTGTGCCAACGGGGAGGCCTATATACACCCTAATAAATCACAAAATCAATAAGTGTCTTTGTTATGTTGCTAGAGTAGCACATGATATAATTGTAAAGATTAGTGAGAATTCTAGGTAGGAATGTGTTCTGCAGTTTTCACGGGGGGGCAAGGCAGGCTCTCGGGGGGGGCAGTTGCCCCCTGCCCCCCCTCTAGCTACGGGCCTGCTAAGAGACAGTAACCTTCGAAAAGGAGCGCCCAGCTGGTCCACCCGCGGTAACTCTGGTTCACCGGTGAGTGGCAACTTGTTTAAAGTGGTTGAAATTTGAGCCACTTCGTCACAAAGATTACGCATGTCTGAAGAAAGCTTCCCTTGTTTGGATTCCATATCATTTATCCACTCTACAGCATTCTCTCTAGGATCCTCTGTGCCTTTAAGTTTTTCCGCCACCGTCTCTTCAACTCGCAAATTCGGGTTTTCTCTCAGCTGATATGCCATACGGGTCACCTGGTTGTCCAACTCTGGACATTTCTTTCCTGAAACCGTTCTGCGTTTCAGTGATTTCCTTTCGGAAGTCCTCCTTGGTCTGCTCAGCTTCTTCCCTCAACAAGGGTCCCGGGTTCGAATCCCGCTCAGGCTTGGTTGTTTGTGAATGTCTATTCATCCATTTCATCACTCATCCCCATCTTCGCAAATTAGCCACGAGGCACAAAACGCGAAGTAAAATAAACTAAATCAATCAATTAATATTTAACGTTGTTGAATTTTTGGATGGAAGTTAGCTACAAAGCCTGTAGCATCTGCAGCAATATATAGATACGGCGAAAGGGAAGGAAAAATTCTGAAGTACGAAGCAGGGCAGTGTGAACTAAGTGAGTACTGTAATTTTCTTTAAGATTTATTAGTCTGTTGATTTCGCTTGATTTGCTTGGTTCGATCAGTCTGTCATTAGAAATAAACAACAGCTAGATAGATTACAATTGATTTCCTCCATGTGGTAGTTGGATCGGCTTCATTGATGTACGCCAATGTTATTATTCTCCTTGTTCATTAATATCAGCGGAGCGGAGGAGGAAGATTTTATGAAATATTTGGCAAATCGACAGTAGTATTGATTTGTAGATCGGTATTTATATGTATTGAGTGATTTTCTCAGATTATCGAATGCTGAATTACATATTGCATAATAACATCGCTCTTCTCGTGATTGGCTGGATAATTTCCGAAATATTTGAAATTTGTAAAAAATCCGTTTAAAAAAAATCATGAAATATAACTCCATCATAGCCTCATTTTCAGTGAAAGTTGATCAAAACTTGGATTGTCAATATATTAAGCATCAATATGTGCTCAAAAACGGGTGCTAGTATTTGACAGGGATGTTATAACACTTCTGGACGCGAGACTAAAGTGCACACCCATAGAGCCAGACCACGAGCCGCCCCTGCCTGTAGCACGCATCTGTGAAAAGTCACGAGCCGCCGTTGGTGTGGGTGGGGCGGGATTTGAAAGGCAATTTTTTATAATCCCGTTGTCCGGGAAATTTTCAGAATTTCCTAATGGGATGAAAATCTCGAATTCCACATTTTATTCATTACTTAAAGCGGGCCATCCATTCACAAAGAAAACGGAAGGGAAATGCTCCTAGCCCCTTGGCGAGACCCTGCGATTGCCAAAAGCTGGAGTTAAACAGTTGCACACGTGCAGCTTGAAAATGAACCCCGCTGATTTTTCGTTGCGTTTTCTTGGCTTCCCCCATGCATTGTTCCAATGTGTTCAGCCAGTTTAGCCAACTTCTCGCGGCAAGACAAGTCTCGCGTACTCTCAAAATACAGAGCTGCTTGTTTCGGTATTATTGTAGCTAGTGTCCTTTTGAAAAAGAAAACATAGATTCTGATTAAGTATGATGCATAGCGTTTTTCATTTGCGGATATGTGTGTGTGCGTGTGTGTGCGTGTGCGTGTTGTGTGTCCGTGCGTATCCCGGGTTCGATACCCGACTGAGGCACTTAAGGGTTCGGATCCCACTTTAAAAAACTGTAGGTACAGTCCCGATTAGCCATACTGTGCATAAAGCACCAACTCAATCAATCAACAATGAAATCTTGTCTCGATGTTGTGTCGTCTCTTGGTATTTCAAAAGCATGTGACCTTGCCGAGCCATAAAATAATTAACCTATAGAGTTCTAGGGGCGTGTCCTTAATCCGTACAAACTGAATAAGAATCGTTTTCAAAGATCCTCCGAAGAAGTGATTGTGATCTCAAGGGAAAATGGACAGCTGTTACCACTTAGCTTGTGGCCAGGGAGAGAAAGTTCATTTTCAAAAGGTCTCCGACTGCCCCGAGCGGGCTGGGCCATAAAACTCCTTCCAATGCATCTATTTTTGTATTGGACGAGGAAAAAATCAGGAAATGGGGACAAAAAAAGAAATGCCTTGCTTGTGGGTCATGGAGGAGCGGAGAAATATTCATGTGTTTCAAACTGTAAGCAAAATTTACTGAAGAACTATTTTGCACTGTTTATCATCAAAGTGAAATTTCCAATACAGGACAGACAAATTTGCCGGGGCCACGCGGACGTTTTCGGGGGTCCGTGCCCCACTTGGACCCCCCTAACGACGTCCCTGACCAACCTTGTAGTAAAAGCACCCCAGTATTCATAATGTTTTTTTAAGGCATACTTCTAATACTGGTCTTGAAGAAAATTCTATGTTTGAGCGAGCTTAAACACCTTGAACTATGTCAAACTTGAGCGTATCCAAATACGAGAAGAGCATTGAGACTCGACTCCTGTGGCAGAGAATGTGCAAAGCAAAAGAAGGGTGGATATGCAATCTGAAAACTGCGTTCTTGAAGAAACGATTTACTAATGAAGATATACTTCCGATGTTGTGCAACTGAATATGTCATGAGATTGGATAAAGTTACCTATATGTACTTGGAAAATTACAAATAATGTCAGATTCTATATATTTTTTCTTTCAATTGTTATGCGGGAGTCATTCCAAAAGAAAAGAGTGCAAGTGAATGTAGTAATGTGAGAGGCACGAAGCAACAACAATTCTTTGCTCGTATCAAACAAGATAATATGTTCACCTAACCAACTGAGTTTTAGATACAGACGCAAGTGAAAAAGCTACATAAGGGTTTCGATTTTTTTACCTTACTTTTTAGCAAATAAAAAAACAATAGCGCATGTGCCTTTTAGTGGAATCACTTCCATGTTAAATTGCAATCCTGCAGGTAATTTCATTGTATTACCCAAGCCAAGGAAAAATTAAAAGGAAGAGGTGTACTTACAAATACCTACAGCCTTAGATCACCCACCACGGAATCACTCCTTCTTATTTATTTATTTCAAAGGAAAGCCCCTAATCGGCAGCTCTCCCCACACATAAACCTCATATAAATTAATCTCAATTCTCGACTTTTTCATTCAGGACAGATAAACATAAACGTTCATGTCTTACCCGGGATTTTTTTTATTTATAAAAAGGAATACGCCTAAGCGGTATTCTCAATTTTTTTCATTTCTCGGTTTTACTCAGTTTTCAGTTTTTATCATTTGTACAAACACAAATACCCATGCCTTACTCGAACCCGGAACCCCTGGCGTCGTAGCGCGCTGTCTTTACCACTCCGCCACGGATGTCGACGCTGACTAGACCACCGCTGTTCCAGAATATGAAGAACCTTTTTGAAAATTTTCTCCTTGGTTACACACAAAAATATAGTCTGTACCGCCTGCAGGTACAATAACCAAAGACTATTTTGTACAATTTTTAGAAATTTTAAGACTGATTTTTTCTAAATAATTTCTAAAAAAAAAGGTCAAAATGTAACTTTTCCATTTTTTACAAAGAAATGTCTACATAACGTTAGAAGTTATGCAGAAATGGCATTGCTAATAGTTAGTCCAGCATCCACATTCTATTATCGCAAAAATTACATCTACTTTCTTCTAGAACATTCACGTGAATCTTTGTGTGATTTGCTTTCGCTGTTGTCTAGATATTATTATTGGTTTTGTGGTTACGCAAGTTCACTAAGCTAAGAAAAAAGCTTTGAATGGCACCCTAGGCTTCAGCGCCCCCTAGCTTACACCTCGCTACGGGACTGGATAAGGAAACGAAGTTGCTGGCCCTTCAAAAATGCTGGTTACTCCCTGAATATGTGAAATAAACAAAATTCAATACGAATTGATGAGGCGAAAACGAAAAATTATTCTTTGAGAGCGGACGCTTGGCATTAATTGTGTTCCGCTAGTCAAGTGTTGCAACATTTCTTTCGAAACCTCACAGGAAATTCCCACCCCTTGATACCAAGTGTGAAGGCCCACATTTTCGAGTGGCAGGTGCATCCCTCTTTTACGTCAGGTAGCGTATGTTTGTGGAAACACGCGCTAGACACCTATTGAGAAGACAACAATTATGTGTGAAGTGAAGTAGTAGAATGTCCGCACTCTGAAAGTTCCAAATAACATGCCTGCCAACACATTTCCTCGAAATAACCTTGCATGAAACGTATATAGTGTTGGATTTGATGTGGTTCAGGTACAGATCGACGCAAGCTAACAACGTGAATACGACACCAGCAACATGAAGCAACTTCTTCTGAAAAGTATTCTTGTTATTCTCATACTAGCCGTTGCTGAAGCTGTAAGTTACATACTTAATTAGTACTGTTTCGATAGATTGTAATTCGCCACCTCACTTTCAGCAAAGTATTTGGAATGTAATATTTGTGTATTCCAGTGGCGTATTCTAAATGTTACCGTGTTTACCGCCGGTAAACCAACTATTCTCACTTTTTTATACTTATATTTATACGTATTTAGCTTTAATATATGAAAATTGCTTATACAAGCTTTTAAACCAGAATTTAAGTAAGCTATTTACTAAGCTACTGGGCTTAACGCTTTTGATGACCGGGTTTGCTTCCCGTTTGTACGCGAAGGCCGAGAGGGAGCCGAAGCAAGTGGCTATTTAGAAACATGGGGACTGAGTGTGGTCTGTTCACCGCTGGAAACAGCGTTGCCGGGAGAAAACTGCTTGTTCCTTTCTGTTTCTGTGCCGCGTTTGCCACACGAAGGGAAATTCAGATCCATTTTTCGGTGTAAAGGGAAATTTTACGAAAAATATCGCAATTTTGAAGTTGTCGGACTCCTATTTTTGTTTTATTTTTATTATATCTAATTTACATGTATACAAAACATAAGAATTGTTGCGATAAACCAGGTCAAATTCTTAGGATAAGCCACTGGTGTATTCAGGAAGATTGGGGACGAGCCAAGTTTAGTTTATTTGCGTCCAAGGACCACCGTGTTTACAAATAATAGTACATTATATGATTCCACTATGCTCGCTTCGCTTCGCACCCACGAGATGATTAGGATTGCCGATTATAGTTCATTGATTGATTGATTTTGTTTATTTTACTTCGCTTTTCTGTCACTTATGGCTAACGCGAAGATGAGGATGGATACGGTGAAATTGATTAAGGGAATGAACACCCATCCCAAGCCGCAGTGCAAACCACTCTGCCACGAAGGCCGGCTCCGATTATAGTCGCTTTAGAAAATTATACTCCTACTACTTGTTTTGATATATTACTTTATGTTTTCCTACATGTGGCAACTACTAAAAAAAAAACAAGAAAAACTGTAATGCACTAAATAGGTCTAAACCTCGATGGACCCCTTTGATTAGTGTCGTGCCTGAGGGGGAATTGGGAAAAGGGTAAACAAGAGAACCTGCAATATTACTTGGTCGAAAAATCGAACAGTAGATCGGATGAAAAAGAACAACATGGAAGTTTTCGTGAAACAAACTTTGTCATCCATATATTCTTTATTCCTGTAAGGGGCGGATATTCAACAGAGGCTTAACCTGACGTGTGACCTGTGACCCTGAAAGATGATATAATCCTCTTAGAAACTTTCTTTCAGCCATCGGCACAGAAATACGTATAATTCACTCACTCGCTGCACCATACACAGGACCTGACTTTGAAAAAATCTGCGGATCGGAAACAAATCTCTTAGAAAATCGCCCGAGGCAATATCAATTTACAACTACAGAGACCGATACACAGGCCCGTAGCCAGGCAGGGGCCAGGGGGGGGGGGTCAGCCCCACTGGAACTTCTGTCAGCCCCCCCCCCCCCGGTTATGCCGACAGACCCTCCTGGTACTGCCTTCAGCCTCCTTGACATTAGGTAAAACTATTTTGTGTATTTTTTTTTGCAGTGAAGAGTGAAAATGTAGACAGCAGATATTATTTTGTTCACAGGAAATGAATAAGCAGATGTTAATTCAATCATCTTATTTATAAGAAGTCTAAGAAGCGGCAAGTATTTAGAAGATTCTCTTCTCTAGACTTTAGAAAGTTCCTTCATAGGAGAGTTTCTTTATCTGTACCTTCCCTGCCCATTCCAACCTCCCGTTTAGACAAAAATCTGTGAATTTGAGGTCATCATCCAAATTCCTTCTACATCTGCATGAAAGGGGAGTTTTATTGTTTCAGCCGCGAGTGGAATGTGCGGTAGTTACTATGATTGAATATTATGCAATTTGTTCTTGTATGATATAAATATCTGTATCATCAAAAGTAGTATGCAGTGTGTAGTAAGGGATGATATCAGTAGCAGTCAATTAACACTTCGAGAGATGTTTTAAAAGATTTAGAAAAAGTAGCATTTGTATGATATTTCTAAATTTTATATAACTTAATGACCCTCCTCCTCACACACATAATTTACCTTAAATTAATACTGTTCAACTTTTGAAAAATGGACTTGCTTTTCAATGCCCCCCTTGGAGATCAATTCTAGCTACGGGCCTGCCGATACATCCTGGCCTTTGCCATTTTTCTTATTTTCAGCTGTAGTCAGAAACCATCCACAGTCAGTCATCTCTCCCCAACTTCAAAACAAAATTTCTCATCATCCTGGTTGTTTGAAGAGGACAATGGTCTCTCTCCCTAATCGTCTACAAGTGTTCATTGGACCCACAGGACAACTTAACTATTATATGCCACCCTTTTCCCCTTTCCTGTAATTTTTTGGCTTTGAAATACCCCGTTTCCAAAGACGACGGCAAGGTTGCCAACTCCTAAGAAATAAGGTTGTCAACTCCTTTAAAATGCATATTTTCCAATTGATTTTTCATCTGTATTCTAGTCTCTGAGCCTCAGGCTTTGCAGATAGAATAGACCACACATACTCTGATATTGATATATATATATATATATATATATATCGGGTGGTCCAAAAGTCCCGGAACGGTCACATATCGTGAGAAATACATATCGAATCGGAAAACGAAAAAATGTGTGTTGTAATAAGTGAAAGAAAGCTATTCAATGATATCACACTTGATTCCCCACCCCTGCCCCCTAGGGGTGGGGTGGGGTGGGGGCAACTCTGAAATTTTAAATGGAAATCCCCCATTTTGTATTGTAGAATCAGATAGAGAACTTCATTCTGAGTCCAACGAGCTATCAACCATCCTCCCAGCTCAATTAGGAACGGAGATATGGCGATTTTAAATTTTGGAAAGGGGGGGGGGGGTCTACCATATACTCTATTGAAGGTCTTGACGTGCAGATTCCGAATCTGCAATTGCTTTCACTCTAGCTCAATTAGTGGCAGAGCGTCCCTTTGATTTTTTTCTTTTCTTCAAATCGCCATATCTCCGTTCCTAACTGAGCTAGGAGGATGGTTGATAGCTTGTTGGGCTCGGAATGAAGTCCTCTTTCCGATTCTAAAATTTAAAAAATGGGGGTTTCCATTTAAAATTTCACAGTTGCCTCCCGCCCCACCCCAGGGGTTGGGGGTGAGTAATCAAGTGTGATATCATTGAATAGCTTTCTTTCACTTATTAAACACATATTTCTTCATTTTCCCATTCGATGTGTATTTCTCACGATATGTGACCTTTCCGGGACTTTTGGACCACCCGGTATATATATATACATACATACACACACTTAAACTTGCCATGGAATAAAGGCAAAATAAATAAAATATAAAAATAATTTGTAATAAGATGGTTGGTCTGAAACTTTCAAATTGACTTTGTGTCTGGGTGGCTGCGAGTGTGAGAGGGGAGAGAGATATAGCCCACATGTTCAAAATTAAATGTTCTATCGATTTCTCACATTATACCCCATTTTGCATGCTAAAATATAAAATTCTGGATTCACCTGTGATTGTACACTACTGTAAATTCAAAAATAACTATTTTTTCCCGCCATTTCAGATTCCAAAGAGACAAAAGCCTTCACCAGAAAATGGCAAACAGCATTTGAATGGAACAAGAGAGACGAAACCTGAAGATAAGAATGCAAAAAAATTCTGGAACAAATTGTTTGATGTTTCTAAAGAATGTAACAAGACACATCATATTTCCGAAGGTTAGTACAGAATAAAGATTACATTAGATTGGTGTTACTGGTAAAGTACTTACCAGTGGTCAAGCATGGTCTTAAAAAGAAGTTAAGCCATGTTTTAATACAACGTGTAGTACTTATATTGTATAAACCGTGGTGCAACAGCCCATGAGGGCCAAGGCCTACCTACCGACTGCTGGCCTCACTACCACCTGCCGAGGTGGGAGATCATCAAACCAGTGTCAGGGTGTCATGTGGTCAGCATACAAACTCCCAGTCATTATAGGTTTCCATGACCAGGTTACACTACTCATCCATAGCTCCTCAATTTCGTCATGATGGTGAGTGGCCACCGGTCCCATACATAGGCCAAAATCTCAGCATAAAAGTTGTTACACTTCACCCAGGAGACTCGCACCTGCACGTGTCCCGTAGCCAGAACCCAAAGCATGACATCTTACATCGCACGATCATGGTGCAGGATGCAGTACTTATATTAGTGTGTGTAAATTATACTACCCAAATGCCGCAGTTTTCATAGGAAAGAAAGAACATTTCAAATAATAATAATAATAATAATGCATATTCCCCAAACTTCTCTCTCAATGGCCATGCTCCTTATTTCAAAATTCTTAGCCACATCATTCATATAATAAAGTACTTGATATTACTTACAGCCAGTAGCGTACACAGGATTTCATCAAGGGGGGTGTTATTTCTAAAACTTTTTTCCAAATTCACATTACTACTGTTTTATTATACTTTAATTAAATAATAATAATCATAATTAATTAATAATACTTATAATTAATTAATTAGCTAAATCAATACTACTAATACCACTACTATTAAGTAGTAGAGATCTACATAAATATAGTATTTATGAAAACATTAGAACGAAATTACTTTCTAGTCAATCAATTTTTATCAAATCCTGGGAGCATTTTTTTGTTTCTTTGTTACGAAATAATTGTCTGGTCACCGAGGTGAGACATTTCAAGGGTGAAGAAGATCCATAAATACAAGAAAATATATTAAAATAAATTGAAATAATCGAAGTATGGAACTCATCCAAGGAGCTGCGGTGATCTGGTTGGTAGAGCGTCTGACAAGTGACAATCACGCAGGAGATCCGGATTCGATTCTCGAAATTGGTTGGAAGTTTTCCGGCTTCTTCCCCGCATAAATGTCCCCGATAATTCACATCTGGATTGTCTCCCTGTTCTTACCATCAAAACATTTTACAATAGTTAACCTTATTGTCGTTTGAATAATTGTCTATTCTACAAGGTGACACATTTTAAAGAGATATTGAAACATGCTGCGGTAAACAATATAATGGGAAGGCGAATTGGTGACTGTATTCTTGTCTGCCTAGCCTTTGTCTATACATTAGCCTCTTACAACGTACCAATAACTTTATTTAGTTAATTCTCATTGTTCACACACAAAAAAATACATGTTCGTTGAACACTGGCGTACGTAGAGGGATGGCCGATGGTGTTCCAGCCCCTACCGAAATTTTGAGAAAAATCAGAATTTTCAAATAAAAAACCGTTAAGAACTTTAAAAAATCAAAATGTGTAAATGCGAAACCTCTTTTAAAGTGAATCCCGATGACCATTTTTGTCTTTGAATACAATTTTAATAGACTGAAAAGCTCCAAAAATACAAAATATTTTATTATGCATCCTGCTCTCCAAAACAAAGCCATGTGCTATCTACATTTACTATTCCAGCCTCTCCGGAAAAAAAAAATCCTGCGTCCGGCAGTGTATTGAATATTGTTGCAACTGAGATACAAATCAACTTTTTTCTCTTTTAAATCATAGTTACCCTAACCTAACCTCATAAACTCGTGTTTATTTTCAAGGCATCACTCTGAAAGACACGTGTGTTTGGAATGTGTGCTTTTCTCCATGCTGCATGGAAATAATAATTCAAATTATTATTATTATTATTATTAGTAGTAGTAGTAGTAGTAGTAGTAGTAGAAGTAGTAATAGTAATATTATTGTCCCATATCTTTGACTGAAAAATTGGCCATTTAATTTTTTTTCTACAGCATTTTTCATAATATTTTACAAGCTCAGGGGGGGGGGGTTAAACCCCGTAACCCCCCTTGTGTACGCCACTGCTTACAGCTTCCTGCATACAATTACAAATATCCATGTTTGCTTTCGTAAATTCACAACACAACAAGCGAAAGAGAAAACTCACTTCACCAATGTGTTCTTCCCACATCTAATTTGGAAGATCATTCTGAAAAGCTATGAAATTAACATAAAAGTGATACCAACTTCGTTTCACAAACTATTCTTCACAGGAGAGCAAAAGAACTGACTTTAAGCTTAAACTCAAATTTATAAATTAAGCTTCGGAATCATAGGTCAGGAACAGGAAGAACCAGGAAGAAAATGCACCTGTTCATTTCATAATAATGTATCATATCAATACAAATAGTATTTCGAGTTTGATGGCATTTTAGACTTAACATTTGTGGTATTTGCAGATCTCAGAAGATAGTTTCAATACTTTTCTTACCTCCAAGCTTTATCCAAACACCACAAGTTTATTAAATTTCTTTGTACGGCAAATCACAATAAACATCGTGTAAATAATTTGGTAGTTGTCAGCACTGGCATTGTAATTTCAGATGGATGAGGCAGCCAAAAAACAGCTGTTCTGCAAATTCCAGCATTCCCTGGTGCCAGGGACACTACCTTTGTTTAAACCCCTTAACATCAACATTATTGACTCATTTTACAAATCGTGAAACTTATAGTAATTGCTTTACAGTTTGCCTATGTGGAATTTAGAACAGTTACTTCAATAATTCTGTGTTTATAATAAAGCAAACATTCATATTCAAGATTGTTATTGCTTTCTGCTAGCATAATCTCTGTCTGCTTCCAGCTCAAATGCTCTGGCAGGCTCTGCTTCTCTTGTAGAGTTGAGGACCTATCTCCACCAAGATTTCATTATTCTGCATGTGATTGTTCGAGTGCATTGTTTTTCCTTATAGTGCCGAGAGCAGAGCGTGTGGTGCTTTCCACCAGACTGCTGAGGCTGAGGGAATTTGCAGCAATAATATTTCATGAAATTGAGTGTGACAGAAAATAAATAATGCAAAAAACATAAAATAAATTAAATATTATTTTAATTGTGCAAGCAGTGCTGACATTGCTTATATTATATCTTCCCAACTGGTATTTACATGGAGTGACCCAAGTAAAGCCCACGATTGGAATATGAATAGAACTTGAATCATCACAGTTTATACCTTACAAAGCATTCCCTCACCTATTAATGTCTGTCCCACAACAAGGAAAGTTCCTCCCCAACTAACAATTCTTATTTCAAGCACATCAATTCACTACACAGAATATTTGAAATAAGCAAGCACAATGAAGAAACTCTACAATGAACTGCAACACGCAGGATTTATACAGAAGCCTAAATTCAGAACATTAAGAATGGACCAGACACCAGTCTCCTCCTGATTTCACCAGTCCACACATATTTGAATCTGCAATCCAAATGCAATACAGGGCTCGAACTAATCTAGTTATTTCTTGAAGAGGGGTGCCAGATTAGTGAGTGCACAGGATAACTGAGAGTGCTTAAAAGAATAGTTAATTCTTCATTAAATTTAGTGTTACAAGTACTGTATTTAAAAAAAACGTAAGTGCATGAACATGGAAAGAAGATGATCAGTACGTAACATATGCAGTGTCTGAAGTAGAAGTGAAACAGGTGGGGGAAAGGATGCTCCTGCAAATTATATTGGCTGGTGAATGCTCTGTTTTCTTTTTGGGATTTGATTTTTGTTATTTAGCATAACTTTTCTGTAACTTTTGGCTAATTGCAACGATGAGGATGACTGACGATATGATGAATTTGATGACTGGGATTCAAACCTGGAACACCTGGCATCATAGCACTCTGTGTCCACTACAGAGGTTAGCACGGATGTGAGGCCTGTAATGTAGTATGCCTATCATGTAGTCATTTATTATATACCTAATTTGATGCTGTGTTCTCTGTTTGAATAATACCAAGAGTAGAAGTATCCAGCCACCAGAAAAAAAATACAGTGGAATACAAAGACTACACTAATTGTCTAGATCTATTGGTAATGGTCCTCAAAAATGGCACTGAAAATTGTCGAGATCATGTATAATAAAAATTATTTAAAACATCTTCCATGATAATGAAAAGTTTAGAGCACATTACATACAATTACACTCTCATTTCAATTTTTTTCAGCAACATCAAAGAACTTCTGGCAAAATGGAACAGTTAATGAAAATAATGAAAACGAAAGAGTAAGTATGGAGTTTGCATTTTTAAGAATTGTTGTTTTAAGTCCACTTTATGCACGGAAAGGCTAATCGAGACTAGACCAACAGTTTAAAGTGGAATCTGAACCATTGTGCCATGTGCCTCCACTGGATATAGAACCCAGGAAACCTTGATTAAAAGGCAACAACATTACTACTATGCCATCCGGGAGGGCCACTTTTTTAAGAAATGACACAACCTTGTATGTTTGAATATAACATCACATCAAAAATCTGAAGTTTTATCAAATCAGCATTAATTAATGAAGATATTACATTGGACACATAAAAAACCAAATAAACTTCAGTGTTGAAAACATTATACTCTGCCGAGGAGTATGTGGAGCAAGTAGTGCCACAAGACAGCTCAACCAATGAATGCATGAGAGGGAAAGGGATTGCATAAAGGAGACAACATGGCTGCAGTTACCAGCCAGTTGCAGCAGCATGCACTGTTTTGCTCCACCAAATCATTTTCCGCCCTTCTCTACCATTGTGTGTGGTGTTTTTCCAGAAATTCCAGGGATGTAGTAGAAGAAAAATATTATGTATGACTTGATTTGCATATTTGGAATTGTTTCTTTCTTCAATTTACTAACTTCCTTAATATATTTTATTTTTTCCTTTACAGTGTTTCGCAGAGTGTTTGGCTAAAAAGATGCAAATGGTGAGTCATTTTTCCCAATTATTAACGATTTCAGTTTTTAACAATTGTCCATGTTACTACAGTCAATTAATAAAAGAGAAATAAAATAAAAAAAGTAAAGTGTTCCCCTGTGCATAGCACCACGCCATGAAGGCGTATAGGGGATAAAATATTTATTTATTTTAAAATAGTAGGCTGAAAGGTTTTAACCACATTTCTGGTTACATAAACATCCATTATGAGACATATGTTCTTGAAATCAGATTAATGATTATATCTGTGTTGAATTTCCACTATGTTATCTGTTATTCAAAATTGTTAGAATGAATGATGATGAGGTATTCTTTAAAAGGCAAAATCCTCGTGCCATGAAGGCACATTTAGGGTATGTGGTGGTTTTTTTTTTATCTCTGCCATTTTTTGGAGGTGATGTGATCAGCTGCAACCACCTTTACCCCTCACAGTTGCCCCCAGGTACCCATTGATTTGAGACTAGGTGAGCCCCAGAGCTGCTTTATACAGGGAAGGTTGGTAGAATTGTGATCTTAGATCTCCCACCCCAGGAATCGAATCGAACCCCAGTCTTCCACATGGCAGTCGGATACCCTACTGGCTAGACCACTGCAGACATATTTTATTATGGTTTATTTTACTTTGTTGGATAATCATAAAGATGAGGATGAGTGATGATATGATGAAATTGACAGGCAATCCAGTGGCTCTAGGTTTGATGAAATTGATGAAGGGACACTCGCAAACAACACCCATGCACATGCTGGGATTCGAACCCAGGACACCAGGCACTGTAGCATGCTGTGCTAACTACTCTGACACGGAGGTTGGCGATGAGATAAATAGAATGAAGGACAAACACAATGGAACATCCATTCCCTGGCTGGAAATGTTCTTTGTGAGTGTCTTTATATCAACTTCAGCTTATCAACATTCATCATCATCTTCGAGATTAGCCAAAAGTAGCAGAAAAGTGAAGTAAAATAAAACAAATCAATGATGAATGCTACAGAAAAACAATTCAGTCGGAGTACCAAGAGACACGTGCAGCATGTCACATTGCTCTGGTGTGAAATATTACATTTGTTTCTTAAGGTTTGGTTCCAAGTGATAAATGTCGTTTGTCACTTCAGTCTGAAAAATCCCTTAGCCTTTAGGCCATTGGACAGTCTCAGCAGTGTTAGCCTCAATGCACCATTTGAAATTACGAACTATTCTAAATAAAATTTAATATAACAAATCAAACCTCATTTTGTTCAGTAGAGATCAGGTTATAAAGTTGCACTCATAAAAGTCATGTATCTTAATAATTAGAGAAAGGAATATTTAAAAAATATTATAAAACTCATGTTACAACGGAAACATGAATCTTTACGATACCTGAACCGCAATATCTTCACAAAGTCACATATTGAAAACATGATACTTCATTGCACACAAACCTATTATGTTGGCATAAAATGTATCAATTGGTATCCTTGGGTACTTCTAACTTAAAATATGGTTTCTATTGAACAATTCAAGCTTCTCAGTTTGTTTCAGTCATATGGACAATTTTCTGACTGCTGAAATAATGCATTTTTGACACTTGAATTATTTATTTAAATTCTGTTATTTTGTAATTTGTCAGATCAAGAATGGAGAACTTAGTAATGTAGGAATTAAGAAGATGCTTCAGGCAACAATAATGCCAGGAAATAATGTTTCTGAAGAACTGAACAAATTCAGCGTATGTTCATCTCAAGGTAAGCTGGCTTTAATCATTATGTCACATGCATACTCTGTATATTCTTTGAACTATTAATACCATGCATGCATGAATGGAATTATTACTATGTAGGTTCTTCTCAAACTTTGCATGAAATGCATGTTGTTGCATAGTAAATATGGACTTGGTAATGTGAAATTTCAACATTCAGAATAATTTCTCCACACACTTGTACCAGTGTGCACACATTAGTGTGAACTGCTGTGGAAGAAAGCATACACAACAAATTGTTTGAGTTCGTTTTTCATTCTGGACCTATTTCATCAAGTGCACACATGTAATACATCTTTGTAACCCTGAAAAACATTATGAAAACATGCTGTATGAAGACATACATACATTAAGATCTTTCTACTCATGAGATCAATACATTATGCAAATTGTCATATGAGAACCAGAGGAATGTAACTCCAAAAATGCAGTTTTCAGTTTTGTTAAACAAATCTCCCTGAAGAGTTTTACGTGGAGTCAGATTAACATATCTCCACTTCTAACGCTTAGCAATATGGTGGAGTTTCGTATTTCCTGACTGATTGTCACACAACCAAATGTACTATGATATTCAAGAGGTTAACTTTATAACATTGAATGGCCAAATTACAAATAAAACTGTATACATGAGTGTGTGTAATTTGAGATGTCAAATCCACATAAGATTGGATTTTCATGGAATCATACACACCTATTGTACCAGACAGTGTAGTGATACAAACCAGTGTTAACAGAAATTGATGATTTCTTGCACACACAAAATTCTTTTCTGTCAAATGTGTGTGTGTGTAAAATATAGAGAATTTTATCCAAAGATCAACTAATGCTTAAATAAAATTGTGATCTTTCAGAGGGAACTGGAAAATGTGAAAAGACTTACAAGATTTCCAAGTGTATTCATCAAGTTATGGCAGTAAGTATAATGTTGTAATTTGGATTCTATTTCTGGTAATATAATTGTATGATTTAAAAACTTGAATTGCAGGCCATACAGTACTATAACTTCATCCTATATATTGCTGTATGTTACTTATTACAATGGTAATGACAAAACAAATTTACAGCTGTATATTGTAATGTAAATCAGTGATAAACCAGCATTTATTAGTACCCAGAAGATCATTAGCAATGTCAACACATGATTTAAAAAATTGAAATGCTTCTTTGTTAAAATTTTGTCCTTACTGATATTTGAAACTGGGGATGAAATTTGCTTTCTTTCATAGACAAGTTTTAGCCTTCTATAAGGTCTTCCCATATCAGATGTGGATTATATTAGATATAGTAGTCTGCATTAGATTGGCACCAAGAGTTGAAATGAGTTTGGACTTTCTTAATACAATTTCATAACTTCAAACAAGTATTGGAAACAAATCATTGTAAATCCCACATCTCATTGTAATATATAGTTACTACAACTGTAGTTCAAACATAACGTTGAGCTTTTATTACATTTTCAACCTTGGTTATAAATAGTAGATGCACTATGTACACCATGCTTTAATAATTTCATTCATTTCTGTTTCAGGAGATAAGCAAAAAATATATTCAGAAAAATCATGGTAACCACACACAACACTTTAATAAAAGAATTGGCAACCGTACATGGTACCACACCACACCTGTACCAACTCCAATTCCATAATATCACGGTGAGTTGCATAAAGGGGCATAGTGTATTCAACAAATATCCTTGTGTGCAGGAACTTAAGTTTAGTTGGCTTCAATTATGGGACATACTGAATAATATTAAAAATATCTTTCAATTCCTAGTAACAGATTCTTATTTTGAGTTAGAACTGACACTATTAAGAACACACTATACTTAAGAATTTATTATACTATAAGAATTAAATGGTCAATGAATTGAGCTTTAAGAAATAATAATAATTAATGTAATTTCTCTATTCAATCATATAGGAAGACAATTTTATTTGGAAACAATATATTTAATTACCTTTCTTTCCCTTTATCTTACAGAAATTGAATCACCATGTGAAGAAGATATTACAAGCATAGACATTGAAAAGTTCCTGTAACTAATGCACTGATGAACTTGTAATAAAGAGCAACTTGAAGAATGAGTAGCTAATTACTTTATTGTTGAATTAAGATAACATTACAACCAAGTACTAATACCCAATTGTGTGGTTCATTCGAACATATAAAATATTTAGTTCAGAAATTGAATAATACAGTGGAACCTCAATGCTACAGCATGCTAAAATGCCAGGTGTCCTGGGTTTGAATCCTAACCTAGGCTTGGATGTTCTTCGTGAGTGTTCATTCATCAATTTCATCAAGTCATCACTCATCCTCATATTTGCGATTAGCCAAAAGTGGCAGAAAAGCAAAAAGCAAAGTGAAATAGACCAAATCAATCAATCATATTTTAACAACTGCATGACAAATGCTGTTATGAAGTATGATTATTTTTCTACAAGGCTTGCTTAAGATTTATCTTACTACAATAACTAATCATAATTTTCTGTGAGATTTGAGATCAAATGTGTTGGGATGACTGTTCATCTCTGTTCTATGAAAAAATTAAATTCATATCTATCTCAAGTCATTACTTCATAAGCTCTTTAAACTGCAATCTAAAAATATTAGAGATGGACAGATATGAAATTTTTCCCAAATTTCAATATACAGTTTACTGATAACCAATATTCTACCACTGCGATATAAAACTGCAAATATTTCATTAAGAATGGTTCATTAATCTCCTTAATTAAGTAAATTAAAATACGACAGGTAATGTAATGGACTTGTGTGTTAGGAAAAAGAAACTGAGTATTTAAATATTTACAAAACCAGAGAGTACACGAATTATACTTTTATTCGATACAAAGGTTTTGTTGTAGTTGTTTAAGTCTTCTTTATGCACAGGTAGGCTAATCGGGACTCGACCTACAGTTTAAAGTACAGTTAGAACCACTGTGCAATGTGCCTCTGCTGGGTATCGATCCCGGGACCCCTTCATTATCATTACAAAGGTAAAAAAATGGCAGAATTTTTTAGTTAAAAGCTAGTTATAGGAGTGTCAGATCAGCAATATCATCATCAAATGTACAAGTAAACAGACTTCAAAATATGCCTATAACAGCCAATACCAATAGAGTACGGATTGATAGCGTATCTGTGTACAAAGTGGACTTAACACAAAAACTCAAACAAACAAACCAACTGTCCCATCCTTCAAATTATATATTAGGGATGGAACATATTAATTGATACTGCATCAGTTTTGGCTGATATAAGTATATTGGTAACATTACATTGGTCACCTGAAAAAATATGGACCTCCCCGATGGCGCAGGGGTAGCATCGTCGCCTTGTAATCAAGGGGTCCCAGGTTCGATCTCCTGTGGAGGCTCATAGTGGTTCGGATCCCACTTTAAACTGTAGGTCCAGTCACGATTAGCCTTCCTGTGCATAAAGTGGACTTAAAACACCAAATCAATCAATCAATCAACCTGAAAAAACATAACATTTGTATCTGCAAAGAATTCGTATTGGTCTATCTCTATTATGTAGTAAAGACATACAATATAATCTCGAACAGGGGTTTCCAACTGGCGGCCCACGGGTCGCATGCAGCCTGCGATGTCATTTTTTGCGGCCCGCGAAGCCAGTTTCCAAAATACATTCATTTTATGTATTTTTATTAAAATACGTTCTATTTATGAATTTCCTTAAACAACTGGCATTTCTAACAGATATCACAGGTCATCTGAACGAACTGAACTTGAATCTGCAGGGAAGAAACCAGCTGGTGTCAGATTTAATGGGAAACATAGATGGGTTTCGTAATAAACTGAAGATTTTCAACGTTACTTTGGAGAGGAATAACCTGGTCCATTTTCCAAGCTGTCGGCGGCTAGCAGGAGATGAAGAAACACTGGACTTCTCAGAATTCAGTGTAAATATTAAAGAAATAATGGATGAGTGTGAGTCCAGATTTAAAGATTTTGAAGAACGTAAAAGCAGCATCCAGCTATTTATTTAGCAATCCTCTTGGCGTTAACATCGAAGAACAAGAAGCTTTTCTCTCCAACTTGAATTGTGTGATTTGCAAGGCGATGTGTTCCTTCAAACTAGGCAAGAAAAGGGGCCAGAGTTTTTCAAATACTTTTCAAAAGAACGCTTTCCAAATGTACGTAGTTTTGGGCAAAGAATGACATCGATGTTCGGCAGCACATACACGTGTGAAAGTCTTTTTTCTTCAATGAAGTTCATCAGGAAGCGCTACAGAAGCCGACTGGCAGATTCTTCACTGCTTCACCTTCTGAGACTTTCAAATACAGAAATTCAAGTGGACATTCCAATTTAATAAAAGAAGCAGATCGGCCTCAATTTTCACATTGAACACTTACTATGAAGGATTCTTATTTGTATGGTGTGTTTTTCATTTCTTTCAATTCATCCATAAGTATTGGGTTTTTGAGAAATAAATTCTAATTATACAATTTTGATTTGTGAATCCATTATTTTTATTGCCTCATTTTAGAAATTTAGATCATGTGAAATTACTACATTTTCTGTTCAGTACTTACAATTTTTGTAATTTTTAATCCCCCCCCCCAAAAAAAATGCGGCCCGCCAATCAACTGCTGGATATAATTTTGGCCCTCGGACCTTTTGAAGTTGGAAACCACTGATCTAGAAGAGGGAACTTAAAAATAAATATATGTAAATCAGACAGGATAATTTGCTGTTGAGAAAAAAATCAGATTGATGTAACTTTTTATTAATTATTGAAACTTACAGATTATGAATAGGAACAGCTAATGAATACAGTCTGATATTATTGGAAGAATGGCCATAGAATAAATAATACTATGCACAGAATTATCTTTTGTGTAAATTATAGTTTGTACTATACCATATAACATATAATTAAAATCATTCTGTCTTTTCACTACTGTTCTAAGGTCTTGTTTCTTAAAAATGTACTCTCAGTCTGTTGTTGTTGGCCAATACTGTACTTACATTACACATCAAATGTATAATTACCCAATGCAACAGTTACAGCATGTACTGTTTTTTAGGATCAGCTTCGATCCTTTATTAGGACAAGACATGGTTGATCCAAACATTTGGACCCACCAAAGAAAGGTACATGCTATCTCTGATTTGGCTAATTTTACAATGTTGATGACACATGTGAAATATCAGTTTTATACATATTAAATGTAGTCAAAAAATTCAATAATTGGAGAATTCCTATTTAGTGTATGACTATGTGCTGCATTTTCTGCCACTCTCAAAATCAGTTCTCTCCAAGATTAGCTTATATGTATGAAACTGGTCCAAAATTGGGAAAATTTCCAGTCTTATGCTGTGATGAAGAGTCATTTATAGATGAAGTCCTGGGCCAGAAGGGTTGTTTTTAATATTTGCATTTTAAAAGGCATGCCAGAAAAAAAATAAAAGAAAAAGAACATGGAGACAGTTACATTCTCTCCTTTAAAAGCAATTGTTCATAATAAATTGATTTGACAAGAGGGTATAAGTGAACCTAGTTTCATACAGTGTTTTGAGACATTAACATCGAAAATGGTTATGATAGAAAAGTGACAAGTTGCAAAAAAATATACCTAATTGCTTGAAGGATGCCACTTTGTGATTAATTATGACATTCAGGTTAAACTGCACTAAGCATTGAATAAACGCAATGAAATTCCCACAAGTAGCAGAAATATTTGGACGATTTTGGCATTGCAAAAAGTAAAGTGTGACCAATCAAAGTTTTTGACTACACCTTTATTCATGAAGTAACATGACAATAATTTGTTTCACCTAGGCAAAGATATTTTTATAATTCTGTATCATTCAGGGTATAAATATGAATATGTGAATATATGCCTATTACTTTGGACTGGGGAAAATTGTTAAAATTCTCTTAGTTATGACATAAACTGTACCTGCATTGTAGAACTGAGAATTTTGGAGACAACTGTAGTCTTCAGAAGCATTTCTGATTTAAAAATGTAATTGTCTCCAAAGTTTAGAGGCATACTTCAAAGAGAGACTACATACAAATTCTTTATAAATATACAATCTGGTCAAACTAAATTAACAACAACCATGATTGTCATACAAAACTATATCACATACATACAAGTGAATCTAGTATTAGTCATTTTGCAAACATGTATTCTTAAGAAGGAAACAAACATTTCATACCCGTCTCTTAACATTTGTAACCTGTCTCAAAATTCCTGAATATACATGTCTTTTGTTTATATGCAAGAAAAAGTTATGTGAAAAACAATATTCTAACTGAAATTTATTCAGTAAAAACTGGATATAAATAATATAATGATTCAAGGGTTTTGTAGCGATCACATGATGCTTAATCTGAAAAAATACCGCAGCAGTATAATGTGTGTCCACAACTTTTACTCCTGTGACTAGCATTGCAGAGTTGCTCTGACAACTTCTTTCGGCAAATACCATTTTCTTTCCTAGTCAGATTAGGTAAGTTATTTGTTGAAAGAAGACCTACATGTTACTTTACATTTGAAATACTGTAAATTAATTATAATATTAAATAAAAATTGTGTCCAAAAAAGGGAGTGAGTCTTATAGGCTGGTGCATCTTACATGCAGACAAATACAGTATATCTGAGAACATGAGAAAACCGTTCATAACAACTGTGGAGCCCACAACTCACTATACCACTTCACCATACTTTGCCTCAAACTACATATATAGTTTCAAAAAGACAACGTATATAGAAAAATATTAGGTTCTTCCTACCAATTTAGATGAAGAGATAAGTTATTTCTTTATAATAATAATTTTCAAAATCTAGTCATAGTAAAATCTAGTCATAGTTGACGTACTAAAGTTCATGATCTGAAAAGTTAAATGTGATATCTTAACATCATAGTTCTGAATGTAAATACAGTGGAACCTCGATTTTACGTTTTTCAGGGAACCAAGTTCTAAGAACTTAAAATGCAGGAAAATGTAAAATATGGAAATAATTTATATCATTTTATTCTACTGGGACCATGAAGATTGAATGTACAATGCGAGAAAATGTAAAACCTGGGAACGTAAAATCAGGGTTCCACTGTACTATTTATTGTTTTACTATGAGAGAAGTGTGATTATTCACACTTATAAATGCATAAAGTAAGGGACGAAACCTTTTAGATAGAATGGGTAAGGGGTTAAGATGGTATAAATATTACAAATATCGGTGAACCAGTAATGGAGTGTTGGTTTGATAATAACAAACACTGATGATCAAAAATTCTGGATGTCAAATACTATATATTCAAGTAATTCCTATCCACTTTGATAGCAAAAAATATTTATGAGAACTGATATAATAAAAGGTACTTTCACCTTGGACTTGGCATGTGCAGGGATAAATTATGTAAGAAGTAATTTATAATGACACACCAGAGATTGCTTCATTAAAAGTTCAAGAGGGAGTATTCCATAGGAAGGTAAAAATGGTTCTAGTCCATGTAAAAGGTGAATGTTAAAACTTGTTCCTATGGAACTGGGAGGAGGCCAACACAAGTGGGTGGGAGTAGCCAGCTGTTTAATCTTCAGTATCCCACGTTCCTACACTGTTGTTGTTCCAAATAAACTGACATGCAACATTTGTTGTTGTCCTATATTGGTTTATAAACCTGCATGACACTTAAGATTATTGTGTGTATTTAGGAAGGTACATAATTCTTTTACATTTAATTCTATGTATCCTGTTATCTAGGTTAAGTTTATGTACTCTTTTCTTAATGTTCCTCTTTAATTGCACTATATATTGTTTGTCAGAAGAACAAGTGCAACTATAGATGCCTCAATTTATTAGTAGAGAATCAACATTGCTCCTTTTTATCGTATGTAAGTTTTTTGTTAATTTAGTTGCCTGATTTACTACTTAATCTAGACCCATATTTCAAGAGGAGTTTCTGAGTCCACACTTGGTTTTCCTGTTGCTTAGGTAGTTATATTTTCTTCGTTAAGATTGTTTTGTACTTTGTTGATTATGTTTGTGGGTGTCCACTAATTTCAGCTATTGATCTAATGCTATGTCCTTTTCAGTAGCCCTTTGATAGGAAGATAGTGAGAATTAAAGCTCTTAATATAAAGTTATACCAAAGAGATCGTTCTCATTATCTAAAATGGTTGCAAGTATTGTTGATGAATATACCATTGCCTATTGGTAAAGTTGGGTACCTTTTATTATATTTAAGATGTTGTCATATGAGACATGCCTTAAATAATTTATCACAACTTTCTATAATCATGTGATACTACTGCATGTCGAAAAACATATTTTTAAAATTGCAAAAACTTAAAAACATGAAACAATATTTAAGAGCAAAAGAGATAGGCATGATAAGCTGCAAATAATTTTTACATTGTAATCTTTATAACTATTAAGATGGATATTAAATTACAGTCAAATCGTTGGTATCAATATTAGAAGCAATTGCAGTACCACAACAGCTCTAAATCTAAAAGGATAAACAGGTTTCACATAATCGAAATGCATTAAGAGGCTTGGAAACTTAAAATATGTCAGTGTCACTTGGACTGAATTACTTTACATACATTAATTACCTTCCAGACAGTTTCTAATTTTCAAACCAAACACAGAACTAAAAAATGAGGTCAAAAGACTAAAATGACTAAAGAGGTTTGTATTCAGTAATACCACCAGTAAAAAAAATAAGTGGGGGAGGTAGGGAAGAGAGAAAATTTTGTCGAAACAAATCACATTTTACAAAATGCCAAGTATCATGCAAAATTAATTAACATATATTACAGTATTTTATTTGGAGGGGAGAGGGTGTAATTACTGACTGGGGGAGCTCATCCTTTCCCGACTTCTGGAGTATTCACAGTTAATATCCATTGCAGCTGATCCCAGAATGCAAGTGGTATTTAAATATAAGGTTTAACTGATTTATATTGCTTTGTTTGTACATGTTTTGCACTGCACCAGAAATAGACTAACATATTTTACAATAGTTTGTATTATATCACAGGTTACACAGAATAAGAATTTTACTATTATCACTTCCTGCACAAGATCTCCTTACTTTAAATTAATTACCTTGTCATACTTTCTCTACCTTAGAACATTAATAAAACTGATATATCTTGACAGTATACTTATACTATAATGTATGCATATTAATGATAAATTAGTATGTCAAAATGTATCCAAGGCCCCTATATCAATAGTTTATTAATGAAAATAATTGCATTGATGACCTTTGTTAAGTTACAACAGTTTTATGCCACTGTTTTGCTTTCACATTCAATTCATATCAGAAAAAGTAATAAGATTTGGCAATAAACTATAAAAACTCTAAAACAATCAATCACACCACATAAAAAAATAATCCTAATAAAACTTAATTGAAACTAAACTTCTTAAAATTTGTGATATATAAAAAATACCTTTCTCCGTGCTTCTATTCACCTCTCATACATGACAGTAACCTTTCCCATGATGTCTACACAGGCATTAAATAAATAAATAAACTGAAACTATAAAAAATATAGTACTAGACAACGCCATCCCTTTCCACACAACTTATGTTACTTCTGTTTATTGGAGTGTTTGTTCCCGTGGCACTTTTCACTAACCGCTGCACTTTACACTATAAATATCATTGCTAGTGTCTGCAAATTATCCAAATCCTTAGACTTTGTTCTCCACTTGATCTATGACTTGGCCAACTCTTTCCAATACATTGTGGATAAATGGACGTTCCTCTGGATTCACTTTCATCATGTACAAAATGAGATCATGAATTTCCTTTGGAGAAAACAAGAATATTCATCAACACTGCATGGTTCCGATTCAAGAGCCTCCTGATATTTATTATTTTATTTTAAAAATAACAACAAGTACTGAATAGCATTTTCTTGAATGTTTTATTGACTGATTGATTTGGTTTATTTTACGTTCTTTTCTGACACTTTTGGCTAATTGCAAAGATGAGGATGAGTGATGATATCATGAAGCTGATGAAGGGGGACTCCCAAAGAACACTCATACCCAGGACCCACGGCATCGTAGCACTTTGCTAACCACTGCACCATGGAGGTTTGCTATACACCTAAAGAATTCTCACAACTTTATTACTGACTTACCAAAATATTTCATATGATCCTACTTCTTAGTGTCCATATTATTTACACAATTAGTGGTCCATCATTATTAGAAAAGTAAGGGAGAAAAAAAGCTTATAACCACGATGAGGTATGATAGGTACTAAAATTGACCAACATTGGCAGATTTTTCATCATTATCCAGAGTAGGGACTAAAAAAGCACTTATCTTCAAAACAGGCACTTATGACTAAAATATGAAACAACAGCCTGTATAAAATTCATGTATTCATCTCAGCAATGGCCTGAAATAGGTTTTAAACATAAAGGACTACATTTTCTGCCAAGGAACAAAAAAGAGACATTTTAGGGTAAATCCTCAGGCTACTTATAGCATATACATATTATTGTATTATTGGATAAATTATGAAACGAATCTCCGAGTTCAGCCCACCCAATGTTTTTTCAAAAGTTGGCACTACTGTCTGTGGGGCTTTACCTGTACACAGTGTAGTACAAGTAAGGGTGACTGCTTTGAGGGAGATCTCACAAGGAAGCAACCATGCGACGATTGAGGATTTCACCAATCGAATGCAGGTTTGTGCAGCCTGTCATGCCTCTACAGTGTGAAACGTTGCTGTTGATTGGCTCATTTCCAAGCACGATGTGCCACGTGTTGCTTTGGTCATGCCCCTTAGACACAAATGGGCTAAATCGAAATGCAACTCAAGGTAAAGTGGGGTGCGAACCACTATAATGTATAAAGTGCAAGTTGTTACTCTGATTTCTTGATCATGATATGTTCATATTTTGCTGATCTGTCATACTCTGTATGAGGGTATGTCAGTAAATAGGTCACAAACACTTATCTAGCAAGTACTAAGTGAAATACTGTCTTGAAAACTATTTTTATTTTTCAACATAAACTCCACCAATATTGATACACTTATCCCATCGCTTTATCAGTGCCCCAAAACCTGCTGCAGAAAAGTCTTTGAGCTACTGTCCCAGCCACAGTAGCACCTTATGTTCGACCCAGTTATGCACTGCTTTACATGACAAACACTTCTCACTGCAAACAAGAAACATTTCCTTATGAAGTACTTTTGCTGGTGGTAAAAAAAAAATGCAAACAGAGCGTTGCTTTTCTAACGTACATTCCTCGAGCAGAGGTCGCCATTTTAAAACTGAGCTGCTTATTTATGCATGCATCTGCTATCTACCAACTGCTAACTGAATAGCATCAAGCCAGATTGTACTGCCACCTAATGACACCTTTAAAAACCACTCACCACTATTTTCAGCTATCCCTCATCTGTTTATGACCTATTTACTAACTTCCCCTACTAATTTAAGGATGAAAACCATTAAAACAATTATAAATTTAATAACTTACTGGACGATATGGAGTTGGCTCCGGGAAAGAGATATTTCCACTAATTACAGCTAAGGCTACACTATCGCCTCTTTCATATACTGCATCAAATGGAGACTTGTAGTAGCACAAGGCATACAAAACACAACCCAATGACTGAAAATAAAGAAAGTCATGCGATTAACATATACTTTATTAACGCACAAGAAAGTATTTGTATTTTTGTTATTTAGCATCACTTTTCTACTACTTTAGGCTAATCGTGACACTTTGAACAGATATCTGTACCAGTGCAGACACTCTTAATGATTCCCACCAATACCGATACTGATGCTTGAAAATTGTAATTAAAAATTGTTCAAAATATTGATTAATACAAGGTGCATTCAATAAATAACCGGAAAAGTAGTATAAAAAATCTAAAATACGACCGTGACTCTTATATGTTTGTTATTTTGTGAAGACATCTGTAAGCTATTCATAGCTGGGGTTGGCACACCTGCCTCGCGTATGGGATGCTGGGAAATATTTACACAAGATGGCGGCAACCTTACAGGAGTGCTCTAAGATAGAGCAGCAAAGTGTCGTGAGATTTTTGTTGAGTGAAGCCGTGAAACCGATAGAAATTCATCGCTGCATGACAGTTCAGTATGGTGACAAATGTATAACTCGATCACAAGTGTACGAGTGGGCTGAGAAGTTCAAACAGGGCATAATTAGTGTTGAAGATTCTCCGCGTCCAGGTCCCTCTGTCACTGCAGTCACGGAAAACAATATTGCTCAAGTGGAGGACTTGAACCAGCGTATTTCTGTCAGTGAAATTGCTTCCAAGTGTAGGATCAGCCTAACATATCAGTCATGACATACTGAGGTTCAGGAAAGTGTGTGCGAGGTGGGTTCCGAAATGTTTGACACCAGAAATGAAGGCGAGGCGGTGTGTAGGGAGCTTTTGAGCCGTTATGAAGCTGACGGTGAGGTATTCTTCATCGTATTGTCACTGGAGATGAAAGTTGGGTTCATTTCTATGAACCAGAATGTAAGAGGGCAACAATGTGTAGATGGCTAGGGATGCGGGTGCAGAACGTTTGCTTCCTGGTGTACTTCACATCCGGTTTCCTCTGTCTCCTGGAATGCTCCAACTTGCAGAGGAGAATTTCACAGGAAATGGAGGTTGCAAAGTACAGAGGAACTGGCTACTATTTAAGTGAAGGGTGCCCTGTCACCAGGCCTTATTTCAGTTGGAATTAGTTGATGGATCATTGATAGTAGCAGCCAGTGACGCTGCCAGGAAGCAGAGGTAAGTGCTGGTGCATCCCTGAGCCACCTACCCTTCTCCTCCTACTATTATTTGTTTAGTTCAGTAAACAGCAAAATACCATCTGACCTTATCTCATTTCTCCTGAAGTAAGTGCTCAATCGATATGGTAAAGTAGACAATTTAAGAATGGAATGGCGACATCCTTCGTCTCCCAGACCGACGGAAAGGTCATGATAACTTTGTTTTGGGACCACAAGGGGCTAATTCTTGAACATTACATACCCAGAGGTCATAATGTAAACAGTACCACCTACTCCAACCTTTTGCATGAAAAACTGAAACCAGTCATTCTGCAGAGACGATGTGGTCTGGTGTCCACTGGTGTGCTTTTGCTCCATGACAATGGGAGACCACAACTGCCAATGTCACATTGTCTACCATCGAGGACCTAAAGTTTGAGTGCTTACCCCACCCTCCATATTCACCCGATCTCGCACCTTCCGATTTCCACAACTTTGGCTTACTGAAAGATGCACTCAGTGGATCGAGGTTCCAGAATGACGACGAAGTCCAGTCAGTGGTGCACGATGTAGTGCCACCTTAAATTTATTATTTTTTTAAATTTTTTATTATATAATTTTGGCGTTTCGTTTTTCTTTTATCAGTTAGTTTACCAGTTCTTTTTTTAAAATCGCACCCAGTCCCTTGCTTGGCATGGCGAGAGGGAAAACCGGGCTCTTCAGGCAAGTTACACTGGCTAGGGTGTCCTTTTTTTTTCTTAGTTTTTTCTTCCTTTTGGGTATTTGTGTGTTTGTGTGTGTGTGTTAGAGCCACTGTACAAGGCTAAAACCGGCAACATTGGAAGAACACAGGGGAAGTTTGGGCGTCTTTGGGAAAAGACAGGACACAAGGATATAGAGGTGAGAGGAGTGAGGAGCTGTATTTTGAAGTGTGGCTAAACTTTGCGTATGGCATCCAGCGATGCAAGGAGACACGTTACTAAAGTATTTTGAAGAGTGGCTGTTGAGCAGCTGGCAGCACCATGCAGCGGAAGGAGCGGTGTTTTGTTCCTGTGTAATTCGAGCTACTTACCCGTGTTAATCACAACATGTCGCAGGAGCATCAGCCACCAAAGTAGGTGAAGTGCGATTTGTGACAGCTGACAGCACAGTGCAGCAAGAAGAGCTGTGTTTTAATTTTGTGTAAATGGAACTACTTCCGTGTGGTTACTGAACAATACATGAAGCAGATCACACCATGTGACCGGAACATCAGCCAACCTGACCTGAAGCCGTAAACAATCCTCTTTTACCCCCCTTCAACAACGAACCACAGCCATCCCCTTCAATCTAAAGTAGGAGCAGTGTGTGTGAGGAAGTGCATCGCATAAGTGACAATAAAAGGTAAGGGATCCCAACAAACATTTACTTATGGCCATAAGATACATGAAGGTTATTTATTACTTGTGTTTGTATTTGTATGAGCTATGCCGGGTTAATCTTCATATTTTCTTAAGATCAATAATAATCTTCAGAACAAATTTCATGTTATTTACATATTGCCCCACCACAACTGGCAGCCCAACTAAGGGGCACGATTACCACCGATGTTTAGGCTTAAACAAAAGAAAGGACAATTTTTGTTCAAAACTTTATCAGTAAAATTAGCATATTTTCATCTTGATATCAGCAACTAACTTATGTTGTCAGTAGCCAGTATCAGTCATGCTTTGTTTAGCTTTCAAACTTATTTTCCGGTTTGTCTTTTGTCAAGCCACCCAAGCGACTGCATTGATGAAATTTTATTTAAATTAAAGGGGAAGTTCCTTACATTCAGGCACATCATTTGGCCAATTCTCTTAAATATTACTTTTTCCTAAATAATGCGGGTGTTTTTTTTCTCTTTTTTTTTTCTTCTTAGCGAAGGGGAGAAATCCACTAAAAACAGTAATGCTTTGTGAGTCATTTTCAATTTTTTTTTTGTAAGTTTCGTTTATCATAGTTTTTTAAGGCATTTATAGAGTTATTTTATGTTTTCTTTGTATTGTTTGGGACAATCATGGTTTTAACGAGGAAGCAAACGCGAATTTCTAGTTTCATCGAGGCTAATCAGGTCACAAAAAATTTAGAAGAGGATGTACAAAATTTAGGGAATTTAGAACGGGATAGGGAAAATACTGGAGTCTGAATCTGAAAGGGGGGAAGCTGCCGCGATTACATTAAATGACCTCGCAAGGATGATGATGGATTTCAAGCAGGAAATGAGAGAATTACGGAGAGAATTTAGAGAAGGGATGGAGGAACAGGCGCGTCGGTTCGAAAAGTCGCAATCTGAAATGGAAAGAAATCTGACCCGTAGGATAGATAATGTGGGAAAAGGTAGCGCAGGGACACGGAAAATTGTGGATCAGCTTGTCGTAAGAACCAGTACTTTAGAAGAAACTGTAGGAAATTTAAGCGAGGGATTGGCGGCTGTTTCCGGGTGCGAACCGGAGGTATGTAGGCAAAATGCGGCCGAAATAAGGCAGTCTGTAGCAGAGCTTCAGGAAAATGTAGCAGAGGAAGTTCGACAAAATGTTGCGCAGCAGATTAATGGGGTTTTGCTGCATCATGAAAGCCGACTAAAAAATTATTTAAGGGAAGAAATAGAAGCATTAAACGCCCGCTTGAACGAAGTCCAGGGTTCGGGAGAGGCGAGCGAACAGTTGCTCGCGGCATCCCCTGCGGCGAGCAGCGATAGTAGTACAACCCCAAGTAATATGTACTTGCACAGGGACATGCGCTTGCCAAGCTTTTCTGGTTCGGAGAATGAAGTGAAAGCCAGCTCTTATCTCATGGAGCTGGAAACTTACATAAACCTGGCTCGAATCCCGGCTGAACAACAGGTAGGCGTGGCGAGCTTGTCATTGAAAGGGGCCGCACTCAGCTGGTTCAACGTTAACAGAAAGCAATGCAGAGATTTTGCCACCTTCAGGGAACTGTTTGCGTCGTATTTCATATCTGAAGAAAAATTATTGCGCCTGAAAGCTGAGATTTTCACGAACCGCTATGTTGCCGGGGGCGGGAAGACTTATTGTGAGTACTACATGGAACTCATCGAAAGGAATGCCATCCTTCCCGAACCCCTGAGTGAAAAGGCCTTGGTTCGATTGGGGATAAAGCAACTTCCCCCGTTTGTGCAGAGGAGTTTCCTTGGGTTGACCATCGACACCAGCAGTCAGTTACTCGGGTTACTGAAAGAACTTCAGGAAACAATGAACTACGGTGTTTCGAGTCAGTCATCCCCACGTCATCGTCCGAGACCCATAAATTTTATGGAAGTGAACCCAGGCCCAAGCAACTCCGAGAGGGGAGCTCGGTCACGGGGCAATTACGGCAACAGACGCAGGAGAGAATTTGACAACCCTCCCAACCAACCTTCTCGGGGGAGGGGAGGTTTCCAGCGAGGAAGACGGAGCCAAACCGACAAGTAGGTTGGACGTTTGGCAACGATGGAGAAGAGGGGGGGTGGAGTGCCCGAGGGGAGGGATCACCCCCAAATTTCCCTAACATAAACGCCATGACGTTTGAAAGTCAGAGTGGGAGGGGGCCACCCCCTCCTGACAACGAAGCATGACAAGGGGAGAGCACGTTGAGCGGGGGCTTTGCGGGTCAGGTTGAGAGTTGTTTACATCAACCCGAAGAAAGTGAGCCTCAGGATAGCCATAGGGATGCCAGCTCGTGCGAGACTGCTGTAAAGCATGTATGCTCGGTTTTAAATGAATTTGTAGAGGAACCCCAGACCTCGAGAAAAGAGACCCCAAGGTCGTTGCCTGAAATTAATGTGATTATAGAAGGAAAGTATTATGATGCAGTCGTGGATACGGGGGCTACACATTCATGCGTTAGCGAGAGTTTATAGCTGGAGCTATTGAAAATTAACCCACGGTTGCCTTGCCTTACCGTAGGCGGATTGAAAGTTGTCTCGGCATTCGGGACTAAAGCTTCAAAAGTAATCACACAGACGTATTTAAATATGAATTTTGGAGGGACTGGAATAGATGTAAACTGCTTAGTGATAAGAAATTTAGTAAAGCCAATTTTGTTGGGCACTGATTTCATGGAGGATAACCATGCAATCCTGAATTATGAGCAGCATGTTTTAAAATTAAGAACTGAGAAGGGGTACACAGAAATAGAATTTTCAACATTTAATGAGCCAGCGGCGTGTCAGGAGTTGCACAATTTCCGAATAGTTTACTCTTGTATGGAGCCTATTTGTCGTTGTGGGGACGAAGTTATGTCAACTATGGGTCCTGTGGGTCCGAATACAGGAAACGTGTGCGGGGCTGAAGGATGTAGCTGCCGGCACGAGAAGGAGCCTGCGTTTTTAGTAGAGGGAGATCAATTTTGTGAAGAAAATCACTCAGTGGTTAGGGAGAAAGGAGGACGAGAATCTTTCGAGAATGTAATGGAGGGAGATGTACACAATATGAATGTAATTTCAAATGAAGCTTTATACGAGAGGGACTCCGTGAATAAAGATCAGCCGCTAGATTCGTTTAGAAGGTTTGAGAGAGGGACCAAAGAATCACAGAGCCACGCGATAGAAGAAACTAGGGCTACCAACATCCAAATTTACGAGAGCGTAGAAAGGGCGCAAGGGTTGACTCCTGAACAAAGGAGAAAATTAAGAGAGCTGCTTTTCGAATATCGGGAGATATTTGATAACAAACCAGGGTTGGTCCGTGGATACGAGCATGAAATCGACGTAATAGACGATAAAGCTTTCACTCAGAAAGTGTATCCCATTCCTTACCAGTACCGGGAGGATGTAAGCAAACAAATTAAGCAGTGGTTACAGTGGGGGATTATCAAAAGAGCAAAGGCACGATTCGTGAATCCACTTGTTTGCGTGAGAAAACCGGGAGGAAAATCAGTCAGAGTTTGTCTCGATTCCAGGGGTACCAACTTGAGAATACAGCCAGAATACGACTCTCCCCCTTCCATAGTAGAAGTGCTTCAGAGATTTGAAGGAAAGAAATATATTTCTTGCCTTGACCTATCGCAATTTTTTCTCCAAATCGGCCTTAAAGAAGAACACCAGCAATATGTGGGTTTTATGTACGAGGGCATTGTGTACACATTTCAGAGACTCTGCTTTGGGTTGAAGACAGCGTTAGCGAGCGCTATAAGGTGTTTGCGGCAAGTGTTGGATGATGAAACTTGTCATTTCATGGCGGCCTACTGTGACGATATTTCTCTTGCCGATGATGATTTTTCGGACCATTTGCAGCATTTGCAAGTCATTTTTTCAAACTGAAAGAAGCAGGGTTAACGCTAAAATTAGAAAAGTGCCAGTTTGCGAGGCAGGAAGCTTCGTTGTTGGGATGCAAGGTGTCGTCCGACGGGATAAGGAAGGACCCAGAGAAACTACAGACCGTCAATGATTTTCCCAGGCCAAAGAACGCAAAGCAACTGAAGTCGTTCTCAGCCCACTTGCAGTTTTACAGGATTTTCCAGGTGAATCATTCAGAGCTCACGGTGCCCCTTCTCGAACTTCTTCGTAAGGGAGTGGCGTACGTCTGGTTGCCTAAGCACCAGGAAGCATTCGAGAAGATAAAACGTGCGTATTTGCAGGATGTGATAATCCGTAGCCCTCTCTCTGGAAAGATGCTGTATCTGGAGACAGACGCTTCCGACAAAGCTATCATCAGTCTGCTGTACCAGTTAGAAGATGGAGGGAGTCCTCGGCTGATTGCATGCCACAGCCGCGTCCTCAGCGACTGCGAATCGAGGTACACAATAACGGAGAAGGAGTTATTAGCTATTATTTATGGCATACAGAAAAACGCCGTGTATTTACTGGGAAGAAAGTTCACTGTCAGAATGGATCACAAGGCGCTACAATTCTTATTCACATGCAGGTTAACAAACCCACGGATAGCGGGGTGGATATTGTTCCTACAGTCGTTCGATTTTGATGTCCGGTACATCAAGGGTGAAGAAAACATGGCGGACTTCTTTTCGCGTTACCCTAGCGGCGCAAGGAGCGCTACCGTTCACGAAATAAAGGAGCCGCACGAGGTAATAGCGAACATACACTTCAAGCCATCGCCTGAATTGGTAGAATTCATGCGAGAGTTGCCAAATCGTCAACAAGAGGACCCTGAACTTGGGAGAATAAGAGATGAGATGTTGAAATCGGGAGATGGAAAAAGGGCGAGAAAGCTCGAAGATTATGCCTTGAAGGATAGAATATTGTGCAAAAGAGAGCGAGGAATCTTTAAAGTGTGCGTTCCGAAGCAAGTTGCCAAAGAGCTAATCGCATTTTATCACGGTCGGGGCCATTTCGGACAAAAGAAGACACACTGGGCTGTTGCTGAACACTTCACGTGGAAAAAGATGAAGGATCAAATTAAAAGGTTTGTCAACGAGTGCGACCTCTGCTTGAGGACAAAGCACCTTAATTACGAAGTGAAGGGAGCGATGCATCCCGTGATCGCCGACAAACCGGGAGCGGTGATCTCGGTGGACCTGTACGGGCCGCTGCCAAAGGCTAGGTACGGCTTGGAATATTGCCTCGTTATGTGCTGCTTGTTTAGCAAATACATCGCGATATACCCTCTGAGAAAGGCCACCACCAAGGCCGTTTTGGGAAAAGTGAACGAATTTTTGATAATGTGTCCCAACGTGAGAACTATTCTCACAGACAAGGGCACTCAGTTCACCTCGAGACTGTGGAAAGAAGAGCTTCAGTCGAGAGACATCGAGGCACACTTTATAAGCGCTAAGCATCCTCAGTCGAACCCCGTCGAGCGATGCATGAGAGAGATCTCACGCTTGTTTAGGCTGTGTATAGATGGGAGCCACAAGAAATGGCCGGAACACATCCCCGATATGGTAAAGTGTTTAAATCTGGCGGTTCATACCTCCACAGGCTTCGCTCCAGTGGAATTGTTTTTCAACAGGAAACCGGACGACGAGATCAAGAAACTTTTTAAATTGCCCTCATTGAATGATGACCCACGCTATGAATGGAAGCTGCTGAGAGCAAAGGAAAACGAAGAAAGAGCGGCCAAGAACCGCAAGAAGCAACATGACAAGGCAAGGCTCACCTCCTTCGAGGCAGGAGATATTGTTTTAAGAAAGTCATTTGCGTTCTCGGACGTTCAAAAGGGAATTTGCAAGAAATTTGTGCACCTTTACGTGGGCCCATTCCAAATAAAGAAACGGGTGGCCCCAAATGCATATTTGTTATGGGACTTTCAATGTAACAAAGAGGCTGGAGTGTATAATACATCGAACCTGCGACCTTATACATCGGCAAAGGGACAAGGACAACCTGCTGTTCCAAATACAAAGGGACCCTCGAGAGCGTGAACCCAAGTGGTTGGGAAAGAAGAGGCTCTGGCCTGCAGAAAGGAGGGAGGAAAAGGTCGAAGCTAAAACCCCTCCCCTTTTCCCTTGCACCTTGTCGGGCGAGGTTTACCAGGCAGGGGTATAAGAGTTAATGGAGAAAAGGAAAGCTGTAAATAATAGGAGTAAACATATTTTGGGAATGCAATTATATAATATTTTTTTTCTTGGTGTGAGTTTCTATTATTTCCTTTTTTTTAAAATAAGAGTGATTATTGCTATTGTGAATGCTTTTAGTGGGTTTGTTTATTATTTTTTTTTGCGTAGCCGGGGGGAAAGAAGGGGCATTACCCCGGTTTAACCTTTATTTTAAGTTTAAGAAAATAGGTTCAGATAATTATGATACTATTTTCATATTCGTTATCCTAATTATCTGAGGGGGGAGATGTAGTGCCACCCTAAATTTATTATTTTTTTAAATTTTTTATTATATAATTTTGGCGTTTTCTTAGTTTTTTCTTCCTTTTGGGTATTTGTGTGTTTGTGTGTGTGTGTGTTAGAGCCACTGTACAAGGCTAAAACCGGCAACATTGGAAGAACACAGGGGAAGTTTGGGCGTCTTTGGGAAAAGACAGGACACAAGGATATAGATGTGAGAGGAGTGAGGAGCTGTATTTCGAAGTGTGGCTAAACTTTGCGTATGGCATCCAGCGATGCAAGGAGACACGTTACCAAAGTATTTTGAAGAGTGGCTGTTGAGCAGCTGGCAGCACCGTGCAGCGGAAGGAGCGGTGTTTTGTTCCTGTGTAATTCGAGCTACTTACCCGTGTTAATCACAACATGTCGCAGGAGCATCAGCCACCAAAGTAGGTGAAGTGCGATTTGTGACAGCTGACAGCGCAGTGCAGCAAGAAGAGCTGTGTTCTAATTTTGTGTAAATGGAACTACTTCCCTGTGGTTACTGAACAATACATGAAGCAGATCACACCATGTGACCGGAACATCAGCCAACCTGACCTGAAGCCGTAAACAATCCTCTTTTACCCCCCTTCAACAACGAACCACAGCCATCCCCTTCAATCTAAAGTAGGAGCAGTGTGTGTGAGGAAGTGCATCACATAAGTGACAATAAAAGGTAAGGGATCCCAACAAACATTTACTTATGGCCATAAGATACATGAAGGTTATTTATTACTTGTGTTTGTATTTGTATGAGCTATGCCGGGTTAATCTTCATATTTTCTTAAGATCAATAATAATCTTCAGAACAAATTTCATGTTATTTACATATTGCCCCACCACAACGAGTAGTTACGCACACATCCAAAATATTTTTTTTTACTGTCGAATCAGTGCCCTTACCAAGTGCTGGCGTAGGTGCACTGAACTAGGAGGGGAAATATGTTGAAACCTAGTACTGTAGTTCTTTTGGTGCTTGTAATAAATATTTGTTGCAACATATTTCCGGTTATATACTGAATGAGCCTTAGTGGGTGAGTATTCCACTCCAGAAATGCTCAACATTGGAGCAAAGTACGGTTTCTGGGCTGGGTATGCTTTGAAGTGTTTCCTGGATGCAGAATTGAGTAGCAGGGAGCAACAGGCCATAAGAATTGACAATCATTTTGTGAACCATGCTTTTCACACTGCAAGTCAAACTTGACTGACAGGCCGGAAAAGTTAACAAAGATATCTATTTCCACTAATTTCTATCAGTTACTACGAACAGTGTTATGTACCATATTTACAATTATGGAATCAGAAGTCATCTCTTTGTACACTATACCCTCAAAGCTATTCTGCAAGTGCCCCCTGTCCACCATCTTGCTACTACCTAGTAGTGCGTAAGATCCTTGCGGCCTGAAGTAGCAATTGCTAACTCACAACACCAAGGTAACAAGCATCTCCAGTGACCTTGTTACCTCGGTGTACTTCAACGTTTAGCGCTCCTGGAGCTGCCCAATTATAAGCATCAATTTACCACAGTTTTGCTTTCAAGCATTACATCAGAATACTATGCACAACCACAAATTACAGTTTTTCATACAATATTGGTGCAAAATAAATAAATAAATAAATAGAAACTTACAAAGTGGCATGGTGCTTTTTTGTGGACCCTGCAGAAGACCAAAACACCAGAAAAGTATTGTTCAATGTCTATAAATAAAATCCGACTGATACTTTCAGACCACTGGTAATACAAACATCAATTACAATTATCTGTATGCTTTTGTGTTCCTGAATAAAAAAAACATGAAATTCAATACTTAATGCTTGGATGTACAATGCATAAAAATATATTCAAATATCAAGCGTGAGTTGTGTCTTGATACATGTACAAAACAGAAATATAATTATATTTCCACAGTAACTATAACACATTGAATTGTATGAACCAAAATGTACAAAAACACACATCAAAGACATAATCACCTACCCAAATATCTGTCCTCTCATCGACAGAACAGAAGCTTTCTACATTGAAGAGTTCTGGAGCACGATATGGCATTGAGCATCGTTCGCTTGCCGTGTCTTGGAGCCTCTGAGCTTCACTACTGTTTGAAATCTTCACCCGGGCTTTTGCAACAGATCCTGCAAAAAATCTATTTTGAGTTATGAATGTACATGGTTTACATGTTGCAGTCCTTTTTTACAAAATTAATTATTCATGTTTGTTTTACCACTGAATTTAATTTTATTAAGAAGATGTAAGTGAGTTACTAAATAATTTCCGCGAAACTTACTTGTAAATATTCTATTAATTTTGGTGGCCTCTGCCACCATCCACTTGGGGAACTCGATGCTTCACTGTTGGGTTGACTTCCGGTTCCTGTTGTTTCCTCACTGATATGAGACTGGATCTAATAGAACATTTACAAGTAAGTTTCGTGGAAATAATTTAGTAACTCACGTCTTCTTATTATAATACACTGCATTTTTTATACCCCTAACATGAATTAATTTTATTCTTGTGGTTCAACATTGAAAAATAATGACACACTCATAATTCTGGAAATTTGAATGTTTTTTTAAATAATAATAATATGCAGTGAAAGCTCGATTTTAGGTATATTATCCTCCTTACCTCCTTACATGTAATTTCTTAATAAATGGATCCATACTAACCAAGGTCCATTATAACAGGACAATAGTCACCGCCTAACAGAATATTGGCTGTTTTCAAGTCTCTGTGTGCCAACGGTTCAGGTTTTGTCTCATGCATGAATTTCACACCCTCACACACTTGTTGGAAGATCTTTAGGAGCAGCTTTTCACTAAAATGTTCCCTGTTTTCACTACGCCTTTCCAACTCACTTGCCAAAGTTCCTCTCTAAAAAAAAGGGGGGCAAAACATGAGAATTAAAATAAAAAACCATGCCATTAATGAATGGTAGTCACAAGTTACTTCATATGATACCTTTATTCTACACCTTTAGACCAATACAAAACACTGGGACCAGAATGAGTGAACAATATTAGTGTTGGCTCGATACAATGGGCTTTCATTTGAGTTTGGTTTTAATTCCACTTTAAGGACAGAAATGTTAACTGGGAGTGGGCCTACAGTTTAAATTTGGATCTGAATCATTATGAGTCTTAACTGGAACCCCTTCATTACAAGGAAATACCATACAATGAGTTGACACTAATATTATTATTTTTTTCTAATCCCAATTAGTCTCTATGAATAAAGTGCACATTTTTAAAGCAAAAAAGTCCCTTGATAGAAATATTCATGTATGAGGCTGAAATCAGTTATATTTTGTATTACCTTCGTGCATCATGGCATGTAGACTCGAAAAATTCAGTTTTTTTCTTCTTATTTGTACATATATAAGTTTTGGCACATATTATACATATTTTAGTTATTGTTTCATATTATTTCCATATTTCAGAACATTTCTCAACATACTCTCCATACTTGCACAATAACTATATGCCCGAATTTGACAAAGAGTTGGGTGAATTTCTTGCAAATAACTGATGAAGACCGAAGCGACATTAAACAAATGAATATTATGACCTTTTTTTATACGAGGGTCACTATTTATATTTTGAGCCTTGGCAACACTGATTGAAGTTAGGCACGATTTGACGTTTGTACGGAATCGTCTGGCATTATTGACCATAACGTACTTCAAATGTTTTGTCATTAGCTTGATTTGTGTTGTTTATGTTGCCTTGGAGATTGCACGACAACAATAAAATGGAATTAACTCGTGAACATTTTCGTGCGATAATTTTTTACGATTTTCGACGTGGATTATCAAGACAAGAGTGCATCGAACAACTTACTTCCACATTTGGCGATGAAGCCCCATCCTTTGCCACTGTGAAACGGTGGTATAACGAATTTAATCGTGGCCGCCATTCGTTCACCGACGAGATTCGCGAAGGTCGTCCAAAATCAATTGTTGTTCAAGAAAACATTGATGCTGTGCAAAACCTAATACTGCAAGATCGTCATGTGACATACTGTGAGATTGAGGCAACCATAGGCATTAGTTCCACCAGCATATATAAAATATTACATGATCATTTAGCTGTGAGAAAGGTATGTTCTCGTTGGATCCCACACAATTTGACAAAAACTCAAAAAGACGCTCTCGTCAATTGGTGCATACAAATGCTCAATAAATACAATCGTGGTGCTTCAAAAGACGTATATAAGATTGTAACAGGTGACGAATCATGGATATATGCATATGAGCCGGAACGTAAACAGCAGTCGACTGTATGGGTGTTTCAAGATGAACCCAATCCAACAAAAGTTGTTCGCACTCGAAGCACATCGAAACAAATGGTCGCCTGTTTTTTCGGGAAAACTGGTCATGTGGCAACTGTGCCTTTAGAGGAACGTAGAACGGTCAACTCTGAATGGTACACAACAATTTGTTTGCCAGAGGTCTTCGGTCAAATACGGAAAACAAACAAACGCCGTCGGATCATTCTTCATCAAGACAATGCCAGCTGTCAGTCACACCTCTCGTCTAACAACCGACTTTATGAACAGTCAAAAAATCAAATTGATGGGTCATCCGCCATACAGTCCTGATTTGGCACCCAATGACTTCTTCTTGTTCCCGAATGTCAAGAATAAATTCCGTGGACAACGATTTTCGTCGGTGCAAGACGCCGTTGATGCGTTCAAAAACCATGTTATGGAGGTGTCTCAAGAAGATTGGAAAAACTAATTACAAGTTTTCTGTCATCCAAACAGGGTGTCATATTAATGGTGCCCATGGACCACAGAAATATATAGAGGACATCAAAACAAATAACTTTTCTCAGTAACATTTTTATTTTGTTGGTGCATCTTTTCGGCTCTAGTGTCATTCAAAAAAGCCCATTTTGCTGCCTGAATGCTGGCAACCCAACTCAATATTTGATCGCATCTGTGAAGTCATTTTCTGTCATGAAACTGCACAGCAGTGTTGAAAGGAACACACACATTTTGAGAAAAATGACAAGACTACTAACCACATTATGAGATTTAAAAAGAAGGGAGGAACACATGCAGTGGGAACAGGGAAGTGAACCAACGATACGAAAAATGAGGCAGCAGTTACAAATCATATGAGATTATTAGTCAAAAAGTTTTAAGTCCACACAGGTTACTTGAGAAGGACCTACAGTTTAAAGTAGGATACAAATCAGTGTGCAAGGTGCCTCCACTGAACTCTTGCATAAAATGTGCTCAAAATATGAAATATGTACACTGCTATGATTTCACAAGTGATATGTTACTACTTAAACACTCTTGAATCTTATTCACTAAAATGATAGTCCAGCAAATGGAAACAAGGCAATTTTTACCTCATAATATGGAAGAATCATTAGAACCTCACTGGTGGAGTTAAGCATTGCATCTGGTTTTCCTGTTAGGGTAGAGTCGATGCATTCTATGATGTTAGGATGCTGCAATTGCTTATGGTACTCCACTTCTATGAGGGATACTCTTTGGTCTTCCGGGCTGTGGCAGATCATTCTCTTGCATGCATACAGCTTGTGGCTGTGAACATCCTCTACAAGCTCCACAGTGCTGAAACCTCTGGAAAGATCATAAAATAATAATAATAATAATAATGAAACCTTGCTCTATAAAAAAACCGAAAGCAACATCAATTTCTTTTGGCAAGATATTTATACCAATGTATTGGTATCAACTGATGCCAGTGATATTGATATTGGAAAGCAGAAGCACACAAATACAGAGCACCCGGTCACCGTGGTGGCTGAAAATTTTCAAATTCAATTCCCAAAAATATATATATTTTTAAATACTTCATGTAGGGATAGCAACAAATCCAGATTTCAAATTATCTGTTATCCATTTTGGATGCAAAGGATAATCCTCATATCTGAATAGTACAGATTTGAAGATGGATATTAGAAAATCCGTACAGTGAAATATGAACATGACTGTTGCGTTTCTAATTTAAACACTGGACTGATTATATACACTATTTAATGTACACTGACACTGGACTACATTGGAATGGAGTCGACCACCGTGTAGCAAAGTCTATCGTTCTTCTCTCGTACAGTGCGGGTATTTCCCGATATGTACCACGCCCTGCACAGTCTCCGAAGCAGAGTCTGCACTGTCCTGCCACCTAGTGGCGACAAGTATAATGAATACTTAAAATATACAAATTTTCATACATTGATAACACAAATAATAAAACATACACTAATCTATCCCAAACATAGTCCCCCCTCTTGATCGAGTCGATCAACAAAAGTACAACTAATGATCTATTGGAAGAGGCACTAGTTTGTTAACTGGACGTTTATAAGTTGAAGTCGAAGTGCGAACAGTTGCAACATGCACTAGTCCATCCGCACCAGGATGCACTTGTTCAACTATAGCAAGTTTCCATGTAAGTGGAGGTAGGTGATCTTCCTTCACTAAAACCACTGTTCCTGGTTCCAAATTCTTCTTTTGGGTGTTCCACTTGGTCCTCTGTTGCAAGGAATGCAAGTAGTCCTTTGACCAACGGTCCCATAGTTGTTGGTACATCTGCTGCAATTTCTGCCATCTGGATAAACTGGATTCTTTGATGTTAGTTAGACTAGGCTCAGGAAAACTAGTTAGGGGTGCACCAATAAGGAAATGGCCAGGGGTTATAAAACTGGGATCTGTAGGGTCATGTGACAATACTGTGAGGGGCCTTGAGTTAAGACAGGCTTCAATTTGAACTAAGAGTGTTTCAAGTTCTTCGAAAGTGAGAGCAGAGTTCCCTACGATTCTCCTCAGGTGATGCTTCATGGACTTCACTCCTGCTTCACAAAGTCCAGCCATATTTGGGCTATTAGGTGGTAGAAAATGCCATTTGAATCCTTCCTGAGCTGCATGGTCTTCTAAAGACTTGCTGAAGTCTGATGATTGGAATAAATTCTTCAAGTCTTGTAATTCACGATTGGCACCGACGAAATTTCTTCCGTTGTCGCTGTACAAGTTCAAACATTTTCCTCTACGTGCTGTAAATCTTCGCAAAGCTGCAATGAATGACTTGGTGCTGAGATCTCCGACCAATTCTAGGTGTATGGCCTTTGTGGCAAAGCATACAAATACTGCTACATATCCTTTCAACCTTGATTTGCTTCTAGTGATTGACGGCTTGATGATAATTGGTCCAGCGTAATCAATTCCAGTGTTTAGAAATGGTCTAGTGGACTGTATTCTGGATGGTGGTAATTGTCCCATGAGTTGGTTGGAAATAGATGCTCTTAATTTGAAACAAATGAGGCACTTATGCAGAATAGCTCTGACCACTTGTCTGGCTCTTGGTATCCAGTACTCCTGTCGTAATGAAGATATAAGGAGTTGTGGTCCTGCATGTAATAGCCTGTGGTGTTCTGAAAGAATGATCAATTCAGTTAAATGATGTTTCGGTGGCAATATGATTTGATGTTTGCTATCATATGGTAGCTGCGAGTGTCTAAGTCTTCCTCCAACTCTGAGTACTTGCTTGTCATCGAGGAAAGGATGCAAGTCTGAAAGTTGACTATCCTTTGACACCTGACTGTTAGAAGACAATTCTCGTATTTCCTTGCAATAAACTTTGTGTTGCACGCTTCTAATGCAAGTATGCAATGCTGATCTTAAGTCACTTGCTGACAATGATCCTGTGTGTTTCTCTTGTTTGTTCCTCGCATTGTGTAGAAATCTCAAACAATATGCAATCACTTTTTGAAGTTTCAATAACGACGAAAATCTGCTGATAAATTCTATTGTTGGTGCATTTGTGACTAGACTTACTGTAGTTGTTCTTTGTTCTTCAAGTTCGTCGAGTTCGAAGTCATCATCCCTTGACGATGTTGGACTCGAAGGCCATGCTGTTGCTGGAAGTGATAGCCAATCAGGGCCATGAAACCACATTTGAGAGGTGTGTAGTGAGTCTACATTTGTCCCTCTGCTGATTAAATCTGCGGGGTTCTGAGCTGACACTACATGATTCCAGTACTGAAGCTTAGTACATTCTTGAATTTGTGAAACTCTATTCGCTACAAAGGTTTTCCATCGTCTTGCAGGTGATGCAAGCCACGCCAGTACGATCTTCGAATCGGTCCATAGATTGATTCTACTGACTTCCAATTGTAGTAGTTGTAACACCTTGTGTGTTAGTTTCGCCAGCAACAAAGCAGCGCACAATTCAAGACGAGGAAGAGTGATCCTTCTTATAGGTGCCACACGTGAACGTGAACAAAGTAAATGTACAGTGGTTTCACCATTTTCATTTGTTGATCTAAGATACAAACAACAGCCATACGCAACTTGCGATGCATCTGAAAATCCGTGGAGTTGAATGTCAACCACTTTTCCTTGAACTAGCACAAATCTGTTAACTTGTATCTGATTAATGTTTGGTAACTGTTGAAACAAACGTTTCCACTCCATGTTGAGTTGATCGTCCCATTCCATGTTATGGAACCATAATTGTTGTAGAAATATCTTGTAAGAAATTACTATTGGACTCACTAGTCCCAAAGGATCAAATATTGATGCGACAATAGAAGCTACTTGTCGTTTAGTGATGTTGTCTTCATAACATGACACTATCTCCTTGTTATTTGCTTGCAATTTATCAGTTGCTGGTTCCCACGTGAGGCCTAAAGCCGTGACGCTTGCTCCCTTGTCGAACTGAAATGGTAGTTGCATTTCTCTATGAGTAGCTGGTACTGCTTCAAGAAGTTCTTGATGATTAGAACACCATTTCTTCAAAGTGAATCCTGCTGACTTCAGTAAATCGATTAGTTCTCCTTGCAATTGTCTAGCTTCTTCAATACTGTTAGCTCCGGTGAGGAGGTCATCAACGTAAACATCTCGTTGTAAAACTTTGGATGCATTCGGAAACTTGGTTGCTTCCTCTTCAGCTAACTGCTGCAATGTTTTGGTCGCCAAAAACGGTGATGCTAAACCAAATGTGACTCTTGTGAGCTCGAACGTTTGTACTGGCATATCTGTAGATTTTCTCCAAAGTATGCGTTGAAACTTAGTGTCATCTGGATGAATCAGAATTTGTCTGAACATCTTCTCGGCGTCTGCCGTAAATACAACCTTGTGCGTTCTGAAGCGAAGAGCTATAGACTGAAGATCGTCATGTGTGGTTGGACCGACCATCAGTATATCGTTTAATGAGACTCCATTTGTTGTTTTTGCTGATGCATCAAAAACAATTCTGGTCTTCGTGCTGCTGCTGCTAGGTTTGAATACTGGATGATGTGGTAAATAGTATGACAAGTCATCAGCTTCATTTGGATCTGGTTGTACTGGCTTCATGTGTCCCAACATTTCATACTCCTCGAGTATTCTGCCATACTCCTCTTTCAACTCTGGTTGTTGTTGAAACCTCTTCTCTAACTGATGTAATCTGAATAATGCCTGGTTGTATGAATGTCCTAGCTCTGTATGATCTGATCGAAATGGGAGACGAACAATGAAACGCCCTGTTTCTTCTCTGGTGGTGTGTTGATTGAAGTGGTTTTCACAAGCTACTTCTTCGGCTGTTTTTGGTTTCGAGTACATTCCCTCCAACTCGAAAAAACGCCGTAATTGAGAATCCAAATTATCCTCCATGCGTACAAAACATGCTACTGTGGGTGTACTAGGTTCTACAGGCTGTTCCATCCGACCAGCTAAAATCCAACCTAATTCAGTATTTTGAAGAACTGGATAGTTTTCATCTCTCGTTTGTCTCTCAGGAAGAGGTAAGTGCAAGTAAAGTTCCAATCCAATTAGTAGATCTATCCCTTCTGGTTTGTAGAAATCTGGATCTGCTAACTCAATGTCTGTTGGTAGGTTCCAGTGTTCATGATGAATAACTTGAGAAGGTACGTTCCCTCTGATGCGTGGGAGTATCAGACAAGTAAGTGAAGTGTGGAAGTCTGACACTCTTGAGCGCAGCTGAATGTCTACACTGTGCTTGGCTTCCGATGAAACATTATTGATTCCTCTGATTGGAATATGATTTTTCTGCTTTTGCAACTGTAGTCTCTGAACAAGATCTTCCTTGATGAAATTTGACTGAGACCCACTGTCCAGGAGAGCTCTACATGTATGTGGTTGTCCCCTAGAATCGACGACTTCTACTAAAGCTGTTGATAGCAGAACGTGCGATCTTGGTACTCTTAAATGTGCAGTATGAAGATTGTACTGAAGTTGTCCTTGCAGCTTCATTCCTCGTGTCTGGTGAGTCATTCCTTGGTTGGTTTTGCCTTAGAGGACCTCCTCGTTTACCGCCTTCGTCTGGATGCAACAGTGAATTGTGTTTCAATCCACAGCGTCTACAGTTTCTAAAATTATGATTCGATCTGAGACAATTATAACAAAGTTTGTTGTTGCGCACACACTCTTGTTTCTGCTTCAGACTTGCGCCTGCAAAAGACTTACATGAATATAAGGAATGTGCTAATTTACAGAAATAGCATTGTGTATTTGTAGTTGTCAGGTAAGAATTTGACTGACGGATGTGTTTCTGTTTAGGGCTAACCTTGTGTTCATTGACATTTTTGTTTACGTGAACAGACTTCATTGATTCCAAAGCTTGACATTTTTGTTCTAGAAAGGTGAACAGTTCCTTCAGTGTAGGGAACGACTGATCGGTATGGCTTAATTCCCATTCCCTTCTTGTGTGAGAATCAAGTTGAGCCAAAAAATGATGTATCAAAATAACATCTTCTAACGGTGTTTGTAATTCAAGGGCTCGAAGAGCATTTAAGTTACTGGTGACATCATTGATGAACTGACGTAATTCTTTGGCATTTTCCTTATTAATTGCGTTCACATGCAAGATGTTATTGACATGACTTGCTGCTATCAGTCGTTTATTCTCATACCTATCTTTCAACAATTGCCATGCAATATCATAATTTGAATCAGTCATGGGCAAAGTATCTATAAGTGTCCTTGCTTCAGATTCCAATGATGAACGCAAGTAGTGGAATTTCTGTATTTTAGGAATATTGTCATTTGTGTGAACCATAGCCTGAAATGCATCTGAATATGCTAACCAATCCTGATAATTACCGTGAAACGTGGGTAAAGATACCGTGGGTAATTTGATGTGCTTGGTGCCTAATGATGAAGCATTGTTTACAACATCCGAACCATCTGTAGGTGCAGCTTGTGCTTGTTTATGTTTCTCTATAATGGATTCCATTTTACCCCGTACCTTGTAGTAAACTTCTTCAAAATCCTCCCTATGAGGTTCATGATTCTCGTTTATATCTTCTACTTCTAAACGTGTTTGAACTTCATCATATTTTTCCCACAAAGGTGTTAAATTCTGTAAACGGACCCTTACTTCATGAACTTCCCCCGTATCTTCAAAGGCATTGACAAATGCTTGTGTTCGTGTTAACTGGCCCCTAAATCCAGCTCTCTTGCGTATCAACACTCTTTTCTCTTCTTCATCCATCGCGAAGGAAAGAGGGCAAGATGTGTAGGAAATATAGTACGTGAGGAAAGAGTAAACAAAATATGGTGTGAGCCTAGCTAACTACTGACCTTGATCTGAATCTTCCCTGGGTGTTGGCGATGACGTCACTTCAGCCGACAGCAGGATACTGTAGTGGATGCTCGAAACTGTCCAAATTTATGATACTCAGTCCCGTGATGAGTTATCGTAACAGATAACTTATTGTCCACTGAATACTACCGTGTATAACTCGGTCTTCTAACAAAACATTCGACGTACGCACGATAACGATACGGAATGTCTGTTCAAACCACACGCGTAACCGTTGTGATCGAAAATTACACGTAATACGTAATAAGTACTGTGACACAGAAAGTTCTACGATTGAGCACATAACATGCAACCATATATTGACGTAAGTACGAATGTCAGTACACATCTGTAACTGGAACACTGCATACAAAGTCACTTCGATACCGCGCGAAAACACTCGTTCTTTCCATGGCGGGCGAGTTGAGACGTTTGTTCTGATGCGTAACACGTCATATCTCACAGAGATTGTTCACTTGGTAAACTAATCCTGCCCGGAGATGACCATAAAATGTTGCGTTTCTAATTTAAACACTGGACTGATTATATACACTATTTAATGTACACTGACACTGGACTACATTGGAATGGAGTCGACCACCGTGTAGCAATGTCTCTCGTTCTTCTCTCGTACAGTGCGGGTATTTTCCGATATGTACCACGCCCTGCACAGTCTCCGAAGCAGAGTCTGCACTGTCCTGCCACCTAGTGGCGACAAGTATAATGAATACTTAAAATATACAAATTTTCATACATTGATAACACAAATAATAAAACATACACTAATCTATCCCAAACAATGACAAATAAAAGAATATGTGCATAACCCAAAAATGGATAAACAATAAAACTGTCCAGATAATGCACACATTCTGATAATCTGAATAACCAGATATCTGGATAATCCATATATTGGATAACTGGATAGAAAATTATCTGATATTCTGATAAAATTTTATCAGGATTTGGCCATCCCTAATGAGTTCTCTTCTGGAAATTTTCATTGCCTCTTTTTTTTAAAAAAATAATGTTGCTGGCCGAATTTTGAAATCTGCAGCGATATGGTCGAGTCGGCCATATATTAAAATGCATTGCATACTGTTACTGGTAGAACCACACCGGAAGACCACTCTGACTTAAGAATTAATTACTTTAAATAAATCCTGTATTAATTTATAAAGTAAGAGACGCAACAATTTATTAAGGCAACATTTCAAAATGTGTAACTTTCTCTTGGATTCATGGCTTTCTTAGTCCACACTTAAAAAAATATGTATCTGCATAGCATATACTCAGCATGGCTACTGAGAAAAAGGTGTTGGCCCCTCAATTATTTTTGTTTTGTCTACCCTTGTTGGAAAGTATTGGTTGGAATATATTCGCTGATAGAAGCCAATACTTTCCAGAATTTGGTTATCCTTGAAAATATATATACCACAAATTTCATTTATTTTGCACCAGAATTGTGTAAAAACTGGATTTTGGGTTGGAATACGATGATCATTCCTAATAATTCTAGTCCACTTGAAATGTAAATGTAGTAATACTGTAAGCATGTAGAAATATAATGCTCACAGCAGAAAATCTGACCTGCCTAACCTACTTAAGTAAGCACATAGAAAGAGCACGAAAAATCAGTCTGCATAAAAATCCAGTAACTACTCATAAAACCTGTTCAGAATGTGCTTAGAGACATGTATTGAAATCAAATCACATAGCATGGTGAAATCAGAACTATACACTAAGGATGATATGGTGATGAAGAGATTGCAAAATTTGAACATGTGATTCCTTGACAACAAAATAACGTACCTTTGACCCTCTGTACCCCTAGAGAAAGTGAAATATCTTACATGAGAAAGTGAAATATCTTACATGGTTTATGAAGATTTTGTTGTTTATGAACGTTTTCAGTTGATCTTTAGCTCTTGGAAATGTGTTATTGTGAAGTAAAGTACATCTGTTACCTTAGCATGCTACTTTACTGTGAAGCAGAACAGCCCAAAGGTTTCGGCGCAAGTGAATATAGCACCCAAAACTACTTTCCACAACAGCAGCTATAATTTTATGTAGTTAAAAAAGGTAAAAAGGTAAAGTGCTCCCCTGTGCTTAGCACCATGCCATGAAGGCATATAGGGGTAACGCCCCACACTTTCTTGATCCGGTCGTGAGTGGGGGTGATGTGATCAGCATCATGCCCCTGACCACCTTTACCCCCCAGGGTTTCCCCCAGGTACCCATGTCATTTGACGCTGGGAGGGTGCCGGAGCCGCTTCCGTTAGAAATTCCCAGATTTGAACCAGCCGGGGGATCGAACCTGGGACCTTGAGCATGGTAGTCAGATGCGTTACCGACTGTAGTAGTTAGGTTAGGATTTTTAGGTTTGGTACTGACAGTAATTTTTGGCATGTTCTTTCGATATTTTAGCATACATACAAACAGTTTTTACTAACCAAAAGTGGCGAAAGTACTTCGAAATTGCAGGTTTTAACTTACGTGGGCCATTCTTTGGATCAAATATCTCTGTTATTTGCAATTTCCTACTGCTGTAACCACTTTTACATTACGTACAACATTGAAATCTGTTGATTAAAAAAATCGACTAATTCTTGAGGGGGTATGGTGGGTAAACGGCCCCCAAAATAAAGAGATGGGAAAAGCCAATACATAAGACATAATTTAATCATTGAACAGCTGAACAATAGTGAGCATTTCTAAAAAAACATAAATCATCAGGGGTGGTTACACACTAGCTGTTAAACAAAATAGAGAGAATATTTCATGACTTACCCTTCACCAAGATGGCCTCTCACATAAAACTTCCTGGAGTTCACCATAATGACTTCCTTAGAGCAGATGCAGCCCATTCTGAAAATTAGATTTAACCCAAGACTGTTCATTCTATGCAGCAAACAGCATCAAACCACCCACTTGAATCTACCAGTAAACATTCCAAGGTCCAAAACTCATGTCAGAGTCTGCATCTAAAACGAAATTACAATAACATAGTATCAGATTTTATATATATATATATATATATAGTAGAGCGTCGATTATCCGAACGTCGGTCAACTGAACGACCGCTTAACCGAACTGTGTACTCGCTCGCACCTGTTACTCTCCCACCCTACCGTCCATCATCCCCCTCACTCCCAAACCAAGTTTCCCACAGTAGTCGCCGCACTGAGCCACCTCTGGCGGAACATTGCTTCTAATGGGGCCTTCATAAGGCGCTGCTGACCGGCCAAGCCGCCAGTCGCTGTGTTTCAACAATCAGCACACTTCTGTCGGTGTATGTATTGTTCATGCAAAATGCGTATGTAATATGTACATATTTTTGTTTAATAAACTGTACCACATACTATATATTCCTACTAAAGTTGCCTTTGTACGTTACTTTGTAATACTTAAAGAGGTGCCTGTTTTTATGAATAAATTTACTGTACAGTACTTCTTTTTGGCAAATAAACATGTACAGTTCAATTATCCGAACAAACCAGTTTTCCGAACACCCATGTCCCCCAATTACTTCGGATAATCGACGCTCTACTGTATTTCTTTTTACGGAGCAAATACAGAATACTGAAAGTATCTTCAATTGCTTTCAAATTCGGGATAGTCACTAATTTTGACCTCGTAATCATGAATCTGCAGTTAAAATTTGGCGATCACGTCTAGAAATTGCGAAATAATTTAAAAAAAAAAAAAGTCGGTCTGTGAACGGAGTAAACCCCATTGATTTATGAAGAAAACAACTATCTTGTGCAATGATTAGTGTTTCAAAACTATGTTTACGATCACCCTTAATTTTTACTATGCTTGCCTAACCTAAGCTAACCTAACCTAACCTTTCGTGAATGGTTCGTGGGGTAAACATATTTTTCATCGTTACGCAAGATGCCATTTTCTCACATGCGAGAAACATGGTTTCCATGTTATTGCATAGCGGTAATTAACAAGCTTATATTGCAATTTCTAGATGTGACCGCCAATTTTTAACTGCAGATTCGTGATTACGAGGCCAAAATTAGTGAGTATGCCGAATTTTAAAGTAATCGGAGATACTTCCAGTATTCCTAATATATACCCCTTTTACTGAAAACAGGCTTCTTTTTCAAAGAGTTTTGCATACACATCCTTCATACAAAAACTCAAACTGAGCCTAACATTTACACACTCTGGTAAGTCTATAGTAAAAATCAACATGTAAAATTTTTTACAGTAAGCCTCAGTAATAATTAAATGCATTCTTCAATGTTAATAAATTATAATGCATTCAATATATTTTTACAACTCATGACTTTGTGTGTGTGAACATATTACAAAGGTTAGAATAACAAATCAACAGAAAACTTGATCTTTCAGCAGTAGTTCTGTTGTATACTGTCAAAATGCTTATGCAGATTTCTATATCTTGTGGCATTCTCAAGCCAAGTTGTGGGGTGGTCAAAAGAAAAACAGTGGTTTGAAACCATTTTAAACTTTAGGTCCAGTCTCGATTTACCTATCTGAGAATAAAGTGGACTTAAAAACAAACTTTTTACAAGATCACAATAGTGTGACTTGGCCCTTCATGTTAAAGCAGCAGCCGAGGTAAAACTACAAGTCAAATCGAGAAATGATATTAGTGGCAGATACTCTATGTGATCAGAAGTATCCGGACACCCACGTGAAACTGAAGTACAAGTTTGGGCCACATTCCATCTGGAACGCTGGCAGTGGGCCCACCCTTAGCCTTGATGACAGCCTTCTCTCTTGCAGGCATACTTTCAATCAGGTGGCAGAAGGTTTCCTGGGGAATGACAGCACATTCCTCGTGGAGCGCCGAAATGAGAAGAGGTATGGATATGGGTCGGTGTGGTCTAGCATGAAGTCGGCATTCCAAAAACATCCCAGAGATGTTCTATGGGATTCAAATCAGGACTCTGAGCAGGCCAGTCCATTAGTTGTTGTTGTCAAACCACTCCCCCCAGAAGCCCTGCAGTATGGACGGGTGCTCGGCCATGTTGAAAGACACAATGGTCATCACCGAACTGGTCTTCGACGGTAGGCAGCATGAAAGCGGTTAAAATGTTAACTTAAGCTTGTGCCGTGACATTGCCATGTAAAGCAACAAGGGGGCCAAGCCCCCTCCAAGAGAAATATGACCACACTGTAAAAAAGCATTATTTTTAACTGTAACCCCACCACCCCCGAATTTCACTGTCTGCACTATACAGGCTGGTCGATGTTGTTCACCAGGCATTCACCACACCCACACCTTACCATCGAATAGCCACATTGTGTACCGTGATTCATCACTCCACACAATGGTTTTCCACTGTTCTATGGTCCAGTTTCAATGCTCTTTGCACCACGCGAGGCTGCGTTTGCCATTTGCCTGTGTGATGTTTGGCTTATGGGCAGCTGCTCAGCCATGGAAACCATATGAGATAAAGAAAGTGTGTAAATGAAACCTAATAATCCAAACTAAACAGGGTACCAGTTAGATATGCCGGAGACACATTTAACTCGTTTATTTTCAAATAAAATTCATTTCTACTTACCTCATATGCATAGCGGAACATTCTTCAACTTTGGATCATTTTTTTTCCATGAAAAAAGCATTATTTTTAACATTATAATTATTGATTGGTCGTTGCTAATTCGGCGGGCAAATCTTGACTCACGTTGTCTATCGTCAGCTGATGTGCAGTGTTTCCAAACTTATGAACCAATAAATGCCGCACAAACTATTCACAAAAGGTTTTGGTACTACTTTACTATACCTGAGACACCTGGGAATCATTTCTTTCACACTTTTTTACATTGCTAACGTACTATTCTGCATTCCGGAAGACTTAGGTGAAATAACTGAATTTGTTAGGAAAGTAATGTATATTTCTTACATTTACGAGTACTTACTGTTCTTGTTTATTTCCACACACAACATGGCGATAGCTTACCGTTGATCGTTCCTTGAGCCAGAAAAACCATTGACGTTAGCCCAAAAATTCACGATAGCCCCACAAACCATCACGGGGACGAGGTATGCCTACTAGGTTAGGTTCCATTAGCACTCCTTTCGTTCAATTTAGCATATACGGACAATACGAGAGCGTATTGTGCTCTCGTTCAGAAAGCAAATGGCGGCAGCAGCAATAGCGCGTCGGAAATAGATTTTCGTACAAAACCACATGCATTCACATTAAAATGAATCAAAATTACATTCCCGAACATCAACAACGCTACAGAAAATGATTTGCGTAAGTACTTTCTCCTGTAAATTTGAAGAAATCCGTCTCCAGTATAGTAAAGTGTTACCAAGGTTTTTAAGCGAAAATTGATCCACAAACCATTCACAGAAGGTTAGGTTAGGTTCAGGTTAGGCAAACATAGAAAATTGAATTGGAAAAAAAAAACGCTCACACGTCATCTTGTAAAAGTATCGCGTGGTTGTTACACTAACACTTATTAACCGAAAAATGATTGTCATTAATCCACAAACCATTCATGGAAGGTTAGGTTAGGCAAACATAGAAAATTAAATTGGAAAAAAAAATCCCATTCACACGTCATCTTGTAAAACTACCGCGTGGTTGTTACACTAACACTTATTAACCGAAAAATGATTGTTATTAATCCACAAACCATTCACAGAAAGTTAGGTTAGGTTCAGTTAGGTTAGGCAAACAGAAAATTAAATTGGAAAAATAAATCCCGCTCACATGTCATCTTGTAAAACTACCGCGTGGTTGCTACACTGACAGGGGGTTACGTAATCGAACCCACGGAACATTTGATTCACGTAGTCGAAGGTAATGGTGGCACGAGCTATCATGGAAAAGAGATACATGAATGTCGAAAAATACCTTATATACAGGCCGAATAAGTTGCACGATTCGAAAAAACACTTTCCTTAGCTTCAGAAAGTCCACAAGAACTAAATTCCGTAAGTACTTTCTCGTCTTTTCTCCTGTAAATTTCAAGAAATGTGTTCCCGGTTTATCTAATCGTTGGCCTAAACAGCATAAGTATTATAGCAGTTTGGTGTAACCAGTACTCGAATTGGAAAATGTTCGCTGAGGGGATATTTGGTCGAGCCTTGGGGGTTAGCTTGCGGATGCTCCTATGCATTAAGCCGAGTGGTTAGCACATCGCGCTGCGATGCCAAGGGTCCCGGGTTCGAATCCCGGTCGGGCTTGGTTGTTTGTGAATGTCCATTCATCAATTTCATCCTTTCATCACTCATCCCCATCTTCGCAAATTAGCCAAGAGGCACAAAACGCGAAGTAAAATAAACTAAATCAATCAATCAATCAATCCTATGGTACTACTTTACTATACCGGAAACTCTATCAATGATTTATTTCGCAATTTTTTACATTGCTAACGTACTGTTCTGCATTGCGGAACATTTCTTTAGGTGAAATAATGAATTTCTAACGAAAATAATGTCTATTTCAAACATTAACGAGTACTTACTGTTGTTCCTTATTTCCCACAAACCATCCACGGGTAGCCCCAAAAACCATTGACTTTAGCCCAAAAATTCACGATAGCCCCACGAACCATTACGGGGAGGAGGTATGCCTACTAGGTTAGGTTAGGCCTACTAGGTTAGATTCCATTAGAACTCCTTTCGTTCAATTTAGCATATACGGACAATACGAGAGCGTATTGTGCTCTCGTTCAGAAAGCAAATGGCGGCAGCAGCAATAGCACGTCGGAAATAGATTTTCGTGGAAAACCACATGCATTCGCATTAAAATGGATCAAAACTACATTCCCGAACAACAACACTACAGAAAATGATTTGCTTAAGTACTTTCTCCTGTAAATTTGAAGAAATCCGTCTCCAGTATAGTAAAGTGTTACCGTTTGCTAGCTAGGGGGGAATACCATCCCCCTTACTTCGAGCAATGAGTATAACACCAAGAGCACCAAACCTACTCATGTAAGAATATAGGAGCGAGGGTAACACATTACTATACCGGAGACGGATTTCTTCAAATTTACAGGAGAAAGTACTTACGCAAATCATTTTCTGTAGCGTTGTTGATGTTCGGGAATGTAGTTTTGATCCATTTCAATGCGAATGCATGTGGTTTTCTACGAAAATCTATTTCCGACTCACTATTGCTGTTGCCGCCATTTGGTTTCTGCACGAGAGCACAATACGCTCTCGTATTGTCCGTATATGCTAAATTGAATGAAAGGAGTGCTAATGGAACCTAACCTAACAGGCCTAACCTAACCTAGTAGGCATACCTCGTCCCCGTGATGGTTCGTGGGGCTATCGTGAATTTTTGGGCTAATGTCAATGGTTTTTGGGGCTACCCGTGGATGGTTTGTGGGAAATAAGGAACAACAGTAAGTACTCGTTAATGTTTGAAATAGACATTATTTTCCTTAGAAATTTATTATTTCACCTAAAGAAATGTTCCGCAATGCAGAACAGTACGTTAGCAATGTAAAAAATTGCGAAATAAATCATTGATAGGTGTCTCCAGTATAGTAAAGTTGTACCAGACCAAGACAAATAAATTCATTCTGCACAAGTCACAGTAAGCAATCACAAAACCGGTTCAGCTTGGGTCTACAAATATGAACAGAATCTAATTTATGTAGAAAACACGTGTGTTATGATGATATTGGAATTAAAGAATCGGAACCTGGGCCCTCTATTAGTACAATGAATCCCAAGAACCTGGTTTGGAGTTAAATTATGAAAATGGGTTTATATTACTACGGATAACCAAAAATTTATGGTCGGAAAACTTGCGTGTTTGCTTCTCTTTGGTAACATTATCGTATGAGGGAAACGGATTCCTTCTTTTTATTTGCTGTATGGTCAATTTGCTTTATACCAGTAAAGTATAAACATAAATTGTGTCAGGAATTCCCAAAACATTGCCAATAAAGAGACTGTGAAGAAACTATTAAAGGTATTTCACATGAATAGTAATTCGGTCATATATGAACTTCTAAGTGTGAAAATTATTTCTACCATGACATTGAAGGGCAAGCTGGAAAAACACACACATAATATATATATACTCTTTTCGTAAATCCCTGCTTAGCGGTTAAATCTTTTCCATTTAAGAGCTTGTCAAAATACTATATATTAACCTACTTTCCAAAATATTTTAACGTGCTACAAATTACACTTCACCTTGTTCTTCATATAAAAGAGATTGCAATAACGACGTGCAAATTACAAATCGTTTTGGCATATGTTCCTTCTCCTGACACTTTTGGTCCGTTTCCTTTAGTCAAAGAAGTTGCCATACTTCTAGAATAATAATGTATTGTTTGTATTATCAGTTCTGCGCAAACATAAACACCATATATAAAGCTGGTTACAACAGCGGGCAACACATAAGCAGAACCGCCACACATTACGGTAAGTGGCAACAGTGCAAGAGGGGCAGGCAGAGGGATTTGCCTGCTTACACCAAAGTGGAACACAAGCACCGCCCTCCGATGCATCAAGTAGGGGTGGATGACAAGAATAGCTCTTTATTACTTGCGCGTATTTCAGCACGTACAGCAGTGAAGGTCAGGGCTTGTGTTGTACGTTAGTTTCAGTAGGGAAAGCTACAACATAAATACAACAGTTGTTGTTTATGTTTGCACTATCTAATCTGTGCGTTGAGGCGAGAATGAGAACAGACCCCTTTGAGTAACGAGATCGTTTTTGGGACAGTGCTCCAATATCAGATGTTTCACGCCAAGAAAGTGTTGCATTTGAGCCGCAGTAAGTGTAAATAACAGGTCTTACGTCACCATAGCGTCAACTGTGTGCTGCCGTGGTGTTTCTTTCGCGAGAACTATTGGATTTCTTAGTTGGGAGTTTTTGCAGTCTCATGTTCGCCTGCATTTCTGACTGATAAGGGTAGTAAAAGTTTAGTATTTGCAATGCACAATAATAATAATAATAATAATAAAATCGCCTTTATTGGAGCGGGCGTCTTTCGGCCTCTAGGGCCGTTCTTACAACAGACCCTTGTCTGGAAGATTAGTACAATGGAATAAAGAGTACATTGAGAAAAAAATACATTCAGAAAAAAAAAAAAAAATAAAAACATGAAAAGGATTACATATCAATACAAATAAGAATAATTAAATATATAGGTATATACGCTTAGGATATATATATAGATAATGAAAAAGAAAGACAGATTTACCTATAAATTGTTGAACATAGGTATCTTTTTTTTTTTTTGCTTTTGTTTTAGTACACATTCATATATATTTAGTAATCTGGAAAAATAGAAAATATAATAGTAATAATGAAGTGAAATAAAATTATGAAATTATAAGATTTATGTGCACACAGTTGCCAAATGTTACAATGCGTATTTTTATGAATGAAAAGTTGCTCGTGATTAGGTATTTCGCTGCCTTGCCAGTAGATACTGTTTTAGATTCTTTTTAAATAGCTTATGGTTGTTGATGGATGTTAGGGAGGTTGGGAGGGAATTCCATTCTTTAGTGGCAGTTACAGTAAATGATTTTCCATAGGTGGTCGTATTATGTACTGGGACTGACAATAATTTCTTTCGTCGTGTTACATGTTCATGTCTGCTCGAATTTGTGTTCAGTTTTTCAAAGAGGTATGCAGGCTGTTTGTTGCCTAGTACACAATGTAAACTGTGAAATGTCTACTTTAAATTTTCTTGGTTTATGAGTTCTAGAAGTTTCGTTTGTGTGTAATGGCCTCTCATACGTATATGTGCATAGGCAGTACCCTAACATCCTGATTTCTTCGGTCATTAATTATTTGATTTCCTCTTCACATTACAATGTAATTTGCCTATACGATATTTAGTACCGCCTCTCTTTCCGATATTAGGACACATTTTTTTAGATGTCAAAATTTTCCGGTTTTTTTCTATTGACCTCTCGAAAAATTATGAAATAAGACTAGAACCAACCCACCTTTTATTGTCTGAATTTAATTTTCTTTATTTTTATTCTTTTTAACGGCATGGAGCCAGTCCATTCATTTTATGTGTATGTCTAAATGGTAATTGCCTGTGTAATGCTTCCTCGTACAGCCAACGGCAAAGATAATCGCTGTTTTTATTTTCTATTCTACATCCTGCGTTGTTTTGACGAATGGCATTCGGTTGATCTTGTCCTCTACTTATTGACGTTTTTATTTCAATTCATTATCATCGCATTGTGGAAAATACTGAATGAAAATACTTATGTTTCTTTTGCCGTTGGGTGTACAACGGACAGTAGAAACGTAAGTAGTTTTCGGGAAAGAATAGTTAATAAATATATGAGTTTTCAACTGTATTACATTAATTCTTTGTTTTTAAGTTTTTTAGGCAAATAGTTACTCTACAAGCACTATTAAAAACGAAGTCCAAGAGTTTACTACACATGCGTTTAAAGTTTAAAATTTTGTCTATGCCAAAACCAGAAGCTTTGTGCTGGCAAAGAGTGGTTCAAAGCAGTAGCAGCCGGCGGCAACTATGATGGGTAGTGCCAACGTGATCAAGAAATCGAAAAAAAAACAACCTCCGCAATGCCCCCCGCCCCCTCCTTCAGGTTGCGCCAGTGGCCAAGATGTTTATCCTCGTTTGGTAACGTGGAAAACAACGTGTGTTTAAGTGATAACGTACTAATCCGATTCATCTTCACTCACTAATCTATCTTTATACACTACAGCACACTTCCCTAAAAAAATATAACAATTACAAGAGGTAAGGAAAAACAAATCCTATCACCTTTTCCTCCTCCATGTACACGTATTCTAACTGGATGTCGAAAATATCTTTGTTATGAAAAGAAATTGTCGAAATGCCAAAGGAAACTAGCATCATCATAGGATTTTTTACTTTTATATTTTTTAAAAAGTCTGGATGGCCCTCTTGGTGCCTCTTTCTATTATCAAAAATGTTCATTTAACTTTGAAAAAATACTAGGTTCGTTTCTCCAAAAGTAGGCAGAAATTACTTCCCCAATGGGTCTTATACAAATCAGTCGTATTTAGCGACTTTTCTCTGAAGGTGGCAACTGTGTCAACACTGCGAAAATTCCCTCGCCGTGCCAGGCGAAGACGGGCACGGTTTCTTATGGGCTAACCCCTCCCCCTGCCACTTTGTTCTCGGCTCATGGTGCAAATGTTCCTCGCTGAGACTTCTTCAACCCTCTGCACGTTTGTCAACTTGGTTACGTCCATGGGTTAGGCCAGCTCTTGGGCGACACGGACTGTTGCCTCACGAGGGTACGAACGAAACAGCTGGCGATGCAGTGAGGAGGTTTAGGCGGTCGTCACATCAGCTTGACTGATTGCAAGATTCGAATCTCCTTGTCTGTAAACTATCAATGTATTCATTTAACAATACTTGGCGAGGCATGCGTTTCTTCTGAGGGTAGCACGGCGGCTCTACCCTTTGAGCCGCCGCTGCAGCTGGTTCAAAGTGTGCCAGGACTCACTCAAAATCGGGCTGGCTTACACTTACCCATTTTAACAGTGGCGATGCTAGATAAAGGGCAACTAGGGCACTGCCCCACAACAATTTTAGCATACAAAGTTCATCTGAAGATACGATCGGTATATGTATAACTATTTTTTTCTTTTTCCTCAACTCCTACGTTGCTGCAACCAGACTTACAGGGTGCGCACCCTGTGCGAAGTTTAAATGTTTCTGCGTCCTGTTGGAGAGAGTCTGTCTGATCTCAGCTCTACCCTGAGACGTGACGTCACTGACTGATCCAAAGATTTACAGCATAGGCAACGGCTGCATATCGGTCAGAATCGCTTACTAGGCCCGCCTGGCTGGTCGGGCGGGCGAGTAAAACTATACAGGGTGTCGCAAAACTCTTTCAACAACGCTTGGGTGCTGGTAGATATCATAAAAACAAGTAACTTTTCCCCATGAAGTTTACCTCAAAAGCGCTTAGTTTCTGCGCTATAAGCGCTTAAAATCTATCCTGTACGTATGCAACCCAACACAGCAAACGCTTGCTCTGACATAACTACCAGGGGCGCGTGGCAGGGTTGCCACTAGCTTTCCTCCTTAAGAGAGACGACTTGAAAACAACAACTTGGGAGTCTTGCCTGAGCAAAATCCAAAACATTAATGATACTTGCGATGTTGTAAGAAGGAAGCATTGACAGTATTTATAAACTGACCAAGACCAATAATGGGCAAACTGAAATTCAAGATTGCTCATTCTAAAATATCTCCATAATTGATTGATTGATTTCGTTTATTTTAATTCGTTATTTTGCCACCTTTGACTAATCGCGAAGATGAGGATGATATGATGAAATAACAAATGACACCAATGTCTAGGTCAGGATTTAAACCCGAGATACCTGGCGCCGTAGCGAGCTGTGCTAACCACATCACCACGGAGTGTTTCGTGTATCATGCGATATCAACAATTGCAAGGGACACGTGAGATAAGGGGGCCTCCTCCATGGCGCAGTGGTAGCGTCATTGCCTTGTAATCAAGGGGTCCCGGGTTCGATACCCGGTGGAGGCACAAGTGGTTCGGATCCCACTTTAAACTGTAGGTCCAGTCCTGATTAGCCTTACTGTGCATAAAGTGGACTTAAAACACCAACTCAAACAAACCAACTCAAACCAAACGTGAGATAGGGGAAATCCACGAACGAACAAATGTAAACATGATGTGTTTGCTGCCTCGTCTCGAACACGCAGACTGTAATGTTATTACAATTTATTTATTAGAAAATTATTCCTATCTGTGTTATTGCTAATCGTGTTCGTCTCATAAAGAAATAATTGCAATGCTCTTTTAATTTAATGATTGATTGATTTGCTTTATTTTACTTCGCTTCTTGTGCCACTTTTGGTTAATTTGCAAAGATGGGGGGGGGGGGAGTGATGATATGATGATTTTGATGAATGAACACTCACAAACGTCCATGCCCAGGCCAGGATTCGAACCCTGGACCCTTGGCGTCGTAGCGCGATGTGCTAACCACTCCGCCACGGGGGCCGGCTCTGCGTGTCGAAACGAGGTAGCAAACACATCATGTTTACGTTTGTTCGTTCGTGGATTTCCCCTATCTCACGTGTCTCTTGCAATTGTTGATATCGCATGATACACGAAACACTCCGTGGTGATGTGCAGTGGCGCAGGAACGTTTTTCATTTGGGGGGGGTACAAAATTCAGCCTCCCATATATATGTCCAATCAAGTGTCGCAATAATAATAATAATTAGGATAATTTTATTTAATTAAATTAATATATTAATTAATTAAATATGTACATTAATTAAGTGGCCGCGGTGGCTCAGTCGGTACCGCGTCTGACTACCATGCTCAAGGTCCCGGGTTCGATCCCCGGCCGGTTCAAATCCGGGAACTTTTCTAACGGTGAAAGCGGCCCCGGCGCCCACCCAGCGTCGAATAACATGGGTACCTGGGGGAAACCCTGGGGGGTAAAGGCGGTCAGGGGCGTGATGCTGATCACATCACCCCCACTCACGACCGGATCAAGAAAGTGTGGGGCGTTACCCCCACACCCCCTATACGCCTTCATGGCGTGGTGCTATGCACAGGGGAACACTTTACCTTTACCTTTACCTTTGTACATTAATTAATATTGTATTGCTATTATTACATGAATAGGTAAAAGATAGTAAAAGAATAGAAATATAACAGCAAGTATTCATTATCTAGCGCAGTGGTTCCCAACTTCAAAAGGTCCGAGGGCCAAAATTATATCCAGCAGTTGATTGGCGGGCCGCATTTTTTTTTTTGAGGGGGGGGAATTAAAAATTACAAAGATTGTAAGTACTGAACAGAAAATTGAGGCCGATCTGCTTCTTTCATTAAAGTTGGAATGTCCACTTCAATTTCTGTATTTGAAAGTCTCAGAAGGTGAAGCAGTGAAGAATCTGCCAGTCGGCTTCTGTAAAAAAAAAAAACACTTTCACACGTGTATGTACTGCCAAACTCGATGTCATTATTTGCCCAAAACTACGAAGGTTTGGAAAGCGTTCCTTTGAAAGGCATTCGAAAAACTCGGGCTCCTTTTCTTGCCTAGTTTGAAGGAAATCGCCTTGCAAATCACACAATTCAAGTAGGAGAGAAAAGCTTCTTGTTCTTCGATATTAACGCCAAGAGGATTACTAAATAGCTGGATGCTGCTTTTAAGTTCTTCAAAATCTTTAAATCTGGAGTCAAACTCGTCCATTATTTCTTTAATATTTGCACTGAATTCAGAAAAGTCCAGTGTTTCTTCATCTTCTGGTAGCCGCCGACAGCTTGGAAAATGGACCAGGTTATTCCTCTCCAAAGTAACGTTGAAAATCATCAGTTTATTACGATTCCCTGCAATTCCGCATAGCGAAGAGTTGTGAAGCGGGCAAGTTCATTCCGCATAGCGAAGGGGTTGAATGCATGGTGTGAAGATAACGTTACGTCACTTTAAATTCTTCTGATGACCATTATTGACTGCAAAATCAATTCTACCTGTGATATTGTCTTTCTTCACAGAGCTTCCGTTCATTTAACAGCAAAAATAGAACGTATTTTAATAAAATTACATGAAATTAATGTATTTTGCAAACAGGCTTCGCGGGCCGCCAGTTGGAAACCCCTGATCTAGCGTACGTGTAGTTAAGATCGCCAAGATTTGCACAAAAACAACTGCCCTGGCAAGGAATTTAATGTCAGATAGAAAAAGAATTGAATATTTATTGAATAACAAAAAAAAAAAGAGTTAGATCCAATTAACGAAAAGTAAAGTTCCTCATTAATATTTTATGGATATTATCATTAGTAGTGTGCATAAATCTTTGGAATCCTTCAAAGCCGTATGAGCCAAATTCCTTGTCTTCCATTAAGTTCAGCGGAGAAAACCATCGAGTATACAGGGTGCAGCAGAAACAACTCCCGGATTTCATTCGTGAATAACAAAGCAACGATAGATGTTATGCAAAATTTTATTTCACAGTTGGAAAGAACAAGGATTACCATTTTGTTTCCCATATGTACCGAGACAACTCCATGAACGCCCCTACTTTTTTGAGGAAGACGGCACGCAGTTAATGTAACGTCTGACCGTTATGTATGGATGTTACGCAACTTCCTGCAACCGCAATAGAACGAACGTGGCAAATTGGCTGTGTGGTTCCAACAGGATGGTGCCACAGCTCGCGTATCGATGAACGTGCTACGTGAAATGTTTCCAGGGCGTCTGATCTCACCTTCCATGGCCAACTCGTTCCCCCGAGTTCGCACCCTGCGACTTCTTTCTGTGGGAGTACCTGAAGGCTAAAGTTTACCAAGGAAGGCCAAGGACAGCCAATGATCTGAAAGATGGTATCCGACAGGAAAGAGCGGCAATACCGACCAGACATGACTAGGAGGGTAATGCAGAACTTCAGGGCGAGAATTCAGAAATGCGTACACTGTGCAGATCGGCATTTGGACGATATCATTTTAAAACAAAGTCAACTATATCACACGAAATGGTGACTTGTGGCAATTTTGACAAAAAATAATTGGAACATTTTGTTCTTTGCAAATGTGCAATAAAATGGTAAACCTTGTTCTTTCCAACTGTGCAATAAAGTTTTGCATAACATCTATCGTTGCTTTGTTATTCACAAATGAAATCCGGGAGATATTTCTGCCGCACCCTAACTTTGAATTGTTACGCTGTTCAAGCATGGTATTGGCATTGATGAAAATTGAGTATAACAAATGCTAAACAATTATATTTTGATAAATTACTTTTACTACTTGGTAAGTCTTTCGGGGGGAGGGGGTCCGGACCCCCTGGACCCCCACAAAAACGTCCTTGATACCTAGGTATAATGTGAAGCCATGAGAAATATTCTCTTTTAGAACAGCACACACGAATGTCCTGTTATTTAATGCAAAATATGCATAAATATTTTTCATTGTTTTTGTTAGAATTTTTAACAAAAAAAAACTGATTTTAAAATCAGATAACAATTCTGAAATATATAAGGCTAAGCTCTGGACCTCATTCTGGGCTTATTTGAATTTCACGGAACGGAAAATCAGGAGTGAGGGGGATCTTGAGCCACCCCAACCAGGAATAATCATCTCCCACCCACTGGATATAGAAACTACATTATATAGAGTTCCACTTCAGTTCCGTTCATTCTAATTTTAAAAGTCCCATAGCTACGCATAAAAATATCTTTAAACAATTTATGGCAGATGTGTACCACATCCAATGCCTTTTAGAAGCCATGTATTTGATATTTTCTCAGACATCTATAGGGTGTTGTATTAAAAAAAAAAAAAAAATGAGTTCAGATGGTTCCCAATCAACTCGTAAGAAGTCTAACTTTGAAATATTTGTGAAAAAATTTGACAAATCATTTATTTGTAATATAATTAGCTGTAGCTACCTAATGACGCTCTTCAAGTACTGAAAGTAATACCATTCGGTACATTTACAAAACCGAAATCCTTCAGCTCTCAGAAGTAGCAAGGAAAGCCATACGCTCAAAAGTTTATTCTTTCTTTTCAATTTTTGGTGGACAATGTGAAGAGCCGGCCAAGGTTTATTTTCGTATGTAGTGGTATTAAATGCAGATACATGCGTGTGTTTTAGGATGACATGTCAATTTCTCGTTTATGTGAAAAGGTAAACTTTAATGTAAGCAGAAGCATGTGCACGTCACAGTTAAAGATTTTCGCATCTACAAAGAAAATCCAAAACACATTCCCACCTCGCCGGACTCCGTGGCGGAGCGGTTAGCATAGCGCGCTATGACGCCTGAGGTCCCAGGTTCGAATCCTGGCCTGCCCATGCGCGTTATTTTTGAATGTCCATCAATTTCATCATATCATCATCACTCATCCTCATCTTCGCGATTAGCCAAAAGTGGCAGAAATGCGAAGTAAAATAAACCAAATCAATCAATCAATCAAATATTCCCATCTTACTCCCAGAGACCTTGTAAATCCAATCCAAAATCTACCAATAGAACCTGCAGTGAGTCTCATTTATCTCGTGCATTCATCTGACTAATGTAATTTTCTTACAATTTGACTTTAGAGTTTAACATAAAATGGCGTTGTGTTTGTGTTGCATTCGATATCACAATTAGATTTTAAGCAATGAATGTCCAATTATAAGTATACCTAATACATAGGTAAAAAATAGTTCCCCCTCTGATAAAATCGCAATTTGCACCCTGTTTAGATGTCTAGGAAAGATTTCATGTCACCTAGGAATGATATCGTGATGCGATGAGTCGAGAATTGTCACAGCCTCATCTCGTCTCCTGTGTGGTGAGGTCCTTCTCGTTCTTGTTTGTGCTTATTTTCCTTTCGGTTTCTACTCTGAAGTTATGAAAACTTATTCCAAATTCACCTAATTCTCAGATAGGCTAATCGGGACTCTATTTTTTTAAAAATATATATCTTAATGTATAGGTTTAAGTATAGTTTTCCCAACACCCTCTTACAAATTTATGAAAAATATGGGTGAGGTACAGGAGTGCATTGTAAACCCCCCCCCCCCGCCCCCAAGTTGGTCTGTCGTGTCTCGTCTCGTTCGTGTAAGTGTTCCGTTCCGGAAAATTCCATTATAAATATTCCAAAGAAAATGGGGTCAGTCATATACTCTTCTGATGAAGATTTGTATCTTATCTTCGAATCGACGCGACCACTGCTTTAGAAATGTGTACCCCCCCCCCTTTACGCAAAGCAGCAATCGTCTGCAGCGTAATTGTCTGAGAGTCAATCTGATTTCATCGTTCCACACACATTTTAAACAATTTTCATCTCCTTAAAGAGGTTTCCAAGAACTTAGGTCAATGAACTAACTAGTAGCAAGCACAATGTAGTATAATACGTTTACAATTAAATGTTTGGAATTTCTGTGGTAAGGACTATAATGCTTAAAATTTATAAACAATAATACATTTTTTTATTGGGCGAATTGATAATAGGTAATTTTAACAGTAGCACCTTCCGTCTGCTGTCACATTACCAAAGGGGGGTACAGGGGGTACAACTTGATTTACGGATTTAAGGGGGTACAGTATGTTACGTTCCTAGTAACTTTCCTCACCCTTTACTCCTATAGCCGGGAGCATTGAGGCTCTAAGGGTCTACACTGAAACCTATCTTCAGGGTAGGTGCGAACAAACCCAACCAACGTCGTGACGTTTTAATGAAATGTTTATTTACTGCTTGAGTACTTACAGCCAGTGGTTAGGTAATTCATAACTGGAACTTGGAGATCAATTGTTAATAGATAATTTTGAACTTACTAGAAAGGTCAAACTAGGGTGGCCCAAACCTAGGTTTTACAGAAGAGCGGCATACACCTATTCACTTCTTCCTAGACTTGGAGTTATCACCCGAGATTGCCAATTTAGGTTTTACAGAAGAGCGGCTTGCACCTATTCACTTCTTCCTAAATTGGAACTTATATCCCATTCGGCTAACCTAGGTTTTACAGAAGAGCGGCATACACCTATTCACTTCTTCCTAGATTAGACCGTTCCTATTTGGCCAGTCTAGGTTTTACAGAAGAGCGGCTTGCACCTATTCACTTCTTCCTAGACTGACACCAGAACAGACCTCCTTACGGACCAAACTCCTTCGTATTTATACCCAAAGTTCCAGCCTCGAACACCTGTCTTTAGGTAATTTCTTATTACAATACTCTAAATTACAACAGAAAGATATTTGAAAAATACATAGTTTGGCAGTTAATAATTTACAAAGAAAGTTTACATATTCATTTGAATTAACAATTATTTCTTTAACGTTGATAAAATATTACATTTTGGAAATATACAAATTTAAATGTTCCGCCATTATTTAATTACAATTAGGTTAGTTCATCAAACATGGATAATCTTTGATTGGCAAATCTATATTTACATCATAATAAATGCCCGTTGTCTTAAGCGAGCTGTCTTCATTAGATAGTTACAGAAAGGTGAATACATTAGTTCAACAACGCCTTGATTGGCGCGTTCATATTTGCGTCACAACATGTAGTATCACGGACATTAACAATGACTTGAGGTAACACTATATCAAATTTTCTTTTAACACGGAATTGCAAAGTTACAAAATAAGTAAGGTCGTAACAGGTTCCCCCCTCTGTAGTTTAAAGGAAAATTTGAGAACCGAAAGTGAAACAAATTTTTCTTTGTCTAAACTCTTTGCCTTTCCTATACTTTTATATATATATATATATAAAAAAAAAAAGTAAAGTGTTCCCCTGTGCATAGCACCACGCCATGAAGGCGTATAGGGGGTGTGGGGGTAACGCCCCACACTTTCTTGATCCGGTCTTGAGTGGGGGTGATGTGATCAGCATCACGCCCCTGACCGCCTTTACCCCCCAGGGTTTCCCCCAGGTACCCATGTTATTCGACGCTGGGTAGGCGCCGGGGCCGCTTTCACCGTTAGAAAAGTTCCCGGATTTGAACCGGCCGGGGATCGAACCCGGGACCTTTAGCATGGTAGTCAGACGCGTTACCGACTGAGCCACCGCGGCCACTATATATATATATATATACCAATTGCGTTTATTATTTCAAATAAAATGATTAGTTCAGTAGAACTAATAATCATATTGTTTCTCACATATTAATGCTTTATCAACATTTATAACAAAACACTGGAAATCATATGGTTAGCTTTTCAATTAAGTACATCTCTTAAATACAATATTATATCCAAATTTTAAATAGAACTATTAAATCAACATATCATACAATTCTCAAACGTTATTACATGAAAGAGAAATATTTGATCACAACCTTTTAAACTCCTTTCTTCTTTTTTTTTTTAAATAAACTTTTGTTAGTAACCCATATCTGAACTCTTTAACACACTTTGGTTAATTAGAAAATCAGTTTTTAATTCAACACAACAGTTTTAATGATTTAACAAACAAATCCAACATCACAAACCTTTCGAATTATTGAATATAACACAGAAATTAATGTTAACTTATTCAGTCATATCAGTTACAGATCAATCATCTTTGTTATGAGAAGTTTACAGTAAACAATAAAGCTTCTTCGTTACATGTTCAACTTCTTAATACAAAATTAGGACAAATATTTCCATTGAATATCTAATCTTGTTTATGTAATAAGCCTATTAAAAACAATGAGGATTTAAATATCATACTTTTCAGTTTATCCACATAATAATTGTGAATTATTCTTTTGCAAACCTTTGATCTGGTAAACATCTCAAACTTTATCTTTTACATAATAGGAAATTCTAATTCTCTCATTAGTTCTTATTCCTTTCTCAAGACTTAGCCCTTATAACATTTTTTTGACCCTTTCTTTTTATTTGCGTAGCACAAAAGTAACATCAAATATATACTCATTCTTACAGGCTAGACCATTCAGTATTAGTTAATGACCCTTTAATGTCACTGTACAACAGTAATTTTAGAGATTCTCACATTTCTTGAACATTAGAGCATTCTTTATCAAATCTGACCTTTCTTATAAACGTTTACAATTTAAGCCATTTTTGCTAACGCTATGAGGACTCAGCCTCTTAAATAACAATTTCTTCCTTTAAATTGTTACAACAATTTCTCTTCTATCCTCGAAGAGTAAGGGAATCAACCATTTCCCCCTGGTAGCCTTTCCTTGGCTTACCAAGCAATAACGTTCACTCGGCTTATGGAAACATCCTCAGTTCCCTGTGATCTGTTCTTAGATCCTCTTCTACTAACTGTCCATCTTTTATTATGTAAAATCTCTGTCTTCCTACTTCTAAGCTCGCCATGTGCCTTTTCATAAACGGCTTTCCCAATACTAGGTCCTTATCCAAATCTCGGACTATATATACTGAATCTTCAAATACATATTCTCGTATTTTAAAACGGATCTGCCTATATCCCATTATCCTAGAATTTCCCTTTCTAGTAAAATTCAATAACATTTCTTCAGAACTTCTTTTAAGTTTAAGTCCTGGTAATCTGTCTCGCAACTTAAGCCAGACTTTATAATTTATTGTAGTGTATTCACTCTCTGTATCTAGAGTACACTTTATTTTCAATCCTAAAATTTGAGCGATAATTTCTGGTTTCCTGGACAACATTATTCCCCTAAGTTCAGGTTCTTCTATCTTTTTCCATTCTTCATTTTCGACTTCTAATTCTAAATGCAATACTTCTAAAAAATCTTCGGTGAGGAAATTGTCGGTACTCTCATTTTTCTCCGATGCAGTTTTCCCTTCCGTTGTAAATGAGAGAGCTTCATTTACAACGAGGGTTGGTTTAAATTTTGATTTGGGAGCATTCAACCTTCCCAAACTGGAGCGACAGGATTTAACTCAGTCGGGACTTCTTCAGTTTGGCAGGAGATTTCCTTGGTATTAGAATTTTTATTGAAGTGGTTATTGGGGAAACGGGATTGATACCATGGTCGTCCATATGGTTGACTTCTATTTCCGTCGCTATAGAAATTCCGCCCTTGGTAACCCCTTTGGTTTCTATTATTGTTCCCATTAGGATTCTGGGGTGTTCTGGTCGCTCCTTCACTTTCGTTGTTAAATCTAGACGAAACTATTTGAGTCTGCCTAACTCTGGGTTGAAACTGCCTTCGGTCTTCTATCTTGGGGCTATCTCCCCTACTTATCTCCAGTTGTTCGGAGGCTTCATATCGACTAAGATAATTTGCTAGTTGTTCCATGGTTTTTGGATCTCGAGTCAATACTAGTTGTCGAACTTTCACCGGAAGTTGGCTGATTATCAAATGCAAGACTTCACCTTGATTTACTACTTCCACCAGATTGCAGTAGTTTCCATAGACTTCCCAGCAGTATTCTTCTAACGTTAATCCAAGGGACCTCTGAAATTTCTTATTCCTCAACAGCTGCATTTCTCGTTGTTTAGCCTCTAACGAAGCATACTGCTTTCGAAATGCATAACAGAACTGATCAAAACTCTTCCACTTCCTTTCATTTGCTATAAACCAGGATTTGGCCTTTCCTGTCATTAAGGAAGGTAAAATTTTCAACCTGTAAAATTCTGAAACATAGGTCTTTAAACTTTCAATGTATCGTTCGGCCGAGACTGAATTTATTTCTCCAGAAAACTTCTCTAAGGCTTTTATATCTGCCAGTCTAAAATTCTGACACTTGAATTTCCTAACTTTGTTGTTAGTCTCTTCTTCTGAAAGGTGATTGAAGAATTCTTTGGACTTCTTCACTTTCTTTGAGCGTCGGCTTCTATTCAACTCCGAACCTTCGTCGGACGTAGCACTAGAGGATGAGAGGTTACTTCTTTCAGTATACCTCCTCTTAGATACACTAGCGATAGGAGTGGCCAAATTGGCAGAGTGAATCCTCTGACTTTGGTCTACTGAATTAGCACTCAAAGGTAGACATTCTAATTTCATGGCCAAAGAATCTATTTCACTAGAAGTTTTGTGAAATTGCCATTGTACTTGCTTTATTTCGTCTTCCATTTCCTTTCTTCTTTGCTGTTTTTCTTCCATCAAGCTCTTGGTAGTTTCAAGCCTTAAACTTTCGAATAAGCTTGTTAATTCAGTTTCTTTTGTTTTCCTCTGACTTTTTTCTTCATCTATTTCTTCCAATAAGGCTTTCTGGGTTGCTTCTATCTGATCTTTCACTTCTTGACTTGTCCTTTGTTTAAATTCTTCCATTTCGGCCCTCATTCCCTTTTGGCATTCCTCTACAGTTTTTTGTAACTCATTCTTATTGATCTTACACTCTAATCTTACTTCTTCTATTATTTCTCTCATCTTTTTACTATCTTCTTCTCTTTCTTTCCGTCTCTTTTCTTCATCCTTCTGTCTTTTTTCTTCATCTTCTTGCCTTTCTTTCTGTCTCTTTTCTTCATCTTTATGTCTTTTATCTTCATCTTTCTGTCTTTTCTCTTCATCTTCTTGTCTTTCTTTCTGTCTCTTTTCTTCATCTTCTTGTCTCCACGTTTTCAAAAAATCTATCATTTGGTTCATAGATTCAGATTTGTTTTGACAACCTTGGCATTTGAAAATAGTTCTATCAACATCTTCATTCGTGGCATCCATATTCAAACAACTCAAGTGGAACAAACACTCGCATCCTTGACATTTGACTGTTCCTTCTTCGGACTTGGAGTCATCAGAGCAGCACTTGAAGGTCACCATGGTTAATTTTCTTTGTTCCCCCCTTAAATACCTTTTTGACATGACTAAATACTAATATTTGAGTTTTCACACTTTTAAAATGTAAGTCCTTTTTCTTGAAGAATTTTTACAAACTAATGAAGTCTTTAAGTTATTGCTTCTTATAGGAATCTATTACTCGTCGTTGGTCGTCTTCTTCAACTGCAGCGGTCAGGATTCTTCAGCTTCTACGGCGCTACTGCAACTTCAATTCTAGCGACGACCTCTTCCGTAATAGTCGTCTGGCTGGATTCTTCAATTATCGAGCCTCTACGTTGTATGCCCAGTATCCAACGTCGGTGGTTGAAGTTCTAAACTGTCGTGGCCATCACGATGGGCGCCAAAAAGGATCTGTTACGTTCCTAGTAACTTTCCTCACCCTTTACTCCTATAGCCGGGAGCATTGAGGCTCTAAGGGTCTACACTGAAACCTATCTTCAGGGTAGGTGCGAACAAACCCAACCAACGTCGTGACGTTTTAATGAAATGTTTATTTACTGCTTGAGTACTTACAGCCAGTGGTTAGGTAATTCATAACTGGAACTTGGAGATCAATTGTTAATAGATAATTTTGAACTTACTAGAAAGGTCAAACTAGGGTGGCCCAAACCTAGGTTTTACAGAAGAGCGGCATACACCTATTCACTTCTTCCTAGACTTGGAGTTATCACCCGAGATTGCCAATTTAGGTTTTACAGAAGAGCGGCTTGCACCTATTCACTTCTTCCTAAATTGGAACTTATATCCCATTCGGCTAACCTAGGTTTTACAGAAGAGCGGCATACACCTATTCACTTCTTCCTAGATTAGACCGTTCCTATTTGGCCAGTCTAGGTTTTACAGAAGAGCGGCTTGCACCTATTCACTTCTTCCTAGACTGACACCAGAACAGACCTCCTTACGGACCAAACTCCTTCGTATTTATACCCAAAGTTCCAGCCTCGAACACCTGTCTTTAGGTAATTTCTTATTACAATACTCTAAATTACAACAGAAAGATATTTGAAAAATACATAGTTTGGCAGTTAATAATTTACAAAGAAAGTTTACATATTCATTTGAATTAACAATTATTTCTTTAACGTTGATAAAATATTACATTTTGGAAATATACAAATTTAAATGTTCCGCCATTATTTAATTACAATTAGGTTAGTTCATCAAACATGGATAATCTTTGATTGGCAAATCTATATTTACATCATAATAAATGCCCGTTGTCTTAAGCGAGCTGTCTTCATTAGATAGTTACAGAAAGGTGAATACATTAGTTCAACAACGCCTTGATTGGCGCGTTCATATTTGCGTCACAACATGTAGTATCACGGACATTAACAATGACTTGAGGTAACACTATATCAAATTTTCTTTTAACACGGAATTGCAAAGTTACAAAATAAGTAAGGTCGTAACAAGTACCCCCCTTCAAAAATTTGCGGGGGTACAATGTACCCCTGTACCCCCCCGTTCCTGCGCCACTGGTGATGTGGTCAGCACAGCTCGCTACGGCGCCAGGTATCTCGGGTTTAAATCCTGACCTAGACATTGGTGTCATTTGTTATTTCATCATATCATCCTCATCTTCGCGATTAGCCAAAGGTGGCAAAAAAACGAATTAAAATATACCAAATCGATCAATCAATTATGGAGATATTTTAGAATGAGCAATCTTGAATTTCAATCTGCCCATTATATGTCTTGGTCAGTTTATAAATACTGTCAATGCTTCTTACAACATCGCAAGTATCATTAATGTTTTGGATTTTGCTCAAGCAAGACTTCCAAGTTGTTGTTTTCAAGTCGTCTCTCTTAAGGAGGAAAGCTAGTGGCAACCCTGCCACGCGCCCCTGGTAGTTATGTCAGAGCAAGCGTTTGCTGTGTTGGGTTGCATACGTACAGGATAGATTTTAAGCGCTTATAGCGCAGAAACTAAGCGCTTTCGAGGTAAACTTCATAGGGAAAAGTTACTTGTTTTTATGATATCAGCACCCAAGCGTTGTTTGAAAGAGTTTTGCGACACCCTGTATACCCGAGTTTCGACCCGTCAATCATCGAAAGCCCACGGGTAACTGGAAGTCCTTGCAAGACGAAGCTCGCTTATCTTCAGCGTAAGCTCATTCCGGTTTTGCTCCTTCTCCAGATACATGAGTCACGCAGTCACCGTTGCCAACTTTTAGATTCTAAACTGTTCTAGGAGCAATTAAAATGTTCATGACTTTTATCAATTTGAAATTGCAGACATTTATTCCTTGGTAGAAAACATTTGTATCACTCACACCCAGTGGCGGCGATTGGGTTCCAAAACTTAAGGGCCAAGGTGCAAAGTGGGGGGGGGGGCAAGGACAGTATAATTTCCCTTGATACATGAGGTTAGCGTGGTGCAAAGGTTTCAAAAAGTAAGGGGAGGGTCAACTGCACTTTCTCGGCCCCGCCCCTAATTACCGCCACTGCTGATACCTGTAAAGGAGTACGAACCAAGTTTCGCAAAAAGTGCCATCGTAAATATTTTGGAACTTTGTGTGACTGGTGGTTGTTCTACATTATACTTTTGGGGGGGAGTGCTCCCCTATGGCGCAGTGGTAGTATTGTCGCCTTGTAATCAAGGGGTACCGGGTTCGATACCCGGTGGAAGCACATGGTGGTTTGGATCCCATTTTAAACTATAGTCCAGTCCCGATTAGCCTTATTGTGCATAAATTGACCAAATAAATAAATCAATCAATCAAACAGATTTTCTCTCTGGTGTAATTTTGCCAATTCAATATCCGAATTACTTGCCCTGAACACTAAGGCACGATGGTCCATATTGAATATTGTCATCTCTTTCAACAAATCGTCGTTCTCTCATGTTGTTGTAACACCAGTTAGCCTTGTTTCCATGATATGAAAAACTCAATATGCTGACCAACGCAGAAATTTATTTTATTTTAAAATATAAACTAAACGTAACGTTTCAACCTTCTAGCAAGGTTTTCTTCAGACTCTGTACTCAGTACAAAAAAAATTGTTGTTGCTAGTTATCTGGTTCTACAGACCGCATTGATAGTAATACGATGCAAAATATAATTATTGTAAGCTTGTATCTTCATACGAGTGCAAATAGCAGGCAATGCTACTTACACATTTAAACAAACGAACAACGTAAAAATGAAACCGAGAGGAGATTTACGATTTCAAGACCAGAAAAGTGACATAAAATGAACAAGACACACAAACCAATTTGAAGACCTTCGAAACAAATTTGGAAAATGTGTGGTAGTTGGTTTGACACTAATTTGAGAAGTTACAAAAATATTAGGTACGGTGGCGTAGCAACATATCGCGAGGCCCTGGGCGAGATTAGAATGCAAGCCTCCATCCGTTCTTTAAGTTTGAAATATCAATGTGAATCGATATACAGTCATCAAGGAAACGTCAGCAAATTATTATATTTATATAATAGCCTATACTAATAATTAATTTCTGACGAAAATTATATTTAATAGTACGCGACAGAGAAATTTACACTTGGCAGAGCTACATTAACACGCTGCTGGAATTTTCATTAACCAAGGCAGTAGTAATAGTACGTTTTTTAAGATGTTCTTTAGACAGTAAGACAACTGAAATATCCTTAAATTAGAACCTTTAAATATAACCTATATATTATTTAATGAGTCGTTCTTTGTTTCCTCATTTCAAAATTTGTAGGATGTAAATGTCACAAACCATGTCTTAAGTAGAAAATATCGAATGACGCACATAAAATGTCTGTGCTTGATAGAGCGGGGGAAGGGGGTGGCTAAACCACAATCCTGTCTAGGGGACCAAAGTATCTACCTTCAAGGTCTTCGACACAATCGGTTTCAACATCAACAAATCTTCAAACGATAGTCATTTGCACCATAAGTGTGAAATTTTTGGTGTAATCAATTGATACAGCTAATTTGGCTCTTTTTAATTAGCAATTTTGCCTTTGTTGTACATTAATTGTACCAGTTTACTTTGAATTTTAGGGCTTATATGATAATAATAATTGTGAATCTCATTTTGTTGTTACGTCTTAATGTTCTTGTAATATTAAATATTTGACGCAGTGGCGTAACAAAATCGTAAAGTACGCGTCCGCAAGAAACAACTTTGGGTCCCTTAAGTACAGTCAGATTCTTCCAGGAAATGTATGTAATTACTTAGAATGGCTGGTTGTGGCTACACTTACGTTAATAATAATACAAATCGATGCTCTGCCTCTGAATTTTCAAATATTACAACATATCTTTCTTTGACATTTATGTATTCAAAAGAAGAAAATACAAATACTTACTTATCCCCTTCCCCGCCCCTCTTAAGAGCTGGGTGGATAAAAATAATGTTTTTTTATTATTTTTAATTTTTTTTATTTAAATCGATCTTTTCTTTGCCATCGTACACATAGACATATTTTTTAAATAGAAAGGCTTTTTCTGATAAACGTCCCTGTAAAATATTTGAACAGTTTGATTAAAGCAAATAACACATTACATGTAAATATGCATTTCTCTGTTTCTGAAACTGAACATAATGAACCTAATATGAAAATGTTTGTTAAGTGTGTTAATGAAACTATTATAATTTCAGTAACGTTTCTTACAGTGCAAATATAAATTCTGGATGTACTTTAAAATTTTAACTTAAAATAATATTTACAGTCTTTGTAGCCGAATTTTGAGGTATTAATGATAATTATTGAATTTTAAATCAAGGGAAATTTAGGTGTTTTTTTTCAGATGACATATTACATTTATTTTCGTATGAGCTTCACCCCATCAGGACATATATTTTGTTTCCTTTATTTCCTTTCTTAGAGCAATAAACATCATTAAATGAATACGAGATTAATATACTTTCACAAGAAGTGATTCTGATATCTACAAATTTCTTGTGTACATTATTCTGTAATTTTATTTAAAGTGATTTCAATAAGTGATTTTTTAAATAGAATTCCCCAATTTAAATTTTGATTTAAATCAAACCACCTTGCTTAACAGAAAGCTGGCTTCTGGGCAGCGAATGACACTTTTACATTAGATCTTGCCCTTTCTCGTTCAAGAGTGAGATTACTGAGTCCGGTAAATTTGGGCTGAATCATACCATTCGACACTACCTTCCAGAAGTTTTTCCTAAGTTTCAATTTGAGAAAGATAGTTCTTTCTTCGTGGTTGTTACTTGAAGAGTAGGAAACAAACAGAAGGCGGTACAGGATACAGAGAACACTGGAAGCTAGTGTAGAGCTATCAAGGAGTAGAAACTTTGCCAAAGCACTTGATTTCAGATTTAAGCACATTCCTGAAACGTAAAACTTTATCAGGATATTCTGAAGATAAATCATCTTCGTGCCCGTTACAGAGGGCAATAGCTGCATCTGAAGTTGTAGGAACGAAGGAAGAACTGCTAATATTATCCATACCCTTCTTCAGTTTAAAACACCGGAAGCATTTAAATGCCCCATACTTTGCTCCGTGGCAGTTTGTGGTGCTTTATCATTAACATATTTAAATCGTGTAGGCTATGCAAGGTCACGAGACAGAAGAAAAGCCAAGACAAAGCGCTTTTTATTCAAGAAAATAATAATTCTATAAAATTGTCCAAGCAACTTTTGCGTTAATGTTTCACATGAGAAATGAGAATTATTTTGACTTTTTCGGGGCCCCTTAGACTTAGAGCTCCCGCCCGCCTCTGATTTGACGTATTCATTCAAATTATAACGTTCAACTAAAATATAAAGCCAGATAAAAAAATGTTTTAATTTTATTGCCCACAAAAATTAGCCTTTTCTATCTTTCTCACTTCCATTTATTACGTTTTTCGTATAAACCTCATGGGAGCCGAGGCCCCTACATGCGCGAGGCCCAGGGTGGTCGCCCATTTCACCCACCCCTTGCTACGCCAATGGTTATACAACCTCAAGGCACCTGCGCCTAGCAGAAATTCAAATATTTCCATGCGTAGTGAAATATAATGGCCGTTGGCAACACTGAGAGCAGTGCTCGCGTCTACTTGCAAGAACTACATCGAGTCTCACGGGTCTTCTTAAGACCCAAGAAGACCCGGGTAATAGAAAAGCCTGACAGGCTTCGATGCCTGTGCACAACTGTGACGTGAAGCTCGCTTGCGCGATGTCGAACACCTGGGCTTGACGTGCGTGTTGCATATTATTGTAGGCGCGCCTCCTCGCAGACGGGTTTTTTCCGGGTCTTTTGCAGATCTCTATAGGCAAGGGACGGTGTCCCCTCTCAATGGAAAAGCGCAAAATTCGTAGCCGTCTTTGGGCAGCGTTCACCGTTCAGTGTTTCCAACTCTTGGCAGGCACTTCATTCACTTCGCGCTTGTTCCGGCGACCTGAAAAGTTGACAACACTTTTTATTGCCCAAACTAGTCCCTCGGTGTTTTCAAAAAGATCCTCCTTCCTTTCCATTGTATACGGATTTGAGTTAGTGTGTGAGTTTGCGTTGCGTTCCATCTGTGTGTGTGCGTATTGATCGCTTATGAAATAATTAGTTTTTCTCGAGTGAAAGAGTTTATAGTTACTGTACGTGTGTATTTTTGTATGATTGTGTCTGTGTTCCAGATAACGTGACATGCAGATTATCTTCGTAAGTATAAACGAACTTTTTTGGGGGGTACATGGCCAACGTAAAGTGTTTTATCTGAACTTAAAGCTGCATCATCTTCCTAGTTAGTTATTGGTATTAGTAGATACTTGGTGAATATAGAATATTTCTTTTCATTATTTTGGAAGACATTTTGCGTCGCTAGTCCATGTTAAAATGACATTGAATCGTGTAGAAACTTTAATATCTACGCCTTTCAATTTATTGACAATGGAAGAGAAACTGGAGATAAAGCGACTAAGAGATATCTTGATCCGAATTTGTTACATTTCATTCCAAATAGAGACCCATTGTTCGAACAATTTACTTACTCTGTGTCAAGGAACTCTTCTCAAAAACCTTGAAGAGAAATATAGAGGTTAACTGCCCCCCCCCCCCCATCCAAAAGAAAAATGTGCCCTGCCTGGAAAAGCACGCGCCGCCCCTGCGATTTTAATAACCTCCTCCGGCAGCCATCCTATTCTCAACAAATAATTCATATTATATCCCCCAACTCTTTATACCAGAATCCTCACCAGTAAAAAAATATATCCCTTTTTATTTCAATACTCTCACTAGGTCTCTTACCAAAATGAATAATAATTGTTCAAATAACCAATTAAAAAATGAACTGTGTTGCAGTTACAAATGCTTAGTTCAAAAAGTAACTGAGTTACTTTCTGCTGGACATTTTCTAGCAAACAAATTACACATGTTCAATTCCCATTAATTGTAATTTTTATGAAGACTTAAATTTGTTTTAGTTATTATTCTGGCACATAACATGTCTTCATATATTTATATTATTACAAGAAATAAATGACGGAAAAAGGATTCAGCTTCGCTTGAATGATTTTAATTCGAGAAATCGTTCATATATCGACTACGGTACTTTGCATCGATTCCACTTCCACTTTTCTACCACTAGAAGTTCGACAAGATCCATTTTTCGACAACGACTTCTTTCCAGCCCGAGTAACACATTCCAAACGAATGCCGCAACCCACCCAAAACACCGAAATCTTAGTGGGCAATTGGATTGACGAGTTACAATAAAGCGGGGATATTCACAATTTAGTAGGAAGGAAGTTTGGCTCTTTTCCTTAGGCGATTTAATAAATATCCTTTCACCTTACCATCCAGAGAAGACACATATTTGGAAACAGACTTGCCCACGATACAAATTTTCAAGTTAACAATTTACGTGTCGTAAAGTAACTGTTAATAACATTTCTTCTATTGCTAAAATAAATCTGTGATAGGTATTTATTTGCTCTTAAAAGTAGCTAGTTAGAATTCCTCAAAAAAGCAACTATTACTTCCAAACACTAAAATATATTAGACATTTTTCATGATAAAAATAAAATAAACGTGTAATGTATAGATAATGATAAACATGTGTTCCTTCCTTCTTTAGATCACCTAACAATATTTATTTGAAGATGTGACACACCAAAGTCTTTTTCATATATTGGCCCACATATATCAGATAGTCTGACGTCACCATTTCTGTTAAAAGACTACTACTACTACTACTATCATTAGCAGATTTAGCGAGAGGGGCAAGAGGGCACGTGCCCCTTCCAAAAGGTCAACGAAGAATCATGAAAAGTATTGATTACATGAAAAATAACAAAAGATCTTCAAGGAATCCTTTTTCAGATAGTAAAAGAATGAAGCAAAGTTTTGCACAAATAGCTACATATTAGGACTAGACTTAGGAGCCTTTTCGTCAAAGTCGACGCATGAAATCGAACCCGAGACTTGTTGGTTACAAGGCAATAATGTTAAGTGATGATTCACAAGGCTTCTACGTCAAATATTTCCCCATGTTTGTGACAATTTCGCCTGAGGTAATGAATTCTCACAAGCATCCCTTTCTGTAATACAAATAACTTAGAATTATTCATATTTCACAAAAAGTAATAATGCTATCACCTAGTAAACAAAGGTCCTTTGATTTGTTTCGTGGTGGATGTACGAGGTATAGTGGTTCGGATTCCACTTTGAAGGTCCAACCCCAATATCTGACCACAAATTGGACCTAAAACAAACCCTTGTAATTGTCTTGATGTAAAATTATACATAATAAAGGCTCTTTTCATTGTGTCGATAAATCTCCACATTTATTTCCAGTGTTACATGTTATCATCATAATCGTGCACAGACCCTCTGATTAAGGGAGGGGGGGAAGACTGATGTTCAACATTCCATCTCGCTCTTTGATTGTATTGACGGGTACTAAACAGGGGCGGATATAGTGTGTGTCCAGGCCCACCGAAGATCACTCTATTAGAAGAATTCCAGCTTCCATACCACAAAAATTCTCTGTTCCCCTCCCCCTTTATTTTCCTTCTGTGTGTTTAAGACTAATTTACATATAAACATGATTTCGTACAGCAGATTTATAACAACTACACATCATTTATTCATTTCCAATTTGTGACTACACTAATTTACTCAGCGACAGCATAGGTGTAACGCAACTAGGCTAACAAATAAAATACACGAGTCTTAATAACAAGTAACAAGAACGAAGTGAGATAGTCCAATTACATAGGAAATAAATAATGAGCCGCGGTGGCTCAGTCGGTAACGCGTCTGATTACCATGCTCAAGGTCCCGGGTTCGATCCCCGGCCGGTTCAAATCCGGGAACTTTTCTAACGATGGAAGCGGCCTCGGCGCCCACCCAGCGTTTAATAACATGGGTACCTGGGGGAAGCCCTGGGGGGTAAAGGCGGTCAGGGGCGTGATGCTGATCACTTCACCCCCACTCACGACCGGATCAAGAAAGTGTGGGGCGTTACCCCCACACCCCCTATACGCCTTCATGGCGTGGTGCTAAGCACAGGAAAGCACTTTACTTTTTTACTTTACTTTTATAAATCCGTCTTAGTGCTTGGAAATTTCGTCGGCTTCAAAATATTTTATTATAGTAGATAGTAAATATGCCTTCTACGACAACCCTGATTTTTTGACCCCAGGACCACCAAAACCTCAAAAACTCACTTTCTCTCCACGTTCCGCGCCTCATTTATTGCGCTGACGATGTTTCACAGCGCAGAAAAGCCGGTACGAGTAAATATACTTTCTCGTACTTTCTCGTACTTCAAGTATACGAATGCACCTTATCGTAACTTTCTAAGTCCGGCAATGTTTATATATCGTGACCTTTGTAAACCTCTCGGAACGATGTGATCTCTCTGCCACACACACGCGCGCGCGCGCGCCTCTCATTATTTCCGTATTGTGACGTGTTTTTTTTTCAAGCAAACAAACAAATAATATATATTTTTTTTTTTAGGATTCCTGGTCCCTATAACCCCGCCAGGGTGTGCGTGGTGCCCAACCAAGAAAGGTTCTAACGACTGCGGTTAGATAACCACACCTCTGTAGAGTTTCACGTGTTTTTTTTTTTCTCAAAGGTCCTATGGGACACTTTTGTTTGTCAAAAATTCGAGATATTTGCAATTTAACGCAGGACTTGTACTCCTCAGCCACTCTCACAATACTGGCTGATATGTAATGCAAAATCTCTTTATATACCCTAAGCACGGATTAAAACTTCTGAAACAATGAACCAATCAGAATATAACACATCATCACATTATGTCATAATTAACCAATCAGAAAACAACACATGCATAATATTGGATAATAATTTGTTGCACAGCATGATGCAAGAGCTCTTGCCTTATAATTTGTTGCATAATATTGGATAATAATTTGTTGCACAACATGATGCAATAGAAATAAACCAGAAGTAAACATATGTGTGTGTGTGTGTGTGTGTGGGTGGGTGTGTGTGTATGTGTGTGTGTGTGGGTGTGGGTGTATGTGGGTTTTATGAGCATCTTGGCTTAATTTCAAGTGTATCCAAAACAATATCAAAAGGGGCATATTTTTAACAAGCTTATGGACAACAATCTGGCTGATGCAACTTTTGTAAGTGTGGGCAAATCAATCTGAGGGGGGTCATCATTTCACGGGAAATTCGCGAGGGCATTTTTACAAAAATCTTGGATTAGACAGGGTTCCACACTTGAGCAAAAAGCTCATATGGGCATGTTGAGCTTGTTTTAAGTGTAGCCAAATCTGCCTCAGGGGGGCTCATCATTTCTCGAGTTTATATTATAGCCTTTCCCACTACTCTGTGGACTTAGAAAATTTTCTATTGATGAAAAAAAATTGGTTCCATGACGACCTATGTTTATTTTGGTATGGGAGGACAGAGGACACCGAAACTCGACCGACACACTAAACCCGACAGGTGGGATGCTTTGTTTTGGCGCAGCCCTTTGACCTACTTTTTGAAATGACTTACGACATTTTCCTATAAGGCTGTCTCCCCTTACGATGTTTTCCTGTAAGGCAGAGATCGTCTGTCAATGGGCCCTCAGTGTAATCTACTACGACCTAATACTAACTTTCTTTTTACGTTTCGCGGTTGTTTTTTATTGCAGTGACGAACTAAAAGAGCGGAAAAAAGGCTCTGAAAGGTGAGTGTCAAAAAACGTACTTTCAAGTATGCATGCTCCAGTAATGTAACTTTCTATATCGTGAGGCGTTTCTGCGATGATGGCCTTTATATGCGGCTGTGAATGAAGTTCTACTCTTAGAAGCAATAATGCTGTAACGCGGAAGAAAGGATATAGGATTCTTGCAGTGATATGGCTGCATCAAAACAACTGCTTTTTATTCACCAGTTCCATCTGTTTCTGCGGTGATGTGATTGTTAAGTCATCCAACAACAGCTCTTAATAATGGTCGCGGATTGCTGTATCCAGATTGTCGTTGCATCTGCGGAAATATATAGATACTCAATCTCTCGTAAACATTCTGTACAACTAAATTACGTTCAATTCGTCCTCTTCATTTCTCAAAATTAAATTTCTGTATGCATCTCGTAAGGAAATGTGAGTCCATATAAAATGTTCAATTTGATCCATCCATCTAATTGGTAAATAACCTCTGGATATTTATTCTTCTTCTATTCCTTGGAGAATGGATTCCCAGGACCAGTTTCAAAACGACGTGCTACATGCTCAAAGTATTGTAAAATCTGATGACAGCAAACTGTCTAGAACCTTTCTTGAATACACAATTCATTTCAAATCGTTCGTCAGTTCTTTCAAACGTCTAATAGATTCGTAGCATTCGCAACCAGCACCACCTTTCGAAGGCACCGATTTTGGTCTGATGGCTTTATTGTCCATGATTCAACACCGTGCATGAGAGGGCATCCCCGATTGCCTTGTAATCAAGGGGTCCTGGGTTCGATACCCGGTGGAGGCACTTAGTTGTTCGGATCCTACTTTAAATTGTAGTCCCGATTAGCCTTTCTGTACCAGTCGACCTCGTGACGTAGTGGTTAGCACCAATTAATTGATTTCCTTTATTTTACTTTTTCCGCCATTTTTGGCTAAACGCGAAGATGAGTATGTGATGATGATGAAATTAATGAAGGGACACCACAAATAACACCCATGCCCAGGCCAGGATTTGAACCTGGGACCCCTGCCTCAACGCTGTTGATTTCCGATTCAGTGGTTAGCACATGATAACTTATTTGAACCAGTTTAAGAATTCAAATACTTAGGAGTAATATTAACAAATGAAAATTATATTAAAGAGGATATAAAATAAAAAAGTAGGCTTAAAATTTAGGAAATGTATGTTACTTCTCTCTAAGAAACTTATAGTTAAAATATACAAAACAGTAATTTTGCCTGTTGTATTATATGGATGTGAAACTTGGTCTGTCATATTGAAAGAGGAACATAAATTGAGAGTATTTGAAAATAAGATCGTTAGGAAAATATTTGGATCTAAAAGGGGTGAGAAGATAGGTGAGTGGAGAAGGTTACATAATTTAGAACTACATAAATTTATATTCATGTCCAGATATTATTAGATTAATTAAATCAAGAAGACTTAGGTGGACAGGCCATGTGGCACGAATGGGAGAGGAAAAAAAAGGAGTTTACAGGATTCTTGTTGGGAGACCTGATGGTAAGAGACCTGTAGGAAAACTAAGACGAAGATGGAAGGACAAATATTGGGATGGACCTAACGGAAAATTTTGGTAGGGATGGAAAAAGAGTATATAGATTTTTCTCAAGATAGGGACATATGGAAGGCCTGTGTTGATGCAGCCATGAATCTTTTGGGTTTGAGAAGGCTAGAGAGTTAGTTAGTTATGAAAAGCACATGCCACTATAAAAAAAATACAATCCCTGGCAAAAAAAAAATGATTTTAAAAAAAAATGAAATTTATTTCCATATAATGAACTTCAACCTATACAATTGTATATATATTTCTTAATTTTGCAGGATTTAAATGAAACAGACGTAAATAAGAATTGGGAACACGTATGTAATGCAATAGAATCAGCAGTTAAATAAAGTATAAATCAAGAAAAAGTAAGCCATGGTTCGCATAACCTAATAGAAATAGATTGATTGATTTAAGTCCACTTTATGCACAGTAAGGGCTAATCGGGCCTGGACCTGCAGTTTAAAGTGGGATCCCAACCACTACATGCCTCCACCAGCGATCGAACCCGGGATACCTTGATTACAAGGCGACGACGCTACTACTGCGCCATCTGAGAGGCACTAATAGAAAAAAAGACTTAGGCGGTTAAAGAACAACAGCATGTTTTAGAAGATTACTTGAAAAGTAAAATTAACGAAATTGAAATAAAAGGAGTAGAGGTGCAAATGAATTTGAGAAAGGGGTGGCAACCTAAAGTAAACTTGATATAAAATGGCTGACTATTTTAAATAGATGGAAGAACTACTTTAATGACGTTTTAAAAGTTCATGTAGGAGATAAATCAGAAATAAATTAAGTACGCACAGCCGAATCTAACTTGATTGAAGTCAAAGATGCCAAAGAGATAAATTAGTCGAGAAGAAACTTGTTAATATGTCTGACAAAAAATGTACAATTCATGATGGCTTAAAAAAAAAAAGAAGATGCATTATCTCCATTGCTCTTTTAATTTTGCCTTGGAATATGCTTCTAGGAAGCTAAAAGAAACTAACGAAGTAGTTTTAGCATATGCAGATGATGTAGACTTACTGGGGAATGATGTAAATACAAATTAAGAATAATGCTAAAATATTTTTTTCAAAGCAGCTAAAGAGAGATAGGTTTTAGAAGTTAGCAATGTGAAATCTAAAGATATGTGCTTACAGGCCGAAACCAAGTGATAACAACTTGTTTGAACCAGTTTTTCCAAATCCAAAATACTTGGGAGTAATACTAACAAATGAAAATGATATTAAAGAGGAAATGAAAAGAAGGCTTAATTCGTGTTACTTTTCTCTGTCTCCTCGTTTCATATCTAAGGAACTAAAAAAAATTAAAAAATATATAAATAGATCTTGCTCAGGATAAGGACAAATCGAACTGCAAGCATGAACTTTCGGGTTCAAGAAAGGTAGAGAATTAATTAATTAGTTAATATTCAATGTAATATGGTTTCACGTATTAAACAAAAAACAAAGTTAGTAATATGATATTCATATTGACAAGGGAATTCTTACAATTTTATTCCCCTCGTAAATTTTGCCAATAGCATTTTCATCATCATGTGTTATTTCAAATCTTCAATTATGCAATGCAAAAAGAAGAAGAATTTCCATGACGTGATAACATGAATTTGTACGTTGAGAGGAAAATGGAAACGAAGAGCTGTGAAAAAAAAAGCTTGACTGACGAGCGGGAAACATAATAGAAATCAAGGAAGGAAAATATGAACAGAGGAAAGGGGATATTCAAAGGAAGGTGGCTCTTCCATGATAATTTTTACTTTCTCAATCCGAACAAATTCATAAACATTATCATCATTGAATGTTGTTGTTGTTGAGTTTGTGTTTTAAGTCCACTTTATGCACAGTATGGCTAATCGAGCCTGGACCTACAGTTTAAAGTGGGATCCGAACCACTTGTGCCTCCACCGGGTATCGAACCCTGGACCTCTTGATGACAAGGCAACGACGCTACCACTGCGCCATGGGGGAGGCTCCATCATTGAATGGTTGGTTACGCTGTCCCTCCGAACGAAAGACGGAATGCATACAAGCCTGTGCCTCCTAAGTTCATCGTGGCTTGCGAAATGAAAAACTTCCGATGATTTTTTATTTTTTTTAGAACATGCTTCGCTAGGGAGGTCAAATTACAAGTTTCGTAATTCGAATAACTTGTTGATTTCATTACGAACGAAGAGGAAATGCATGGCACTTAAAAAATGCTGTAGTATTATTACATCAGATCATCTTTTGTCTTGCTCGCGTCGATTAGTCTCCTTACGTTTCTTCTTCTTCTTGTCGTTTTTCGTCCAGAATTGCTTCCATCTCTCCTGTTATTACATTCGCAACTTCTAGATTATCACCTTTTCTCCCTGTAATTTTATAAATATAGTTTTTTTCATGATCATCTAGAGAACACCAGATAAATTTCAGCAATATCGATCACTCAAATGGATATCATCATCTTCGTCCAATACAATTCGTGAAAAATTTTATATAGTACTTCCAGGAGTAGGTCGGTTAAAAAAAACGCGAGCTCGAAGATTCCACTTTTATCTTGTTCTGTCTTGTTTAACCGAATTTGAATTTGAGATTTTTTTATTTTTATTTTGCCATTCACAACACGTTCGACTATTCGTGACAATACGTTTCAACTTTTCTGTATAAACGTTTCAACGTTCCGGTCCAGGCTCGATTAGCCATACTGTGCATAAAGTGGACTTAAAACACAAACTCAACAACAACAACATTCAATGATGATAATGTTTATGAATTTGTTCGGATTGAGAAAGTAAAAATTATCATGGAAGAGCCACCTTCCTTTGAATATCCCCTTTCCTCTGTTCATATTTTCCTTCCTTGATTTCTATTATGTTTCCCGCTCGTCAGTCAAGCTTTTTTTTTTCACAGCTCTTCGTTTCCATTTTCCTCTCAACGTACAAATTCATGTTATCACGTCATGGAAATTCTTCTTCTTTTTGCTTTGCATAATTGAAGATTTGAAATAACACTCATTATTTCCGTATTGTGACGTGTTTTTTTTTCAAGCAAACAAACAAATAATAATTGTTTTTGTTTTTTTTAGGATTCCTGGTCCCTATAACCCCGCCAGGGTGTGTCCTCTTTCAATATGACAGACCAAGTTTCACATCCATATAATACAACAGGCAAAATTACTGTTTTGTATATTTTAACTATAAGTTTCTTAGAGAGAAGTAACATACATTTCCTAAATTTTAAGCCTACTTTTTTATTTTATATCCTCTTTAATATAATTTTCATTTGTTAATATTACTCCTAAGTATTTGAATTCTTAAACTGGTTCAAATAAGTTATCATGTGCTAACCACTGAATCGGAAATCAACAGCGTTGAGGCAGGGGTCCCAGGTTCAAATCCTGGCCTGGGCATGGGTGTTATTTGTGGTGTCCCTTCATTAATTTCATCATCATCACATACTCATCTTCGCGTTTAGCCAAAAATGGCGGAAAAAGTAAAATAAAGGAAATCAATTAATTGGTGCTAACCACTACGTCACGAGGTCGACTGGTACAGAAAGGCTAATCGGGACTACAATTTAAAGTAGGATCCGAACAACTAAGTGCCTCCACCGGGTATCGAACCCAGGACCCCTTGATTACAAGGCAATCGGGGATGCCCTCTCATGCACGGTGTTGAATCATGGACAATAAAGCCATCAGACCAAAATCGGTGCCTTCGAAAGGTGGTGCTGGTTGCGAATGCTACGAATCTATTAGACGTTTGAAAGAACTGACGAACGATTTGAAATGAATTGTGTATTCAAGAAAGGTTCTAGACAGTTTGCTGTCATCAGATTTTACAATACTTTGAGCATGTAGCACGTCGTTTTGAAACTGGTCCTGGGAATCCATTCTCCAAGGAATAGAAGAAGAATAAATATCCAGAGGTTATTTACCAATTAGATGGATGGATCAAATTGAACATTTTATATGGACTCACATTTCCTTACGAGATGCATACAGAAATTTAATTTTGAGAAATGAAGAGGACGAATTGAACGTAATTTAGTTGTACAGAATGTTTACGAGAGATTGAGTATCTATATATTTCCGCAGATGCAACGACAATCTGGATACAGCAATCCGCGACCATTATTAAGAGCTGTTGTTGGATGACTTAACAATCACATCACCGCAGAAACAGATGGAACTGGTGAATAAAAAGCAGTTGTTTTGATGCAGCCATATCACTGCAAGAATCCTATATCCTTTCTTCCGCGTTACAGCATTATTGCTTCTAAGAGTAGAACTTCATTCACAGCCGCATATAAAGGCCATCATCGCAGAAACGCCTCACGATATAGAAAGTTACATTACTGGAGCATGCATACTTGAAAGTACGTTTTTTGACACTCACCTTTCAGAGCCTTTTTTCCGCTCTTTTAGTTCGTCACTGCAATAAAAAACAACCGCGAAACGTAAAAAGAAAGTTAGTATTAAGTCGTAGTAGATTACACTGAGGGCCCATTGACAGACGATCTCTGCCTTACAGGAAAACATCGTAAGGGGAGACAGCCTTATAGGAAAATGTCGTAAGTCATTTCAAAAAGTAGGTCAAAGGGCTGCGCCAAAACAAAGCATCCCACCTGTCGGGTTTAGTGTGTCGGTCGAGTTTCGGTGTCCTCTGTCCTCCCATACCAAAATAAACATAGGTCGTCATGGAACCAATTTTTTTTCATCAATAGAAAATTTTCTAAGTCCACAGAGTAGTGGGAAAGGCTATAATATAAACTCGAGAAATGATGAGCCCCCCTGAGGCAGATTTGGCTACACTTAAAACAAGCTCAACATGCCCATATGAGCTTTTTGCTCAAGTGTGGAACCCTGTCTAATCCAAGATTTTTGTAAAAATGCCCTCGCGAATTTCCCGTGAAATGATGACCCCCTCAGATTGATTTGCCCACACTTACAAAAGTTGCATCAGCCAGATTGTTGTCCATAAGCTTGTTAAAAATATGCCCCTTTTGATATTGTTTTGGATACACTTGAAATTAAGCCAAGATGCTCATAAAACCCACATACACCCACACCCACACACACACACATACACACACACCCACCCACACACACACACACACACACGCATATGTTTACTTCTGGTTTATTTCTATTGCATCATGTTGTGCAACAAATTATTATCCAATATTATGCAACAAATTATAAGGCAAGAGCTCTTGCATCATGCTGTGCAACAAATTATTATCCAATATTATGCATGTGTTGTTTTCTGATTGGTTAATTATGACATAATGTGATGATGTGTTATATTCTGATTGGTTCATTGTTTCAGAAGTTTTAATCCGTGCTTAGGGTATATAAAGAGATTTTGCATTACATATCAGCCAGTATTGTGAGAGTGGCTGAGGAGTACAGATGTGTTGTTACAGTGCTTCTCATACTACAGGCCTGTTTGGTTTAATATATAACATTTCTTATTATTCATATTAAATATATTTCTGGTATATTGAACAAAAGGGCTTATATTTTGTATAAAAAATCTGATATTTGTTACATCCAGCTTGTTTGTTGTAATCCACTCATATTTAGAGTCAGGCTTATATCTGTCCCAGCCTGTTATACAAAAATCAATACATAACACACAGTGTTAGGTCATTGCCTTTCTAGGACATGCATGTCTGTGCAGGCATTTGTGGAAGGTCAGTGTAGATCAATATTTATTCTCTTTTTCCACTTGTAGGCTATTAGCTTTACAACCTGTCATAGTAAGCATAGAGTTTTGATTAAAACCCAAGAAATTTTATATAATAAACCGAGGATAAAAATTAATAATAATATTAATAATAAATTATAATATTAACATTAAATATATACAAGAAATAAACAAAGCACACTGCTGAACCCAACTTATATTTTTTATTCAGTATAAAGTTTTGAATTGAAGCCCAGGAAATTTTATATAATAAACAACAACAAAAATGCCGAATCAAAAATATTGTAATCAATGCAATAAGAATATATCCAGCCCCAATTGGGCTAGGCATCAAAATAATTGTGATCTAGATAAATGCAGAACCCCTACAACAACATGCCCCAAATGCCATAGAAAATATAGCATGGAATACTTCACTTATAAACATATAGATACTTGTTCTGCACAGTCATCAACATTGCCCCCACAACCATCTTCATCTGGTCTGAAAAGGAAGCATGAAACACCTGTTAATGCTAGACCGGCAAAGCAGCCACGCTATGAACCCATCCATAGCAGTTTTAATGGCCAACTTAGGGATTACCGGTTTGTATCAGAGCAAAAATGTGATATTAAGAATTTTTTGAACAGTATAAATCCTGATGTGCAGGCAATTCTAAATGCACAAAATGGCTCTTATAAGCTGTCTCTCAAATTGTTTACACAATACAAGAAACCAAATGGCACAAAATTTACACAGCCCCACATAACAGAAACTGTACCTGTATATTCAAATGCAAATTCAGACAAAATAATAAGCAGTTTGATAGAGCAATTGAATATTAAACACTCTGAATTTGCTGGAAAAGAGTCAGGATGGAGCCTATGCGGATCTCCACACAAGTTATATGTTAATATTTCTGAATTCAGCCCATTACAAGGATCTACATATCTGCCATTACCTGCCAATATTAAAAACAAAAGAGCCGTGGTTAACATAAAAAATAATGATGAGAAATGTTTTCTGTGGTGTATTTTAGCTGCTTTGTATCCAGTTTTAGATCATCCTGAGAGAATAACTTATTATAAACAATATGAACACAATTTTGATGAAGCAATGGAAGGCTTAGAATATCCAATGTCTGTTCAGAATATTGATAAATTTGAAAAAAAGGCCCGGGATATCAATGGCAAACAATTATCTATTAATGTATTTATTTGTTCTACTGGCCGTGGCAATTGCTTGATAGCACCTCTCAGAATCAGTACACTTGATGATGATTCTGCTGTTCCGATTGATCTGCTTTTAATTGAAGGGGATGACACACACCATTACACTTTGATACATAATCTTGAAGCTTTAGTCAGAAAACAACTAGACAAATCCAATACAATATTCAAGTTGCTTGCATTCTGTAGCCCAGATCCTGAGGAATCTTCAATTACATCATATCAATTACATGAACCTTCTAGTTTTTATTATCTGATTGTACAGGATGGTGTTGCTAGTAAAGAATATTTATACATGGGAGCAGATGCCATCAAAGAATTTGCACATAGAATAGAAAATGAGTGCCATGACATAGCATCTAATGTCTTATTAAAATCAAAACCCATGTTGCCTTTAACAGAGGAACAGATTGAAGATTTCAATAATGCAGAAAAATGCCCGGTTTGTGATTCTGAATTTTCAGATACAAATATCAAGGTACATCACCATTCTCATACAGATGGTAAATTCTTAATGGCCCTGTGTAATAGCTGTAATATTAAGATCCAGAGACCAAAATTTGTCCCTATATTTTGCCATGGTGCATCTAATTATGATTTTCATCATTTGATCAGGTACGAGGGATTTGACAAGCAGAATTTAAATATTTTAGCTGAAAATAATGAAAAATATATTGCCATTAGCAAGATAATTAAAGTTAATGGTGTTCCTATTCACTTAAGATTTCTTGATTCCTACAGAATTTTATCGGCTAGCCTGGCTACACTGGCCAGTCAATTATCTGATGATCAATTCAAAATCACATGTGCTTTGTTTCCAAATCAGGACCTGAAATTAATTAGGCGGAAGGGTGTATATCCATATGATTATGTTACAGATTTTTCTAAATTTGATGAGTGTTCTCTGCCACCACAACAAGAGTTTTACAGCAAAATCAGAGCATCTGGAATCACTGATGATGATTATCACCATGCCCAGTTGATGTGGAACAATTTAAAATGCCAGACATTTGGTGATTATCACAAGGCATATTTAAAACTTGATGTCACTCTCTTAGCTGATATACTTCAGGCATTTAGAAAATCTTCCATGGAAAATTATAAGCTGGATCCAATGTATTTTTACAGTGCACCAGGCCTAGCATGGTCTGCAATGTTTTTAAACACTAAAATGCAGTTGGATCTGATCCAGGATCAAGATATGTATCTGTTTATGGAGCAATGTATAAGAGGAGGGATGGTGCAATGCTCTCAGAGATATGCCAGAGCTAACAACAAATATATTCCTGATTATGATCCAGCACTGCCATCAAATTATATACTGTATGTAGATGCCAACATCCTCTATGGTTATGCTATGATGGATAAACTGCCATATGCAGGGCTTGAGTGGGTTGAAGATTTCAATATTGAAGATCTTAAGGATTTTGATGACAGTAACTATGGCCTGTTCTTAGAGGTTGATCTGACAATTCCTGATAATTTACACAACACATTTTCTGATCTGCCCCCAATTCCTGAGGTTGAGTGCTCACCTGGCTCTAAACAGAAGAAATTGATGATGACTCTAGAGCCAAAACAGGATTATGTCATATATTACAAAAACCTCCAGTTCCTGATGAAACATGGTGTCCAAGTGACCAAAATTGGCAAAGTTTTGAGGTTCAGGCACTCAAGATGGTTGAATCCATATATTGATACAAACACAGAGCTTCGAACATCTGCAATGAGCCAATTTGATAAATCTTTGTTTAAATTGATGGTCAATTCTGTGTATGGCAAAACCATAGAAAATGTCAGAAAACATACTGATGTTAAATTAATTACTGACCCCAGCCGGAGCAAAAAATTGATAGCAAAGCCCAACTTCAATTACAGAAGAATTTATGATGAGCATATGGCACTTTTCAACATGAAAAAAAAACAAAGATTAAGTTTGATGAGCCTATTTATGTAGGGGCTGTGATATTGGAATTGGCCAAATTACACATGTTAAAATTGTATTGTGATGTGTTGAAGCCTTTTTATGGTGATTGTGTAAAACTGATGTAAATGGACACAGATAGTTTCATCCTTGATATTCAAACAGAAGATTGTAAAGGGTTTGACCACTCGTCCGGGAGACCGAAGTCCCCAGTTCGAGGTGCCAAACTACTCTACCGCTGGTCCGTAGGTTCAGGGTTCCGCGGCCGCCCGATTGGACGGTCGTCGGTCCTTGGTTCGCGTCTCCGGTTAAGGAAACACGATTCCTACCACCAGCTAACGGTTTAATTCCAGGTTCGTGTCACCGGGTCGGTTATTTACACCTCCGGCGGTAAGCCACGTCGTGCATAAAGTGGTGCTTGTTATTCATTTATAGCAATAATAATAATAATAATAATTGTTGTAATAATAGAAAACTATAAATCTTCTGGTCAATGGAGACAAGCTATACAGCTTCAAACTCAGGACTAAAACCAAAAATATCGACCATACGAGGATATACATCTATACATAAATATAAATGAATCAAGAACACCTGTAGGATAACGAATATATACGTGTATTCGGCAAAAATAAACACAACAATGATAATATAACACATTACTTGTACATATCCCCTCGCTCTCATTCCATCATGCACTCACACACACACACACACGCTGCAGGGGTGAACACAATATACCATTACATGATAAAATATCTAACCGCCTCTTTGGTTTATTTCCCGTGTACCTTCGAATTTGAGATTTCTATTAGCCCCTTAGGCTTGCTTCCAATGTAAATACGCGCGGCCAGCACTCTGTCACATACGAGACGCGATTAGCTAGGCGTCATAGTTACCAAAAGTAAATAATAATTGATATTACACTTGTTGAGGCACTACTATGCAAAAGAATAAGCATACACTAAATGAATGACAAGAGGAAATTAACTTGATTACAAGTACACGAGTGCTGATAATACAAACGACTGTAATATAAACTAGGATATATATTAAAAATGATTAAGTCGGCTATACTATTTAGTACCTAGTTTTCTACTACCTATATATATCAAAGAGCTCGGTAAAAAGTTAAAACACACCTATAATTAATCATATAAATACTCGGCGCGAGAATAGGAAAACAATAACAAATAGTAGGTCTTTTACATTTATAGAATTTCGAAGGGTGAGCGAAATAGGTTCTTAATTTTTGAAGATTTATAGTACTTTGGATTTGATTGGCCAAAATAATTAGTAATTGCAGGCAACATTGTTCGATTTCATCTCGCTTTGTGTTATGACGAACCAGTGGCGACGTAGGTGGACAAATGTTCACTCTCACACATAAAGAAATAACTGGAGGATACTATACCGACTCAATGGCGGCGTGGTCCTCGCTGATGTCAACTGTCCTCGTTGCGGCGTCCCGACGATACTCGTGGCTATGACAGTCTGTCCTCCTGGCGGGCAAAAACTGTCTCTTCGACTTAGACGTAACATTCATTTTTCTTCCTATTTTCCATGGCGGCGACGAAGATGGGCGGAAAAAGCACCTCGCTTCCATCTGTCTGCTCGGGGCGTTGCAACCGATCATGGCTTCAATGGCCGTTCGGGGATACGCAGGGCGTCGGGTCGTCTAAGGGCAGACGTCGTTTCATCTCTCTCTCTTTTCTCTATCTCTTCTCCTTTTCTCGGCGTAACATCCGTCTCACTGTTGTACTGTCGTCTCCCACCTGGGTTGGCAATGCGAGTTGTCGCTGCGGCGTGGCTTTCATCTCAGACGCCGTTATGCAAGCGTCGTGGTGCGGTTCTCTTGACTTCATGGCAGCAGTAATCGGAAACCCGAAGGTCCCGTCCCTCTCGTAGTTTTCAACCGCCCATGGTTATTCAATGTCCCTCCTTACAAAAAGGGGAAAAAACACACATGGAGCACGTGAAACACGTAATTAACACGGCCTCAATTCCTGGCACTGTCACTGTGATCACACACTCACGACAATTAACACGACGCGGTCGAAAGGTTAAAACAAAGCAAAGTTCCGTAACTCGCGCAAAGTGACGCGGAGATGGTGTTCGGTCTGAATATGGCGCTAAACTGTGTCGGTCCTCTGGAGTCCAGGGGTATTTAAGGAAAACTTGAAACTTCAAAAATCAACCGCCTCGCAGTTCGTTAGCTTAGAAAAAATGCTGGACGGTGGTCTTTCTTCCAGGCTCGGTGTCCACTTGGGAGGTTTGGGGGTGAAGAAAAAAAAACAGAGCAGTCCTCACACGTGTTGCGAAAGAACTCCCCCTCGGTCGGCAGCTTGGACGTTGTTCCTATCGCTGAACAAGTAAAAGTCACCCTTAGTGTCAAAAATTCCACAAGTCGGTATTGTTTTCCTACCCTCGCCGTCTAGAACCGAAAATCCAAGAAAAGCCAAAAAGCACAACTGGCTACAGAAAGTTGTTAAGAGTATTTACGAAATTCTAAAATACACTCACATAAACTACAAAAAAGACTGGTGACAAAAGTAATTGTCACATCTCGCCCCCCCCTAACTTCAAAAAAAATTGTAGGCTTTAAAATCGCTCTCCGCTGGGGATATTTTTGAAGGTTACATATTTTTTTAAAACACCCTGTATATGAACACTTTTTTGAAACACCCTGTATATGGATCTATACATGAAAATACTTTTACGAGTAAATACACAATAAAACAATCCTTAAAGGACGTAAAAAGATAATACATTGGAATATACCCATTACGTACCTGACCTAGTTGAAACTTATCGTCGCGGTTGCCCTGCACTGTGCCGTGCGGCGGTCGACGCATATTTCCTCCTCCACGTCTGCCTCTCTGGAACTGCCGCTGTTCTCTCTGTGGCGAAGGTGGTAAGGGATGAAAGTTCTGATCATTGGCGCGTGGATCGTGGTGCTGTCCTCGCTGAACCATCTGAACTCGCTGGCGTCGGTTCCGGCCGTGACGATCATCTTCTCCTCTGGGACGCTTATTCCAGCGCTCTGCCCTGTCGCGTTCTTCTTCTTCTTCTGAGCACTGGTACAGGTTCTCCAGCGTCAGCGACATCGATTCGGGGTCGAACACACAACTGCCATTAAGGTGACGCCGGACATCTTGCGGAAAATGATATATCAGCGCCGCGATTATTTCTGGAGCCGTCATTTGAGGCTGCAGTGCCTTGAATTCATTATATTTTTTCCAGAAATATTGGGCGTAAGTAACTCCCGCGTTTCGGTTGTACCTTTCGTTGCGCAGTAACATTAACATCCGTTCTACTTGGATCGGCCTCTGAAAGTGTCTCAGGAACATCTCCCGGAAAGCTTCATAAGATGTGAAATGACTTTCATTCGTTTGAAACCAATTTTTCGCCCGATCTTCCATCAAGCCTCGCAAAACCAGGATCCTTTCATTATTCCCTAAGGACAGCTCCTCTGATGTAGTTTCAAACCCTTCTAAAAATGCAGACGGTAAAACCCGATCAGCCCTGTTGAATCTTTTGAAATGGTTCTTGTATTCAAGAAGGAAAATAGCTCGCCTCGCAATTGTGGGTGCCGAATAATGAACTTCGCAGCTGTTGGTCGCTGGTCGAGTGGGTAAACCGGGGAAACTCTCATTTATCGCCGGCTCATTGACACTTATCAGTTCAGTCGAAGGGTCTTCATTATTGCTGGTGGCCGAAGTACCTGGGTTTGTCCTCGTAGCCGTGGGCGTTTCTCGTCGCTGAGGGTGAGAAATTTCCAAACTGCCCATCCTTTTTTCCAAAGCCTGTATCCTTTGCGAATGGTCATCAATCTCGCCTATTGTTCTCGTCACGCGCTCTCTCAAACCTTCGGAGTTTTGGTGACAGCTCGCCTCAAGCTGGGCCGAGGATTTTCTCATAAGTGCCAGTTCCTCTTCCGTGTGGTCTGTCCGTCGCGACAGTGTTGCCAACTGCTGGTCCTGGTCATCAACACGGGAATCCAAGCGAGCGATTTCCGCGGTGAGTTTCTGTTCACTAACTTGCAAGCGCAAGGAAAAACTTTCAGTCATTTGTTCCAACCAAAATAAACATAGGTCGTCATGGAACCAAAAAATTTCCGAAAATTTTTTCCAAGTCCTGCGTTAAATTGCAAATATCTCGAATTTTTGACAAACAAAAGTGTCCCATAGGACCTTTGAGAAAAAAAAAAACACGTGAAACTCTACAGAGGTGTGGTTATCTAACCGCAGTCGTTAGAACCTTTTTTGGTTGGGCACCACGCACACCCTGGCGGGGTTATAGGGACCAGGAATCCTAAAAAAAAAAAACATTTATTATTTGTTTGTTTGCTTGAAAAAAAACACGTCACAATACGGAAATAATGAGAGGCGCGCGCCCGCGCGTGTGTGTGGCAGAGAGGTCACATCGTTCCGAGAGGTTTACAAAGGTCACGATATATAAACATTGCCGGACTTAGAAAATTACGATAAGGTGCATTCCTACTTGAAGTACGAGAAAGTACGAGAAAGTATATTTACTCGTACCGGCTTTTCTGCGCTGTGAAACATCGTCAGCGCAATAAATGAGGCGCGGAACGTGGAGAGAAAGTGAGTTTTTGAGGTTTTGGTGGTCCTGGGGTCAAAAAATCAGGGTTGTCGTAGAAGGCATATTTACTATCTACTTATTATTTAAGTAGTGTGTATTAGCCGTTTCTAAGTAACACTTTGTAGGTATGCATTTGTAGCCTCTTTTTTATCAATTGAATATCAGTTTTTGACATATTTTGACAATTTTTTGTCGATGTTTTAGCGTTTAGCGATGATTTAGTAAAATTTCCCTTTTTTCCCACTCACACTTGGTAGGTATGCATTTGTAGCCTCTTTTTTATCAATTGAATATCAGTTTTTGATATATTTTGACAATTTTTTGTCGATGTTTTAGCGTTTAGCGATGTTTTAGTAAAATTTCCCTTTTTTCCCACTCACACTTGGTAGGTATATCACGATCTTACGTGATATAACTTAACCTATCCTTTTTTTTTATTACGTGCTAAACTACACGAGAGCCTCTACATGCTTTGACCTACTTTAGAGTAGACCCAAATGGACAGTTCACCAACCGAAAGTGGAGCTCGGAGTGGGGCTCGGTGGAGCTCGACTTAATGGTTTGCTCTTGTAAGGCATAAGCCCCATTTTCTCGCAGTGTTGCCAACACCTCACTCGATCACGATCTTACGTGATATAACTTAACCTATCTTACGATTTTTTTTACGATCTTCAGTGATATAACTTAACCTATCATTTTTTTTTATTTGCACACCGAACTGTAGTAGACCCAAATGGAGAGAGTTCACCAACCGAAAGTGGGGCTCGGTGGGGCTCGACTTAATGGTTTGCTCTTGTAAGACAAAAGCCTTATTTTCTCGCAGTGTTGCCAACATCTTACTCGATCACGATCTTACGTGATATAACTTAACCTATCTTACGATTTTTTTTACGATCTTCAGTGACCTATCATTTTTTTTAATTTGCAGCATCGACATCGGACGACGATCTAAACCAGGCACGGCATTTTTTACACACTCTGTAGTTCGTGATGGGAGCTTCCTCCCCAAATCGAATTGAGTCGCGTGCCTTTCCACGAACTCCAAATAAGCCTTCGCCGTGGGCCACACGATGCTCGTGACGATCTGATCGACCGAGTCCGTCGTACGATATCCCGTGTCGAAGTATTCGCCCCATGCTTTCTTCAGGATCGTGATCAGAAAATTTCTCTCTCGCACGTATTTTTTCTTGGTCAACGCAAAAAAGTTTTTCAGTACGAATTCGATTTTCACACGCAGTTCGGGAACCAACCGCTCGTGCAGGTGATCGATCAAGCTAGCCTGATCGCGTTTATCCATGAGGATGAAAAGCGAATCCGTGTCCATGTACATCATGCGCCGTCGCGGGTTCGAGGGGAAATTTTCGACCACGTCGCGCGATTTCAGCAGGATGGTTCTCGACAGAAAAGTAACGATGGGGGCGCGCAAGCGGGGTGTTCTTCGAAACGAACGAGCTCCCAACGTTTTTCCGTACGGCCTTCGAACGTAAGGTTGGTTTACGTGAGCACGAATTTCTTCGGGAATGTCTTTCAGCTCGTACATCTGACCGTACATGCTGTTCATCATCAATTTCGCCGTATTCTGTTTCGCATCCATTTCGAGGAATTTGCCCGGCGGCAAGGTCTTCTTGCAATTCTTGACTTCCTTGATTTTTTTACGGAAGGTCATGATCTTGCGAATGCACATGGCGCGTTGAGCGTATCGGGCGAAAAATACACGTGGAGATCCGCTTCTGTGCAGCCGGTTTGGGGATTCGTGCTGCCGCGATAAACGTCCACTTCCGTGCTTGCTGGTTCCGGTGTGGAATTCGCGCCACTCCCAAAAGTTTACGTTGAAGGGGGAGAGGCCCGCTCGGGTAGAGGGACGTATGAACCCCGAGAAAATTCTATATAAAATAACATACCTGGAAATTATATTCACAGTATAGATTGAATTTTTGATTTTTTTTGTATTCCCCCGAGAAATTCTATATAAATAACATACCTGAAAATTCTATTCACAGTATAGATTGAAATTTTTGAGTTTTGTAATCACCCCCAAGAAATTCTATATAAAATAACATACCTGAAAATTGTATTCACAGTAGATTGAATTCTTGAGTTTTTTTGTATTCGCACCCAAGAAATTCTATATAAAATAACATACCTGAAAATTGTATCGCTATATATACTAGACTTTTTTTATTTCTGTGATTTTGGAGAAAGCATAATGGCATCCACCACCAGTT